>NC_090297.1:68218482-68524464 GCF_039906515.1 Pseudorca crassidens | reverse complement strand
TTTTATCAATAACAGAAGTTTAAGAAACTTTATTTAATAAATATTATAAATTTAAATCACTAACTTAGGAAATTTATGCATTAGTGAACAATTATTTTAACACTTAAAGTTATTTTATCTTATAACTCTTCTGTTGAGTTAACAAGTTCAATATAAACACCTCATAAAACTTCTTTGAAAATTTTCAAACCAATAATATTTGGGGTATATTATTTATACTAACCAAATTTTAATACTTTTTATTATTTTAAAAAACATATATATGTTTATAAAATTAAATACAAGTGTTGTTCCCAAATTTATTTAAAGAAGTTATAGCTATAGAAGCCTAGAAAATGCTATGCATCTCTCTTTCATAAGTAGCAGAGACTATTTATAAAATTAAATATTATTAAATTGTCATTTCAGTTAGTTATTTGAGCATACAATAGGGCAAAACTTGTCAACTAAATCAATTTAAATATATTTTATCTCCCCTCTGCAATTGCTGAAGTCTTTCTTTGTATGGAAACCTTACTGTAATTAGAATTAATTAATCGTATAATTGAAGTAAATAAACATTTAGAAGCAGGAAGAAGGGACTAGATCCATATTCCTCTAAGAGTTTCTCTCAAGGACCTCTCCATGGAGATATGACAACATGAAATCATCTGATCCATTATTTTATATTGCTTTTTATAATAGTAACTAGTAAATTTCATTTTTAGAAGCTATATAAAGTCCTTAGAATATGGAAGAAAAAACAGAATTTTTCTATTAATTTCTGAAATCCTAGTATAAGAATTAGCTGAAAATTAAAATATTGCACTTTGCTACTGTTGTTACAAAATGGCTTTTGAAAAATTTGTTTGGATTAATAAAATATATTCAATAAAGGATTAACCTACAAATTATTTCTATAATTTTAATATTTTTAATTATTAGTATGCTTATGTTAAAATAGATATACATTTAAAATATACCCCTCAATTAATCCTCTGACACTGCACATATAACTTACAAGTCTCCAAAAGTATAAGAAAAGGAAAGAAAAGAAGAGTAAGTTTTTCATAATGCAGTCATTTTAGAAGGGGTAAAAATTCTGTGCATTCTATATGACCGATATTGTGGAATATATATAATAGAATATAAATGTTCATCAAAATGCATATGCCTTTAAACATATATTTCACTGATTAATATTTTGAAAGTTTATGAGATTAAATTTAGGGAAAGGAAATCTCAACATAATATTAGGAGAGATAGCTAGATGAACCATACAAAAGAAAGTGCATTCAAACATTTTCTAACAGTAGAAATTAAGGGTGTTTTGTTGTTTTCAAATTTCCTTTCAATTTCTCTTTTCCAGTTTAAATTTTCAAAGGATTGACAGAAGTATCACTAAAACTTCTTTTCAAAGAAGCAGCACACAATTTCATGAACAAAAATTTGATTTCTCAAGTGTTCATAAAGTTTTTTAAACCAAAATTTATCTTAATATGTATATTAACCATATTGTTGGCAGAAGATGATAATTCATCAATCTGTAGAAGTGATTATAACATCTGAAGAAGTTCTTGAACAGGTGCTTAATACAATCTGGCAAATTGTACTAACTGTGATTTGTACTGACAATTTTCAGTGATATTGTAAAGATCAACCACATATTTGTTTGCATATGTCTACCGGAGGGTTTGTACTTCTTAATATGCATAAAAGTGCCATGATTTACTGGTTTCTATTTATTTGATATCTTTGCTATTTGCTTATTTCCTTTATATGTATCTAGTTTACTATGAAAATTATCTCTTTGTTGAAATTAATTTATATTCTCAGGTTAATCTCTTGGCATTTGGAGTTATCATATACAAAGTTTTTCGTCACACTGCGGGGTTGAAACCAGAAGTTAGTTGCTGTGAGAACATAAGGTAAGTATTTCTTCAACTGTATTTTCTTTAGTGATTAAAACCTTTAGTAACTTAAAGCAGAAATAATTTTTGGAAGGAAAATTTTTAAATGATTTTTCACACTTTCCCCCATCATATTTAAAATACTAAATAGTATTGCTAAATAGTATTTAATATGTTTAATAAGCCTATAATCACCACAGATTAAATGGTAAGTAAAGCAATCTTTTTGAACATATTCCCCTTTGAAAGAAAAGATGATGACTGCATTTTAAGACAAAAGTTGGCCTTAGTGATCTGCTTTTGCAAAGCACTTCTCAGCGCTTAGTAACTGTGTTTCTTCCTTGTGATTTCTAGTTTGCATTCCGCCATGATTTTTCCTCAACTCCCTCCCTTTAAAACTGATTTATTGAGACCTTGAAAATGGTTTATTCAGGAAAAACTGAAGTGTACTGTAGGGAACATTAGAAACAACTGACGTTTGGGTCTCTTGGGAACACTCCTGTAGTTTCAATATCTTGCACAAGATTTATAGTTAGGATTTAGCAAATGTTTGATTGATTACTTTCTTTTACTCCTCACCATTCATAGTTACATGTAGTTTGCTGGCTTTAATAAAGTTGAGAATGACTCATTTTCTGTGGTACACTGCAAAAACATCTTCTGCAGTAAAGAATGATTGCACTGAGAATGAATGAGAAAATAAGTATTAGTTGCCTCATTTTCAAGGCAGGGTCCTCAGTGAGCAGGATTGAATATTATTTTACCAAAACTCACAGGCAATAAGTTGAAAATGTGTAAAAGTGAGTATGTGCCTGTATTTTTTAAGAAATAAGCATTCTAACATGAATTTACTTTGAGGTAACTGTATTGCAAAAGCAAAAAAAAAAAAAAAAACTTGTTTTATATTTTACATGTTCTCTACTAAGCCTGAAAGGAAAGCAGAAGTATCCTTTAATGTCCTGCCCATGTGCTGACCTAAATCCACATGGTATACTCTTCAAGGTTTCTTAGGGAGAATACTTCCTAACAGCTATCTGTCTTACCTTTGGGAGTTCCTGCAACATTAGATTTGAGATCAAAGCATACACACAGGGCTTCCCTGGTGGTGCAGTGGTTGAGAGTCCGCCTGCCGATGCAGGAGACACGGGTTCGTGCCCCGGTCTGGGAAGATACCACATGCCGCGGAGCGGCTGGGCCCGTGAGCCATGGCCGCTGAGCCTGCACGTCCAGAGCCTGTGCTCTGCAACGGAATAGGGCACAACAGGGAGAGGCCCGCGTACCGCAAAAAAAAAAAAAAAAAAGCATACACACAGATGAAAATATTTTAGGATTAAGGAAATTCCTTGAAAAATAGCAGATTTTAAAAATGCTGCCTTGAATTTGGAAGCACATCCCAGCCAGAGTACGCTAGTATACCCTAGCCTGTCCCATGCAGCTATAGCATAATTTGTCAGTTTCAAAATTATTGGTCTTTACCGAAGATTTCTTGGTTATTCAAAAACTGACTTCCCACATAATTTGAGGAATTTGAGGATACGTTAAGTATGCATAGCTTTCTTAGCTGGAACATTGCAAATTTGTTCTAGGTCTTGTGCCAGAGGAGCCCTTGCTCTCCTGTTCCTCCTTGGCACCACCTGGATCTTTGGAGTGCTCCATGTTGTACACGCATCGGTGGTGACAGCTTACCTCTTCACCGTCAGCAATGCCTTCCAGGGGATGTTCATCTTCTTATTCCTGTGTGTTTTATCTAGAAAGGTAAGCAATTTGTTATTTTTGTCAACCTTATAGCATATTTATGTAGCATCAGTTACCAAATTGATAAAAATTCTCATTCTCATAGATTCATGACTTGTGCCTTTATTGCCTAAGTGCAGTACATTTTAGTGTCAAAATAATCAGAATGCTTAGCTGTTCATAGGGAAATGTGCTTTTAAAAAACTTGCTAGTAGGAGTATAAATACAGCTTACATTCACTTGAGCGTATTCTGACAGATAATCAGAAAGCAACAATAATTTAGAAAACTAAATATAACAATTTGTTGTGATTTGAAAATAATTTGATGTCATTGTTACAGTTATGTTTCGCGTTTCTTACTTTCTTCTTTTTCTTTTTTTTTAGATCCAAGAAGAATATTATAGATTGTTCAAAAATGTCCCTTGTTGTTTCGGATGTTTGAGGTAAACAGAGAGAACTCTGGATCATTATTGCTACACAGAAATAAAGAAGCCAAGCTGTGGATGGCCAGTGTATAAAAATGACTCAAACAAATTGTCCAATTGTTAATACTAATCAAATATTTTAAGTCCATTTTTCTGTTTAGTGTGTAAGAAATGTAGATAATACGAGATAAAATTATGTACCATATAGCTATAGTAAGCTTTCCTACGTGACTTAGTTAGCTATGTCAAAAATAGTATTGCAGATATTTGGAAAGTAATTGGTTTCTCAGAGTGATATCACTGCACCCAAGGAAAGATTTTCTTTCTAACACAAAAAATATATGAATGTCCTGAAGGAAACCACTGGCTTGATATTTTCTTGATTCATGTTGCCTTTGAAACTAGTTCCCTATCACCTTGGTAATGAGCTCCGTTACAGAAAGTGGAACATAAGAGAATGAAGAGGTAGAATATAAAACAGTAAAAAGGGAATGACGGTTGTAACAATGAGAAATATTTTGAACAAGCTCGTTGTTTTGTAAACTAGATGGGAAATTAGAGATAAAACAAACAATTGAATAAACACATCTTACCATTCTGTGAATTGTTCTGAACTTAAATTTCTACCAAAACAACTTAGACCTGTATTTGTTATATCCATTTTCTATTCTAATAGTCTATAAAAACACAAAACTTCACAAAAAAAAAAAAACTAAACATTTCTGTTCTGTTTTTAGGTTAACATCAGAATGAGATATATGCTCTTTCTATACTTATTTCACAGATTGTGATTTCAAATGCTTATTCAGTAGTACATAAATGTGTCAAAATATAATATTGTTCATGCCTGTAAATGTAAAAATTGTGTATATAAACCTGAAGTACTCTGTTCCATAACCTTTCAGTGTAGTGAAGAATATTGTATCTCATTAGACTAGCATATTTGAGTTCTTTATTTCTTTTTAATTTTAGAAATATTGTAGTTCACATCACAATATTCTCTTTCAATTTACTATTTTTAAAAGGGCATTGTAAATATGAAAGTATTCATAAAGTTAATTGCTATTTTTTTCTTTGCAGAAAAGTACACATGTAAAAATGTTATTTATAACAAAGAAATCACTGGGAACTGTATAAACTTTCACACTGGATCTATTTTCTGACAGTTTTCCTCTATTAAGGCATATCTGCTAAAATGTAAGGCTTCTATCTATCTTCAAGTTTTCTCATTAAAATGTAGAAGCAGTGATTTTACTTCAAAAAATATGTAATTGTTCTACACCTACCTGTAAAAGTGTGCCAATACACTAAATGTTGTGATTTGAACTTAATTTCTCCAGCTGTTCAAGTGAAGTCTGTCACATCTTACACTAACAAATAAAATGATATCTGAATGAATCTTTCTACTGCTTGACTGAGGCATTTCTCTAGAAAGATGAGCTGCCTGCCAATGTCTTAAACATTTTTAGAGTATTTGTGATAACTTTTTATTTGATCTTTTGATCTCTTATATGACCTATTATTATAATTATCATTATAGGACAGTGCTATTGGAATAAGATACTAAAAAAGTAATCTGTTCAATCAATGTATACAAATTATGTGTGGTGGGCAGAATAATGGTCTTCCCAAAATGCCCACACCCTAATCTTCAGAACACATGAATATGTTAGGTTACGTGGAGAGGAGAATTAACCAGCTAACAGCTAGTCCTCTAACTTTAACGTGAGGAAATTATCCTGGATTTTTCAGGTTGGTCCCATGTAATCACAAGTTTCCTTATAAACAAAAGATGGAGGCAGAAGAGGGAGCCTGTTAAAGCAGTGCCGTACGAGGCATACTCAACCACACATTGCTGGCTTTGAAGATGGAAACAGTCCACAAGCCAAAGAACATGGGCAGCTCCTGTAATCTGAGAAAGGCAAGGAAATGGATTCTCCCCCAGAGCTCCTAGAAGGAAGTCAGCCCTGCTGTACTTTTGTTTTAGCCCAGGGAGACCCAGTTTGGACTTCTAACATCTAAAACTGTAAAACAATAAATGTATATTGCTTTAACCACCAAGTTTGTTGATAATTTGTCACAAGATTATTGATATTTTTTTTGAAAATTTGTTACAGCAACTATAGGAACTAATACTATGGAAATATATACATAATAACATCTTTAGATATAAGCAAGTATTCATATCAGTAGGGAAAACCTTAAAATCCTGAATCTTGTTTTCACTAACCCTCCCATAGACATCATTGGGTGAAACTTGTATTCTTTAGTATGAGATTTCAGACCTTTTCATAACTGCTCACTTACCTTTTTATTAGGTAAGGATCTCTCTTTAAAAAAAAAAAAAAAACAGGTGTGTGCACACGTATAAATATATATTTATTGCATAAATGCCTCATAGCATTTGCCCCCTGTTTTTATAATCAACAAGAGAAAGGGCTCAAAAAAGGTTTTCACTGGGCTCGGTTTAAAAAAATACAAAAATGGGGCTTCC
Organism: Pseudorca crassidens; assembly: GCF_039906515.1. NCBI lineage: Eukaryota > Metazoa > Chordata > Mammalia > Artiodactyla > Delphinidae > Pseudorca > Pseudorca crassidens. The sequence goes on along the minus strand of NC_090297.1, from coordinate 68,517,921 downwards.
CTGGTGGCGCAGTGGTTGAGAGTCTGCCTGCCGATGCAGGGGACACGGGTTCGTACCCCGGTCCGGGAAGATCCCACGTACCGCAGAGCGGCTGGGCCCGTGAGCCATGGCCGCTGAGCCTGCGTGTCCGGAGCCTGTGCTCCGCAACGGGAGAGGCCACAACAGTGAGAGGCCCGCGTACCGCAAAAAAAAAAAAACAACAACCACAAAAACAAAAATGAACATTACAATGACAGGAATGTGTTAAGATGCTGAACTGAAAGGTACATACAAAAGTACATACAGCTGCTGGAAACACACTTCCAATGTGCGGCTCCCGAGCCCTCAGATGGAGGAGTGCAATGAAGCCATGTCCCCTGAGGCCCAGCAGCTCTGCCTCAGCAGGACCCAGTGTGACCCGCTGCCTGAGGGCTCACCCCATCCCCAAGTGACACTGCCCCACGGTGTGGACATCACCCACACCTTCAAATGCCCACACACGACACACTTAATTAACATGAAAAAATTTAAACCCACTCAAAGTCTGTGAGATAAAGAGATCCTACCCCCCTGGTTCTCACGTTTGCCCTATGAGTTTCTTCAGTTCTGCTAAACTGTTTATTTTTCCCAAGACTTTCTATGCTTTACCAAATCCCCTATTTCTGGAGCTTCCTCCTTGTTATCATCATTACTCTGACAAACATCTGCTTATACCTAATGTATCTTTCTCTATGAAGCCTTTCTGGTTTCACACAAGGAATTAATCAGCTCTACTTTTGTGTCATCAATCCATCCAGTACTTACCTGTTTTGACATTTATCACATTGTATTGCAATTATTTATCCGAGCTCAAGATATTCATTGTACCAAGTTATGTTCTTCCTTTAAGGCAGATACCTTTTCTTTTTTGCTTCGTGAATCAATGTCACTGCCTTCTTCTGTTTTGTGACCTTGTGGTTGAGGTGATAAGACAGTCTGGACCCTCTGAACAGCCTGGCTTTTGCTCTTTTGCTTTAGATACTCCATACTGGAAGCATATTGGGTGAGCCAGCTTTCTCAGGTAAAGCCCTCCATGCTTATCTCTAACGTCATGCAGTTTAGGTGGAAGAGATGGCCCAGCAATCTCAAATTGATGAAGTAGAGCAAGGAGAGGAATTAGGCTACCAATGTAGCCTTGAGCTCGTAATATGGCTTCAACTCAGTTTTTCCAGGGAAGATCTTTGGGGATTTGTAAGGAACTTGCCAAAGAAGTAATAAAGTAGTGCTTTATTTTCCATTTGTCTGTTATTCCTCATGTACCATTTGATAGTGAGAGGAATAAATATTAGGATTCTAAATTCAGTCTCCTCAACCTCTAAAATGTATTACAAATTCATTAATAAATATTAATTTGCAAACTCTTCTGCATGAGCAGCTGGGGTTGGGAGAAGGGTTATCGTATTTCAAGGGATTCAATCAAAGAACTTAATACTTTAAGGTGAGTCTCAAACAATGAGATGAATGGACACCAAAGAAGTGTAAGATAAATTCCCTTACTGTGTATAAACTTGTTATTAACTGGAGACACTATAATCCCCTAATTAAAAAATCTGTTAGTTGATTGATTACACTGTGGTTAGAAAAAATATATTTGCACACAATATAGCAATTAAAAAACATACGAGAAAGTCTCTAAGCAGATACTCCACAATCTTCATGCTAGGCATAACCAACAGTCTATACATACTCATTTGATGATGGCATCATTTCTTCAGTCCTTTTTAATTTAATGCCCCCCAATTAAATGATAATCCTGCATTTCTTAATTTTCCATATATTTAAAGTTATTGCACCCATCTTCAATTACTTACAAAGTATGAGCCTTTTCTATGTGTCAAGATTATCCTCTAATTTTTCCAACATGAAGTCTTTGAGGAGTATGTGAATTATTGATTCAGTATGGATCAGAAAGAGTATCTATTGTTCAGATTTTTCTGCTACCTAGAACATCTTCTCCCGTGCAAATTCTGCCCATGATTCAAGACCTCTAGTATGAAGCCTCTCAGATCAATTTGGTGCATATTAATTTCCCCAGTCACTACAACTATAGCACTTACAAAGTGTACGAAATAACATAACACTTAACAGGGGTTGTTAAGTCATCATGCTTAAAACTTAAAACTTTTAGGTTTTAGACTACAGATATGAGAGAAATAACTGGAAGATGGCATTTAAAGGGAAAAAAAGACTTCTTCCTGAAATTTGATATAGATTTCAATTGTTAAACTGTGTGATCTCATTTAATTCTTACAGTAATATATGCAATTTTATCCTCATTTTTTAATGTGAAAAGTGCTCAGTGTCACACAGCTAAGAAATTGAACAATCAGTGTTTAAACTGAAAGTCATAGCTGCTTCTGCTCCCCGCATGGAAACTCTGAGGAACTTGCTCAGACTCTCTCAGATAGGAAGTTAAAGGGACTGGATTCATACCCAAGCTTTCTGCCTCTCAGTCTAGAGCATATTCCACTGTTCCGTAGCTATAAACTCATATCATATAAGGATAATATTCCTGTTTACAATTATGTTCTTTTGGGTATAGAGGAAGTGTGACATTCTTTTTTAACATGTCTTTTCTACATTGCATATGCAATTTGAAATGTGTATTTCATATGTTTTAAGGTGAAGTATTTTTCTTCTTTTCTCTTTGCTTTGCTGCCCTTTCTCTGCACATTTATTCCTATCCCCATGCCCACTTACACCCCCAACCAGGCAATTTATTTTAACTAGCTGTTATATATTCTTCCATTTTTTTCTTCCTGTTCATATCATCATATTCAAATGATTAGTATTAGATCACATTTTAAAAGCATCTCTATTATCACGTGGAAAGCTAATGGGTACATTTCATTCATTCCTTTTAAGTGACTGAATAGTAGTCCATACTAAGGATGGACCATAAATTGCACAGCTGGTATGCAATAATACATTAGAAGACATCAGTATCTTTCAGGAGTAATGTTCTCCATGCTATGTGGCTTGGTTTTGTTGTTTAAAACACCCAATGCCAATAGTTATTTTTTTTCTTATGATGGATGTGGACCCATGTTGATAAGCTAAAGCACTATAAACCTTTCATTGATATAGAAGTTGCTTGTTATTTCTTGTAACTATTCAGTGAAAATCATGCCATGGATTTGAGATCCACAAAGCTCCTTGAGCATTTTCATTTAAGTGAAAAGGATTTGAATTACTTACGCTAGATAGAAGGCTTGAGCAAGCATTAAGATCAGTAGGCAATCTGAAAGTACAGAACAATTTACTCAGTATTTCATTCAGACGTTATACGTCATAGGTTTGTATGGTAGTTATGATTAATATAAAATGAGAGGGTTAGTTTAGCTGCAATGGATCTCTTCTGGTGTCAATGTACCACGATTCTAATTTCAACCCCCCACTTTGAGGCATTGTAAATAATAAAATCTATAAAGTATATTACAATTTTATACACTCAAAAGGGGAAAATTAATAGCTTTCTTGCAAAATTGTTTTTAAGAAATGTGGTTTCATTTCCTATTGGGTTGCAATTTGCCATATATCAGCATCCAAGGGCCAGGCTGCCCAACCTGAAAATGATTATTTTCTTTCTTTTCCTTAATGTATCGGAAGTGGATCTAAAAGAACCTCCAGTACGCAGGGGGGTTAATTATCCTGGAAGTCAGTTAAGTTTTGTAAGTTTTAGGTGTTATGAGCAGAGCCCTAAAAAAGACTCCACGCTACTGCTGCCAGCTGTGAAGAAAGAGCCTTATGCTGCCACCACTGCAAATATTGTTCAAATTACCCTAAAATTCCCCTGGTTTTCAATGCATCTGGCTCCTGGAGAGCGACACAGCTCCAGTGAGGTCATTTATTCTGTCACTTCAGCCCACTCGGCAATCATGACAACTATATCTTCCACTCAATCTGATGCAGGAGGCTTTTGTGCAAGACCTTCTATGACCCGAGTAAGGAAAGTAATTATTCAAAACAACATCACTTCTTGTTTCTCAAGTGCCACCCACTCCTTTGCAGAACTACCTAAATGCTCCCCAATTTGATCTTCCCACTCAGATCAATCTCTCCAATTCTCCTTAAGGAATGTGTAAATAAACAGCCACCTCTCACATCTTAGAACTTTACTTTCCGAAAGGCAACGCGGTGTGGCCGGTCTCTCTGCAGTCAGAGTGTCTGGGCTAGAATTCCTTTTCTACCTCTAGTGAGATATGGGATCTCAGCTTAGTTATGCCCTGTGACTCAGTTTCTCATCTAGGAAATGGGGATAACAACAGGACCTACTTCATCACGTTGTCGTGACAATTAAATCAACTAATATATGGAAGATAATTACTACAGTGCTTAGCACATAGCAATTGACATTGAAGGATTAGTTATGATTATTATAACCTGGGTGAACAGATATTGACTGTGCACCTACTAAGTGCCAGGGACTGTTATAGGTATGTGGTGGAATTCACTAATAAAAAGCAAATTAATAAAAAATAGACATACATTTCTTGTATAAAGTGAAGATTTCCACATTATTGATTTATCAGCAAGTTATTTCTGAAAGAGGTGAGGAAACAGTAAAAACAGAAATCAGTCACGATGAAGTCAAATTGTAGGTTCACTTTCCTGTCTACCACCTCCCAACTTACCTTTCCATCTCCACCCTGCCCCATTCAAAACCTGAAGTTCCACTCTAAAGCTGGTAGGATGTTAGAGAGAATTTCAAATGTTCAACATTGCTGACACGCCCTTTGGAGTACTGGTGCAGCCCAGGCCCCTGCACTGCTCTGGACATATAAAATCTCTGCCCCTGCAGGGCTAAATGCCCCACAATTTGATTAAACATTTGATTAAATGTTTTCCTGTACAAAGGTGCATTGATATATTTTTATTTAAGTATAAATACTATGAGCATTTATATGAACTTGAAAAATACAATCTCTTCTTTAAACAGTTACATATACGCGAAGATAATTTGACATTCTCAGCTTTCCATATATTCCTATAAAAGACCGAGAGATTCATTCTGGCATCATTTGGGTACTTCATCTTCTTTGTGCAGGACAATTTGCAGTCATTTCATTTGCTCTTGCCTAATGTAAAACTATAGAAACCATGCTCCTTTAAAACATAGTCTTGATTTCTTTAAAGGCAAAAGCAAATGAGCTATTTTAATACTTGAAAAAAAATAAAAAGGAATCTTCAGTAGAAAGGAAGAAATATTCTTTAATAAATGCCTCATAGTCATATGTAAAATGCATTTGTTTTTACCTATTTTTATGCTATTTAAATTTTCTGCATTGTTTCCTGAACAATAAGATGTCTTTGTTATTATATAAAGGCAATTTCTAGTTTCCATATTTAGTAAACTAGATATTGCAAATTTTTGAGATAAATGAGCCAGGAATTCTATTAGTTACTAATATAAGAATTCAGACATTTTATTTTATATGTCACCGTCACCTTATACCTCATCATTCTGAAAAAGAATGCCTCAGAGGTCAGAAGCATAGTTCTTTATTCTTTTATGTGCTAAAGTATAAGACCTGTTTAGCATTGTGTGAATTTTTTTTTTCTCAAGTAGATTTGCATGCATAGCTTGGATAAGCTGAATAACTCTATACAACCAAACTTTTTTTTTCTACTTGTTGGGACTCTTTCTCACCAAATCTCTATTTCTTTGAGACCAAGAGTATAATGCTGTTTCTTAGTATCCTTCTGTTTTCTTTTTAAATCTCAGAAAAGGTAAGTGGATTAATATATATTTTTGGACTTGGACATGATGTGATTTTATACATGAAGCATTATGTACATTCAATCTTTTTACAAAATAACTTTAAGGCACTTTACAAACATGGATAAAATATAAATTAGATATTTTAATGCAAAACACATACGAGAATTGAGTCAAAGGAGAAATAAGGGTACAGCCATAAAATGGAGTTAAAACATGAGTGCTTTATTCATTCAGGTTCTGTCCTGTTACCTGCTGCAGTGTAACCACACCACTCCAAAACCTAGTGGCTTCGAAAAATAATTTATTATTGTTTCTCACATTGTTGTTGGTTGATTGAACGCAGTAGGGTAGCTCTCACGCAGGGTTTCTCGTGAAACTGCACTCAGATGTTCACTGGGGCTACAGCCATCTGAGATGGCCATCCACCACCACTTCACAGGGGCTGCCAGCCAAACACCATTCATGGTCTCTCCATGTCATTTGGGTTTCACACAGCATGGATTCTGGGGTCTTTGTTATAGCATGTCCAAAGCAAACATTCCAAAAGACCCTGGTAGAGGCTGAAAGGCTTCTTACCATCTGGCCTCTGAAGGCATAATGTTTACTTCTACTAAAGCAGTCACAAATCCCACCCAGATTTATGGGGTTGGAGAAATAGATCCACCTTTTAATGGAGTGACAAAGTCACATGCATAAAAGTATATGGAATTGGGAAATATTATTGAGGTCATTTTAGGAAAATATAATCTGCCATAAGTTTTATGCTCTTGCTAATGTCTATGTATCCTTTCATTAGACAAAGTAAAGAACTCAATAGGACTGTTCCTTGAAGTGTCCTTGAATACAGTCCAACGAAGTCACACCAAAGAACAATTCAGTGAAAACAATAAAAGCCATAAACGTCCCAAATTATATGATGCAGGTAACTATGTTTTGCTATTATATCTGAATCCAGAGGTAGCTTTAAAAATCCATGTCTATATCAGTATTTCCATACTGTATCCAAACACCAGTATTCTGATTAAAGTTAATAGGGCCTATTTGAAAAAATAAAATAATATAAGTATTCCATAAGTAAAAATTTTTGAGAAATCCTGCATAGTTTACCCATAACCACTGCCCAACTCTACCACTGACTGAGTCAGCCTGTCAATTCTTTTAGTATATAAAATATTCTAAGAATTACTGTTTTGATCTGCTCGGTGGTTTGTGACCACCTAGAGGGGTGGGATAGGGAGGGTGGGAGGGAGATGCAAGAGGGAGGAGATATGGGGATATATGTATATGTATAGCTGATTTACTTTGTTATAAAGTGGAAACTAACACAATTGTAAAGCAATTATACTCCAATAAAGATGTTAAAAAAAAAAAGAATTACTGCTGTTTTAAAAAAACACACAAACAAAAATGTTGATGCTAGCTTAACGTAATTTTGCCATACCTTTTTAAACTCAGAACCTTTCTTTCTTTCCCTTGAGTACACTAACCAAGATCTGAGAGATCACACAGCACATAGATCGGGAAGTACTGATGTGATACAGTGCAGAGTTTCCACATCCTTCCACTGTCACTCATCCATAATTATTGACTCCATCAGTAGAGTTGGTCAGAAATATTGAGTAGCACTCTGTTTGACAATAAACTCTAAGTCAAGTACCTGTCAGTTGTGAAATGAAACTCCTTTGCATTCAATTAATTCAGGAATGTAGTTAATAATTTTTCTGTGAAAACAACAACAAAAGAGGACACAGTAGCTTTATTAAGTAGCAAACCAAGGGCACACCTCCCTCATACAACATAACAAATGATTGGGTGATGGAGAGCCCAGACAACTCCCGATCTGAGGCATAATGAGGGTAATTTAGTTAAAGTTCTCCCTGGCCAATATACAGGCAAATATCCACCTAAATGAACTTTATAAATACATTGATCTTAATATTAAATTTCAAGGTTATTAGTGTGAAATCCAAAGTCAGTGTGAAAATCTACTGTTTTTCTTTCATTCACTTGATAACTTTCAGAGCAGCTTCAAGTTTAGAACATACTTGCAAATATTTAGCTCTCAAAAAATACTATTATCCTAAAATTTAGATGAACATATTTTCATTTTGTAAAATGGCACATAAATTATTTTGTATTACAAGTATTATTCTATATTTAATCATTGTGTAACTAGTAAGAATGTAGCATTTTCTAAACAAATGTGAAGTCACTAATATATAGTAAGTGAATGCATAATCAAGTAATTTTTTATTGAAGTATAGTTGATTTACAATGGTGTGTTAATTTCTGCTGTACAGCAAAGTGATTCAGCTATACATATATATGCATTCTTTTCTTATATTCTTTTCCATTATGGTTTATCATAGGATAATGAATATAGTTCCCTGTGCTATACAGTAGGAACTTGTTGTTTATCCATATTCAAGTTTTTTTTTTTTTTTTTTTTTTTTTCCGCGGTACGCTGGCCTCTCACTGTTGTGGCCTCTCCCGTTGCGGAGCACAGGCTCCAGATGCGCAGGCCCAGCGGCCATGGCTCACGGGCCCAGCCGCTCCGCGGCATGTGGGATCTTCCCGGACCAGGGCACGAACCCGCATCCCCTGCATCGACAGGCGGACTCTCAACCACTGCACCACCAGGGAAGTCCCGCAAGTATTTTTAAGGTTATATAATGGTATCCTGTTCTGACTCTGCTCTAGGAAGTTGATACTATTTACAGAATAATATTTCTACATAGTGCTCTGACTAGAAAAAAAAGAAGACAAATATTTAATATCAGAAAAATTAGGAAGCAAGTTTACATATACAAGGAATCTATTTCAGAAGTTTGGTATATTTAGTGAGACAAAACTTAAACTACTTCCTATTTTCTCTTTCTGTGACAACCTGAGTCAAAAAGCTATGACCTAAAACATATTGTACACTAAGACTGTATTTCATCTCACCCAGATCTAGTTGTGGAACTTTTGCACAACAAAATGACAGATTCAAAAATAAAATGGTGCTACCCATGACATTAAAGAAATTTTGAGTCTCTGATTTACTATGACAGTGTACAAAAGAGAAAGGGAAATAATGAAGTTGTGTTTAAGGAAAAATGAATTTATGAATTAGTGAGGAAGTTAAAGACATTTTTAAAGGAAAGTAGTTTGCAGGGATGCCTTCCCTGAAGCTACACAAAACTGAAAATCATCTACTGAATCTGAAAACAGCATTCAATGATATCTTCTTGTCTACCCTTTTAATGGATGATTTGTATGCAACACTTCCAAGTGCAATGAGAGTATTACAGACTACTGAATCAGACATAATCACCCGATAGACCCAGCAGGGGAAGCTTGAGATAATAGGGAAAGGGTGAAAAATCCCATGTTCAAAAAGTATTTTTCTCTGAAACCACACAAGCAACACAGCCTGTGAACACTGAACACATCATTACGAAGCCTTAGCTGCAGCCTACACCTCTCATTTTTAAAGGGAAAATAACCACGACCAAGAATTAACCTGCTTCCTTTAGCACTCTGTCTCTAATAAGTTAAATCTCAAAGTGAGTGATAATTGCCTTTTGGTGGCACTACAGGCACTAATATGCTTGAAATGAAGACAGATATCTTGGTTTTAGTTAAATTCGTTTGCAAGAGGTGACACTCCAAAAGTATTGTATGCTAATGAAAACCAATAAGGAGACCTGTATACAGTAACCTGATCACTGAATAACAAACACACAAAGAAATAATACCAGTTTATAAGCGAGAAATGATAGCTAAATTTAAAGAATTGCCTCCCGTATTGAAAGAACACATCCATGGGGATTCCCAAAGTCATAATCCCAGTCTAATAATGAGAAAAACATAGTCACATCCCAAGTGAAAGACATTCTACAAAAACTCCTCAAAACTGTCAAAGGCATCAAAAACATGGAAAATCTGAGAACTTATCGTAGTCACTGGAGCTAAGGAGACCATAACTAAATATAGTGTGGTGCCCTCAATGGAATTCTAGAACAGAAAAAGGATATTAGATAAAAACTAAGGAAATCTGAATAAGTTAAAAACTTTACTTAATAATAATGCACCAGTGTTTGTTCATTGATTGTGACAAATGTACTAGGCTTGGGTATACAGGAACTCTGTACTAGCTTCACAATTTTTCTGTAAATCTAAAATTTTTCTTCTAAAATAGAAAATATTATTTTAAACATTTAATATTTTTTAAAAATTCACCTTGAAATATAATTCAATTCTCATGCCAGAAAGTGAAATTATATTGGCAAGTGGAAAAGATTTCTTTTGCATTCTTTATTTATAAGCTGCACCCACCATGCAATCTCTGTTTACTTTCAAATACACTGTGTTACTTGGTACTGATAAAGTTCTGCACCATCACTCAAATAACATGAAAACAGGAGATAACCTCAATGTTTGACCTGAAATAAAAGTGACCACATTAACACCTACCTAACAGCATATGTAATTGCCCTGGCTGACTAATAATCTCTTTCAGGTTTTGACCCTGACAACAAACACTAAATTAAAATGCTTGAGTACAGCAAGGGTGGCCTCTGGCTCTGGAGCATGGAATCAAAAAATGCTGGACATTTTCTAAGGTCAGAAAAAGGGTGAAGACCCAAGCTGATAGAATGAACAATCCAAAGAAGAAGGGCAAGGTGGTAGAACAACTTCTGAGGCAATAGGGTTTCAAAAGGGAAAAAAGGAAATTATAGTAGCTGCATTTGGGAGTCATGATACAAAATAGAGGCTTTATACAGGGTGCTTTAGTGTCACCTGCCCTAGTATTTGGAGGGCACCGTCAATGAGGAGGAATCTGAGCCAACTAGGACAACAGTTTTTATATCCCTTAGCTTTCAGAGTCTAAGCATGAGACATGAATAGGAATTGTCTAAGTTAAAGTATCAGGTATAGCAATTTTGAGAACTGAAAGAATGAAGCCCTTAATAATTAAGTAATCCTATGTGAGAATGCCCCCATTAAACCCTAGGCAAAGAAGCCCCACACCAAGAGGACCATCAATAAAGGAAACTGTCGATAGAGGAAACTGACATACCAGTGTCTCTGCCCCTCCTACAGAAACCCACTGAAATCTTTCTAACTTCCTTCCTTCAGTCTATTCAAATCTGTTTCTCTGATTCATCTCATTGACTTCTCATTTCTCACCTTTGGACTTATCATGGTCTTACCTCCACACCCATTTCTGGCTCCTTGCCCTAGAGTATGAGTCTATTCTGATCCAACATCCAGTTGTGTTCCCCAATCTTCAGTCTGGGCTGAACCATTCCTCTTTGTAGCCCCACATAGAATCCAAGACACCAGCACAGTATATATACCTCTCAGGGACTTTACCCTATAACATACTCCTTTGATATAGCTGAAACATTTTAATCTACTCTAGTTTCATCTCAAGAATTTTTATGTGTATATGGTTTGATAGTGTACAAAAACACTTCCACATATATGTATTCATCTGATTCTTCCACAGACTCAATGAAATAGTCAAATAACAGTTTCCCAATATTAAAAGTAAATTCTAGGAATGTTACTTGCTCTAAATGCCATAGCTAGTGACTGGGATTTTGAGTACTAAACCAAAAGTACACACATCAGGTACAACACATTCTGTTAGTGAGGTTTACGACCTATGATTGACAAGACTAGAGTGAAAAGTCTAAGATCACAAATATGCCAAATGAAAATAAAATTTTTCCAATGCTATTTTTGCAAACTACATCTCTATACTAACCACTAACACTTGAAAATCCCTCAAAATAAGCCTCTTTTCTCAGCTGTCCCTCACTACAAACTATAGTCATGTTCTGGAATTATTTGGGGGATTAATCATTTATAGGAAGCAAGAATTTATAATTATAATTAACCCCTAACTATAATTGGTCACACAATTATTCTATTTATCTTCCACCATTTCTACATGCTCTTCATATTTTCTACCAGACTCTCTACTACATCATGGGATTGTTACTCACTCTAAGTCATCTGAAACACAGCTATGATAACAAATTTACCATTTGGGGTATGTAACTTTCAAACAGAATATATTTTAACACCCTCCTATTATTCCTTATCTAAAGCTAAACTTAGCAGAATATTCAAGACCCCAATAAATTACCCAGCTTTGAAATTCATCTCTATTGCCTTGCATACATTTCAGTCATCAATTTCTTATTATCCCAGGTAGGTGCTGATCACTAAACTCTCTATCCCTGGATTTTATTTTACATTTCTCTCCCTTAATTAATATCTTTCAGTGACTTTAAGATCTCAGAATCCACCTCTTTTAAAGAATGTACCTGATCGTCATTATACTATCAGTTAAATCCCTCTCTGATAGTATTATTTTCAGACTATGTTTTTCATCTGGAGTAATGGTGTTTCAGATGTCAGGGGGAAAATATGTTCTCTATCCTCTGCCAAAACCCATGCTGGGTACTGAGAGCATGGATTATGCTCTAGTTATTTATTGCTTCATAACAAACTAACCAAACTTAGTATAAAACAACTGAGGTGTGTTTGTTTGTTTGTTTTGTGCCACGTAATTTAGGGTCAGAAATTCTACCAGGACACAGTGGTGTGGCTCATCTTTTCCCCTTTATGTCTAGAGCCTCCTCTGTGAGTGACACAAATGGCTGGGAGCTGAAACAACTGGGGCTATAGGATACACTTCCAAGACAGTTAATTTACTTGCATGGCTGGTGCCAGGGCTGGGATGACTCAAAGGCCAAGCTTAGCTAGGACTGCCGATCAGAACATCTACATGCAGCCAAGTCACTGTGGCTTCTGGGCTCTAAGATAGACCATCCCAAGCAGAAGCATTCCAGGAGACCATGGCAGAAACTGCAATACTGCTTTTAACCTGGCTTCAGAAGCCCTGCAGCATCACTTCTGCCATCTTCTGTTAGCTACAGTCCAGATTTGGGGGCAGAGGGAAGGAGTTAGACTCCACCTCTTGATCAGAAACTGGTAAGATCATATTGAAGAAAACACATGGGATAGAAGATTTGTTGCAGTCATCTTTGTAGGATACAGTCTTAAAAATGATCATAAGGCAAAAATAAATTTCGTTAGGATGGCGTTCTATGTCAAGATATGTGCTGCTTACCTCATTGTTTCCAATCTAGAAAACATAATCTCCACTATTAGGTCAAAATTGTAGTCATATGTTGAATGGCCAACATCACTTTCTTTCTGAGAATTCTCCCTTCAATACCTGTAATCTTGCAGTGCTATTACATGGGGTGCCCAGCACACCCTGGCCACTGAAGGTGAGGGAGTCAGGGAGGGAAGGGATATGACGAAAATCAAACTAATCATACAACCCAACTTTGCAAATCATTCACGGGAACTACATGCCTTGTTGGACCAATCAGTCTTTTCTGAAGACAAACATTAGAGAGAGAATATCTATGTCCTCTAGTTCTATTAAGCTGGAAACATGGAGAATTGGACCCACTAGAAGCCTCCTTAGCAACCACATGTGAAAAGTTCATCTGGAGTAGAAAAAATACAAACTGATACACAGCAAGAAGCAGAGTCACGGGGTGAAGATAAAGGCCTGATAATGTCATTAGAGCCCTAGGTTTTAATGTGCATGAATCTAGATCCACCCTTGACTTCCAGGTTACCCAAGTTTTTACTCATGGTATTTAAATTGAGTTTCCAGTACGTGTGCTGAAAAAGTCCTGCTGATTTGAGTAAAGTCCACCTACTCTGTAACATATGTATAAGAATACTTGAAAGAAAATCTCTAACAAGGAATAAAATTCAATCGAAAAACTTAATGTGAGAAGAAACATATAGAACAAAAGAAATTCTTATATAGATGACCAAGTCACAAATTAACAAAGCAACTTTGAGTACAACAACATGAATTACAATGTCAATTTGCTCACTTAGAAACTGGTAAGAAAAAGGAAATTTTTTTTCACGAGGAAAGCCAAAAGAAAATCTTTGTATTTTTTGAATCAATTAAACCTGGTTACTTTTTACTTACGCATGTCACAGATCTACGGTTCATTTTCTGTATACCTGGTAGAAATCTCACTCCATAGCATTTGGTGCTAGAAGAATCAATATTTGCTTTAGTGCCTTCATTATTAAATCTTTTTAATTGCTTGCTCTCAAATGATCAGTTGACTTTCATTACTAGTCAATGGTAGTTATAATATTGAACAATATGTACACATTCCTTTATACGTCTATGTATGTTTTGCATTCACTCAGGATGCTCTGTAGAATAATTTCTCTTCTTTTTTTTAATTCTTCTTCATTCTAACCTGAGTCATCTTGCAACAAATGTTTAGTGAGGACATACCATATGCCAGCTGTGTTAAACACTGAAGATACAAAGTTGTGCAGGATAAATTCCTTACCATCCAGTCTAGAGGTGGGAATTATGCTGAATTTACTACTTCAGTAAAACTGAACTCCAGATCAAATCATGAAAGTCCTTGTTTCCATGCTTCTATTTAAGCCATTTTCTCTGCCTTAAATGCCTTTTTCTCCCTATTTCGTGTCCATGAGCTAAGTCCTCTACTTCATTCAAAGAACTCTCTAGTTTCTGGACTTGAATCAGATCGAGATTTTTTTGTTTGATTTTGAGGTTATGAAGAAAGATTTTAAAAATCCCCCTTTTTTTTTTTTTTGCGGTACACGGGCCTCTCACTGTTGCGGCCTATCCCATTGCAGAGCACAGGCTCCGGACGCACAGGCTCAGCGGCCATGGCTCACGGGCCTAGCCGCTCCACGGCATATGGGAATCTTCCCGGACCGGGGCACAAACCCATGTCCCCTGCATCGGCAGGTGGACTCAACCACTGCGCCACCAGGGAAGCCCAAAAAATCCCCTTTCTTTAGTTAAAAAGAACCACTCAATGATTAATTCATACAGAAAAGAAGTTTCCCGTTTACCAAATACGTGATATTTTCTGGGTAATATTGCTAATCATCACCCTTGTAGCAATCATTTAGGGAATTTCCTGTTTAATGATTGCTTATTCTGTTTCACATTGTCTTTACAACAATGAACACCAATTATGTGTATAGAACTGGGCTGGGCACTATGTCACAAAACACAGTGGTATGTGGCCCTACCACATAGGAGGACAGTGCTAGCCAATATGACACAAGGAAGCCAATTAGAGAGCAAAGTATTGTGTAAAAAACACACGAAATAAACAACCTGAATAATAAATCATAGATAATAGGACAGTACTTATAATGTTCAAAAAGATGACAAAAAGGGAGGATCAACATAGGACAAAATCCTTGAAGAGGCTGGATAAAGGTGATAGAACATGATTCTTATAGAATGAGTGAGCTGTAGCTAAATGAGTAAGGTGTCAATAGAGGGAAGGTGCATGGCTTTTGCGGAATAAGCATTACAGACTAGGGTGTAGAGGTGGGACCATGCACAGTATATGGAAGCACTTGAAGGAAACTGGTCTATTATGGCAGTGAGCACACATTAAAGTAGTCAGCAATAAAACTGAAAAGTTATGGAAGCATCCTGTTATCAGGGAAACTGAAATCCAGAGAGAGAAAGTTTAAACATTTTTATGGTCATAACAGAGAGTCACTTTAGGTTCTTGAGCTGGAAAGTTACAGGTGCCCTCAACCAGAGGTTGTGGCTCAGGAAGCAAAGATGGACAATTCTTGGCACTGAGCTGATAACTAACTGGGTCAGAGTGGGTACGCAGCCCAGGGATAGAGAATCTGCCCACTGTGAATGATGACGATTATTATTAGTTAAGGCAATCAGACTGACTGCATAAAGGACTGTTCAGGGGAGAGAAAGAGTTAGAGGAAACTTGTAGTCAGAAGCATATCATGAAACCATATAGTACATATGGGAGACCAAGAGAGAAGACAGTTGCCTCCAGTAACCTCCTTGTATGTAAGGTGATCAGAGCAAAACTCCATTCTTTGGTTCTAGAAGCCTAACTAACACATTGGCATCATGAAAGTGATACTTTAGGCATATTTATCAAGCATCACTGCTGAATCTTGAAGCTAGGTAACAGAAAAGCAAAGGGAACCACTAGGAATATATTGTAATATGTAAGCAAGCTGGACTTGGGAACACGAGGGCTAGAGACTGAGGTCATGGAGATGAGTATAGGAATAAAGAAACATAGGGCTTCCCTGGTGGCACAGTGGTTGAGAGTCCGCCTGCCGATGCAGGGACACGGGTTCGTGCCCCGGTCCGGGAAGATCCCACATGCCGTGGAGCTGCTGGGCACGTGAGCCATGGCTGCTGAGCCTGCGCGTGCAGAGCCTGTGCTCCACAACGGGAGAGGCCACGACAGTGAGAGGCCCACGTACCGCAAAAAAAAAAAAAAGGACTAAAGAAACACAAATGTGTGATGATCTGACCATCATCAGAGCCAATTCTCTAATTGAGTTACATTGATAAATAATTTGTGGGGGGAATAATAAGTAAGGCTTATGTTCAAAATTGTAACAAGAGAGAGAGTTTTCTTTGGTTTCCTCCTTTGATTTCCTCCCTTCCTTCCTCCTTTTCTTCCTTTCCTTTCTTTCTGTAATGTAAAGAATGTATTGGTTGAACCACCAGCTCTCAATCATGCAATCAGATTAACTTGGATAACTGTGTCTATTTGTCCTGAGGAAAACAACAGTCGCTTATCAGCAAAGAATGGCTTTCTCAAAAGCCTAGTGTTTTTAAAAATAATTAACTCACAATGGACAAAAAATAATAATAATAATGAAGTGTATCACCCACGGTAATACTTGGGTTCTAAACACAGGCAACCACAGCAATGGCTTAAAATCTGAAGAGTGTTTTGGGGGCCTGTGCTTCTCTATTTTCAGTGCTGAATTTTCAGATCTGTGTACCTTGTGGCAGAGTGACTACCATGCTAATTCCCCTGCGACTCTGCTGAGCTGTAAACCAGCTCATTGCAGCTGGTTTTGTGCTTAGCACTGTTACCAGGGAGCATTGGAGGAAAGAAAAAATATATGGCAGTTGCTCTCAAATTTTAGTGTGGGTAAGAATTGTTAGGAGGCTTGTTATAATATAAAAGCAGATTCCTAAACCCTATCCCTAGAGATTCTGATTCAGTAGGTCTGGGGTAGGGCCCAGACACCTGCATTTTATTTTATTATTTTTTTTTTTTTTTGCGGTACGCGAGCCTCTCACTGTTGTGGCCTCTCCTGTTGCGGAGCACAGGCTCCGGACGCGCAGGCTCAGCGGCCCAACCACTCTGGGGCACGTGGGATCCTCCCAGACCGGGGCACGAACCCGCATCCCCTGCATCGGCAGGCGGACTCCCAACCACTGCGCCACAAGGGAAGCCCTACCTGCATTTTAATGAATACTCCCCAGGTGGTTCTGTTACAGGCAGTCCTTGGACAATGCTTTGTGAAACTGAATTGTGAAAATAACGTTCTAAGTGATCCATCCAGCATGACCCCATAGCAGGCAGTGCATCCTCCATTATATCAAGGAACACGTCGTATTATTGTGATTTGTTTATATTTTGTCTCACTAGGGTGTGAGCTTCTTGAGAGCATGTCTTGGTCAATTAATTTTATGTCCCCAGTGCCTGGAACAGTGAGTTTAATGAAAGATGATCTAAAGTTGATGCCACAAGTTCAAACAGAATGCTTCCCAATGACTGAAACAGAAAAAAGAACATTACAAATTAGAATCTACTGTTTGCCAGGTTATTTCCTTACTAAAATTTACTGTCCCAAGCCATATCTGGGATACCATTCTGACTTTGGGGGGAACGGTACCCTCTCTTCCAACCAAACTAAATATTACAAAACTAAATCACCACCTTCTCATATAAACTTACCTTTCTATCCACAGTGATTTTTTTTTAAGTGGGCAACTGAATTTGAGCTAACCGTGTGACCGAGGCTCATGGTCAATGTCATGGGATTTGTTCAGAAGTAGACACAAGCCCAAAGCAGAACTGTTCAGTAATGTCAAAGACTTTTTATTTTTTTTAAGTGGAGTTAATGTAATACATTTTTCCCTTTTTATAATCACTCATTTATTTATTCATCCAGTAAACTCATGTCACTTCTCTTTTCAAATACCAAATACTGACAGTGAACCTCAAGTCTCTTGGTGACCTGACCCATTTCCTTCTCTCCTGCCTCTGAGTTCCTTCACCTCAACTCCTCTGACTTCCACCTCACTCCACTCAGCCACGGCAGAGACAACTCTCCAGTCCAACTCCAGACTCAGGGCCTTTGCACTGACTGTATTCTCTGCCCCAAATACTCTTTTCACCCCCCATAGTAACATGGTTCACCCCCTCACCTTCAAGTCTTCATTTGGAACTTGCAACTGCCTATCTTGAGAGCATTCCTCACCTCCTTTTTCCCTGCTCTACTTCCGTCTCATTTCATAGAATTTCTCACCATCAAACATAGTAAAAATTTTGCTTTTACAATTTACTTTTATATCATAAAATTTACTTTTATATTATAATTTGCTTTCATACTTTATAGCTTCCTTTTACATTATAATTATTATTTGTTTTCTTCCCGTAAATCCTCATCTAATATGAATTCCACAAAATCAAGGATCTTTGATGCATTTTAAGTATCTAGGATAGTGCTTGGCACACACTAAGCACATAATAATTCAATAATTTAATTTGTCCAACCAATATTGGAATGCTTCTATGTGCCAGGTAGTTAAGCAAACAGATCAAGCCGCTGTTCTCATGGAACTCATATGATAGTGATGAATACAGGTAACAACCAATAAATACATAATATAATGTCAAGTGCTGATAAAATGCTTAGAAGAAAATAGAACATAAAAGAGGGAGAATACCAGGGGTACTATATTAGAGAGGGTGGTCAAGTCTTTGAGATGGGCTTTGAGCAGAATCCTGAAGGAAATGAGAGAATGAAAATGTAAAGACTCTGAAGCCAAGTTTCTAGGGCTTGAATTTGGCTGTGCTATTGATTCACTGTGTGATATTGAGTAAGAAACCTTTCCATGAATTAGTTTCCTTCATCTGTATAACGGGGATAAAAATAGTATCTTTCTCAGAGGTTTGACACTGAGTATTAATTTATAGGTAAAGTCCACGGAACGTACCCAAACACAATAATTACTCTATAATTGGCTATTACTATTGCTATCTTGAGGTGGAGAATTCCAGAAGAGGATTT
Organism: Pseudorca crassidens; assembly: GCF_039906515.1. NCBI lineage: Eukaryota > Metazoa > Chordata > Mammalia > Artiodactyla > Delphinidae > Pseudorca > Pseudorca crassidens. The sequence goes on along the minus strand of NC_090297.1, from coordinate 68,498,993 downwards.
GCAATGGTAGCATGTTTGGTAGGTCCAAGGAACAGCAAGGAGACTTCGTATGAATGGTTGGAGGAGCCAGCGGTATACTGGAAGAAAATAAGATTTGAGAAATATCCATGGGCCAAATCGTGGGTTTGTACTCATGAAGGTGACAGAGAAGAGCACAAGAAGTCCAAAATACCATGTCCCCCCACTGAATGGTTGGAGGGAGATATTCTTCTGTAGGAGAGGACAAATTTTATATGCTGATGAATGTAAGGATGAGAAGAAAAAAAAATTGATGACACTCGAATTGCTGGGATCCCCAGAGATAGCTGGGTTTCTCTCCTTACCAAGAGTGATGCTCTTTCCATCTGAGGACCACCTCATAACCCTTCCAATAAGTCCACCTTTCTTATTCTCATGGAATGAGAGGGCAGTTTCTGTTTGTCTGAGTTGGGTTTCTATCATTTGCAGCCAATAGTGTCCAGAATAGTACACCTCCTAGTGGCCGTACAAAATAGGCACCGCTATTATTATGTTTACTTTAAAAACAAAAAAAGGAAGGGCAAAAAGTATTTTAAAAATCTACTAAATGGATTAACAAAGAACTGAAATCACAATGGTCTTATTTCTTCATATTTCTCTTAAATATCTACCTGCATTGGGGTTAGGAAATATAGACGTTGCTCCAGACTGTCTGGGTTCTTAGCTTTTTCATTTAAAATTCTGCTTTGTCATAAATAATTTCCTCATTTACAAAACCAAGCTAACAATAGTGCATACCTTAGTGGGTTGTTGCAGTGTTCAGAAGTATAAACAAATGTAAAGCACTTAGAACAGTGCCCAGCATATGGTAAACTGTCAATCATATGTTGCTGTTTTTATTGTTGGTATTAGTAGTAGTAGTAGTAGTAGCGAGCTGGCTGGACCAGAGCTCCATACAAGTATGTCCTATTTTTCTTAGTTTTTTTATTGTTATGATTGGTCTATGAATCAATTTCACCATTCCTTCCAGAGATGGCAGCACCAAACTCACAGCAGATCTATAACTATCCCACTTCTGGCTCTCCTCCTGTAGAGCTGCCCATTTTCTGTCTTGACATTGACTGTTCTGTCTACCACACTAGTTTTGATTTTCCCCCAAGTGTTATATTTACATAAAATTGCCCAATCTTCTGCTTCCAAAAGTTCCAACTCTACTTAAAAAATATATTAAAATGTAATAATTTATCAACACATGTTTAAGGAACCTACTCCCTCTCTTTCAACTAACGTTGCATAATCATTATTCCAGTCATCCTGACCAGAAAACACAATGAAAGGGTAAGATGATATTCAAAATGTAGTCACTCGGGGGAATTCTGGCTTGAGTATTCAGTTAAGAAACCTGTAGCCAATGTCTTTTAACAGCAATACATCTCAGATCCTCACCTAAATATAGGGATAATAACGATAACTACTTAATAGATTTCCTTTTGAGAACTAAATAAGATAATTAATGAACAGAGCATATCACATCATAAGTACTCAATAAATGTTAGCTAGTTCCCTCATCCCCTGTATTAGTCGAGACAGTCTAGGTTTGCTGCAGTAACAAATAAACCTAAAATTTCAGTGGTTTACAGTCACAGAGATTTCTTTGTCATTCACAGATCATGCCTTTCATGGATCAAAGGGCTCTCTGCTCTGTATAAGCATTCAAGAACCAGGCTGGAAGAGAAGACACCTTTTCAGATACTGCAAGTTGCAATGATAAGAGGAAAAGAGAGAGCTCTGGAGGTTCACACATTGGTGATTAAGTACTCAGGCAAGAAATTACACACTTCATTTCCATGTACAACTTATTGTCTCAAATTAACCACATGACCCCATCCAACTACAGGAAGACAGAAAGTGCACTTAATGTGTTTGGAAAGAGAAAGAACTGGAATTTTTTGACAAATAACACTAATAATAGCCACATCACCAAATTCAAACTATTTGAGCCTTTTCAGATTACTTTTGACATTACTTTTATATCCAGGCCCTATTTTCACTTCAACTGCCATTTTTAGAGTTATGCTTTAAATGATAGTTTGCTTGGACTGTGGCAATAATCTTCCTGGTTTTACCAAAGCGGTTTCACTTCCATTCTCTCATATCTTTAATGCATACTTCAAAGTGATGGTATTGTCCTAATCATATCACTTCCTCCTCCAAAAGCTTTTGACAAAAGGCAGCCTAATATAATAGTTAATAGTTCTGGCCCTGGGGTCAGATCTAGATTCAGACAGATATGCTATCAGCCAGATAGGTGACTTTGGGAATATTACTTCAACTCTCTACTAAGCCTCAGCTAGGTTTTGAGGATTAAGTAAGATAATGTTTGTAAACTGCATATTTACCCACTATTAAATTTGATAACCATAGTTCAATAAATGTTAACTCTCATTTTCTCCACTGCCTAAAGAATAAAGTACAAAATCCTTACCATGACATTCAAGCCTTTTGTAGCCTGATATCGACTTAATTTCAGTCTTGTTTCCTCTGTTTCATGTTCCCCATGAACTTTATATTACAGCTCTACCACCCTGCATTCTATCAGTACAGCATAAACTCTCTTACAGTTATGTCTTTTGACAGACTGTCCCAATATCCAGAAATGCCCATTCCCTCTTTATCCTATAGAAAGCTCCCCCCTAGTCCAAAGCCTATCTCAAACACTAGACTCCTCCATGAAACCTTCAATAATTATCTAGTCAGAGTGAATTACTTTCTTCCCTTCTTCCTGGTACATTTAGTATAGCACTTATCTCCCGTTCCTTGAATTGTGGTCTTAGGTTTGCATCCCTACTAGATTCTAAGGTCCTTGATTCAATTCATCACATATGGACCAAGATGCTACTATGTACCCAGAACTGGGCAAAGAACTGTGGACACATTAATTAACACAACAGATGTGGATCCAGCCCTCTTGGGCTATGCTTTTCCTCTGGGGTCCCTTGCCCATGAGTGTTTGTTGAATTGAATTATTTTCTTACATGAGGCAGACTGGAGAATCTTTACATTATTCCAGACTCCGTCCTCTGGATTCTCTCCAGTTTCCACGTATCTGCTTAAATTGCTTTGGTCAGCTCTAAACAGGAGGTTCTTTAAAAAGCTTTACAAATGCTGAAAACTGTGAGAGGCTTAACTCATGTTTCCTATAGTTACACTCCTGTTTATGCCCCAGAATCAAACTTCGCTTCATGAACAGTGGCTGTTTTGCTATACATTAAAATATGTGTTGGGGAAGGACCAGATTCTCAGCCTGTATAGCTATAAACATTTTCTCCAAATTGCCTACAATGTGATCCACCCCACAAAGAATATATACAAAAACAAAGCCTTGAAACAAGGTATTTTCCCAACTTGGAATAAAATATAAACTACCTAGCAACTCTCTAACACTTCTTTTTTTTTTTAATTAGCTAATTCAGTGTGCCAAGAAAATATATCCCCCAGTCTCAAGAGATGCCGTCTCTGTGATGTCTTGCCTGGTCACCTGTGTTCCTGTCAGAAAATTTGACTTGATCGTTTGTATTCCCAAGAGATGAAAATAACAAGGTGGGGAGAAAGACCTCAGTTTTAGGAGCCTGACGATCCGGGGTTCAAATGATGTCATTTAATAAAGTATACACATTAGCCATCTAACATAATCTCCCTGAGCCTTAATTGTCTCCTTGGTAAAGTTCAGATAATATATATTTCATAAGATGGTTGTGAAGATTAGCAAGACGGTGTATATTAGGTGTTTAGCAGGTATGGGATGTTTAGAATCACCTGGTTTGTGGCAATTATTAGCTCCTGTACTTTCCTCTGTATCAGCCTGTGTTGCCAGACCCTGAGTGTCTTGAGAACAGTGACAATTTTTGAGAATGGTGATTATTTCAGCCACTGCACCCATTGCCTTGCACAGTGCTCAGAAAATAATTGTTTAATAGATAATTTATAAAGTCTGGCTATTTACAAGTCATGCAGGCTTTCTTTGACATCCGTTACCTACCTGCCATTAAGCCCTCTGTTTTACTGCCTGTCACTTCTCACTGAATAGTGACCCAAAGCTTGAAGCCAGTAGGTGGACAGTTATTTGAATTGGTGTTAGAGGATTAGGGATTTAACTACTGTAAATGAGATGTGGACGGAGGATACTGTGCTAAAGAAATATTGTTATAGTCAACTTGGAAGAACTGACTTCAAATCAAACATTTTTAGCAATGACCTCGGAATGTCTTTTAAAATTAGAGTGCATTTATCTCTTGCTTTGAATTTTTCTTTGCATGTGGGTGTGCATAAGTACTCCTCAACAATGAATCTCTAAGGGGTAGCATTTTTTCCTGTGAGTAAATGTGTGTGCCCTTTCAGAAAACATGAATAGAGTGATAGTAAAAGTAATTGTAATATCAGACTAAATTCAAATTTAAAAAGCGCAAGGTCTTCATTTTACAGTCAATACATTTAAAAGGACAAAACCCAGTTTGGATACTTTTGTCTTTTAATCAATAAAATGCCTCTTTCCCTTATTAGGCAGTAACAGTCAACTATTGTCAACAACCAATTTGCTCTATCAGTGAAGTAAATCATTACTAAACACACAGTACCCGTGTTACAGTTCTCCATCCTGTCCAGAGCAAGAAAATGGAAACGAAAAAAACATATTTTCTTTTACATTAGGAGTTAAAAACCAACAAAATATAAAGGAGAGTGAGTTTTCAGGCTAACATAAAAGACTCATTTTCATCTTTTCCTAAAACCAGAGGGAATTATCTATCTATAGTATACACTGTCTCTAATGATGCCTTTTAAAACCCACTCATTAAACACAAAAGGCCAGTAGATTTGTGACAGCTATCACCTTGGCAAATACAGCAAGCAGAGCTAGGAATGGTAGACACAGCCAACCTAGAAGAAGGAAAGAAAAGAAAAGGCTATTGTACTTCAAAAAACAGGTAGTCAGAAGCAAGAGGGTTGAAAAAATGGAAAAAGAATCTTTTCCCCTGTCCCTCACATAATCAGCATAAAACAGTACTGGCCACATCATCAGTACTCACTAAATATTGGCTAATCAACTCATCCAGTGGGGGAAAACTGAAGTCTTCCGTTACTGGAAGTATACTCTCAAGAACAGAAGGGCTTTTTACTAAGACCAGAAAGTCTCTGGGACCACGGGAGGTAGAGAATGCAGCTGCGTGCCAACCACACAGATTCTTCAAGCGATTGGACTTATTATTAGTCATCTAGGCAGGGCAAAGCTCAGAAAAGAAGAGCCGGGAAAGACAATCAGTTGAGAAAAAGACTGGCTGGCTCTTTGCATTCCTGCATGGAAGGGTTTCTTTCCTGGCACAAGAATCTTCTAGGTCTGTAGGGCTGGAGATCTCCCAGCGGTCAAAACCCTCTCCTCAATTTCCTGGTTCAGTGCCAAACCAGAAGTGTCCGTCAGGAAGAGCTGGTTGCTGCAGTGCAGCTGACATTCCTCCTCGGCTGCCTGGACCTGGAACGTTCTGGAGAGAACCTACTTCTACAGGGTCACTGGGGACCAGCACAAATCCAGGTGGTGTTCTGAAGATCCTGGGAGCCACAGGTGCCAGAGAGACTGAGCAGTCCCGCTGGGTGAGGCAGAAGGAACTGCAGAGATAGGCTTTGGGCGGGAGACGAAAGCTATGCTGTTTTTCATGCTCGCACTGGCATGGAAAGGAAGATATTTCTTCTTGGAAGCCAGACCCAGGAGCAACCTCTGCTACTATGGGAACAGCTGTGGTAGCTCTTTGGGGATGGCCGATTTCCAGAATTCCAGGTTGGCAATCCGAGAAACCTCTCTAGTTTTTGGCTCTGAATTGATCATCCCACTAAAACTGAATGTTTAACTGGAATAAATAACATTTCAATCTGTTGTTTCAGGTGCAACTTATCTCTACTAAGTTTAAAGATATAAGACCAACTTCCACACTTTGAGTTTCTTCACAACCAAAGCAATACAAATACAGATTTGGAAATCCTTCTGAAGATTTTAATCTCAATGCACTGGGACTTGGGGATTTACACATATAATTCGCATTAATACTAATAGACGTTAGAGTATGAGCACCGATTCCCTTGTGTTGAAATGAGAACATAATCATATGGATACTAATAAATACATTTTTAATTCTGATTTTATGCAGATTTAACATAGTATTTTACACAACACTTAGCAGACTCTTTGGAGACAAAGATTGTCTCAATTAATTCTCCCCAAAAGAGACAAACACATTCATACAAACTCCTGTTATTTCTTTATGAATATTGATTTCTTTTGTACAGATGAGGTTGGCTAAATTGTTGGTAGTAGTTTAAATCTATGCAGTGTTAAGATTTTTCAACTGTAAAATGTTCTTTGTTTGCAACTATACCCTCTTTACATTCACCAACCTCACGACCCATCAGAGATTTTTTTCCAGGTGATATTTTAAAACTGAGTTGTGACTCAATCTTTTTACAGTGTTTTAGTGCCACCTCCTGGAAAAATCTTTAAAAGCAAGAGATTCCAAAATCGAAGGAACCTATGTTTTCCAAGCCGGGAAACAATTAGCTGAGGGAGTCTACTAATAGTCACAAAGGAAAATAAAAGAATTTCTTTTTTTAATGAAGAAGAAGAAGAAGAAAAGAGAACCAGTCAAAGAAAAAAAGGTTTTTGTTTGTTGTTTGTTTGTAAGGATAAAGGGAGAACAAAATCAGAAGGAAACAACCATAGGAAGAATGAATAGATGTGAGACTGATGCAAATGTGTTTGTTTTTTTTGCTGTTGTTGTTGTTTTTACACTCAAAATTTAGCATGTTTTTGATGGACACATGTTCACCTCACACCGGTCAGAATGGCCATCATCAGAAAATCTACAAACAATAAATGCTGGAGAGGGTGTGAAGAAAAGGGAACCCTCTTGCACTGTTGGTGGGAATGTAAATTGATACAGCCACTATGGAGAACAGTATGGAGGGTCCTTAAAAAAACTAAAAATAGAACTACCATATGACCCAGCAATCCCACTACTGGGCATATACCCTGAGAAAACCATAATTCAAAAAGAGTCATGTACCACAATGTTCATTGCAGCTCTATTTACAATAGCCAGGACATGGAAGCAACCTAAGTGTCCATCGACAGATGAATTGATAAAGAAGATGTGGCACATATCTACAATGGAATATTACTCAGCCATTAAAAGGAACGAAATTGAGTTAATTGTAGTGAGGTAGATGGACCTAGAGTCTGTCATACAGAGTGAAGTAAGTCAGAAAGACAAAAACAAATGCCGTATGCTAACACATATATATGGAATTTAAGAAAAAAAAATGTCATGAAAAACTTAGGGGTAAGACAGGAATAAAGACGCAGACCTACTAGAGAATGGACTTGAGGATATGGGGGGGGGAAGGGTAAGCTGGGACAAAGCGAGAGAGTGGCATGGACATACATACACTACCAAACGTAAAATATGTAGCTAGTGGGAAGCAGCCGCATAGCACAGGGAGATCAGCTCGGTGCTTTGTGACCGCCTGGAGGGGTGGGATAGGGAGGGTGGGAGGGAGGGAGACGCAAGAGGGAAGAGATATGGGAACATATGTATATGTATAACTGATTCACTTTGTTATAAAGCAGAAACTAACACACCATTGTAAAGCAATTATACTCCAATAAAGATGTTTAAAAAATTAAAAAAATAAAAATATTTTTTTAAAAAAGAGCCCATATGGTGTTTAAGAAAGAAAATTAAATTTTAAAAATTTAATTACCTTGAACTTGATATATAGGGTAAACTGCAAAGACACAATCCTCAGTACAAGCAAGGGCTGATTTATCTAAATTTAACAATACAGCTGCTAACAAAACATGTGGAGTATCTAAAGACACGATTGCTGAAAGGTCGTGCCCTCTCAGTTGAGTATAATGAATTCTCCAATAAGCAGTTCAGCGTCGGGACATTACAGCTTATAAGGTCTCCCAGCCCGGACTCCCCACCCACTACTTCCTAAGAGAAAAAACGAAGGAAAACACTCTTTTTTATTTAGAGATCTCATTTAAGGAAACAGTCCATGGGAAATACAGTTCTACTTCAAACAAGAAGTGCTTATTGAATTTGAATGTTAGGATCTGGGAGAGTTGACCTAAAAAATTTAATGGAGGCCACTGAGCCTCATCACACAAAGCTTAATGATAATTGTGGAAAGATAATTTGAATTTTTAAAAATCTCCACATTTTAATCAATCACAGGTTTATTAGGATTTTTTTTTTAAATAAAGTATTTTTATCTCCCTAGGACCGGAAAGAGGAAATTTAAGAGAGGATTGAAGCAGTGTTTTAATTTTTTTAAGCCAACAACCTTGAAAAGGCAGTCTCTTTGAGCCAATCAACACTTAGAAAATGAAACATTTCTTATTTGAATTAGATCATTGATTGCTTTACTTCCATATTGTAATGTGCCATAGAATCATTCCACACATATATGCACAAACATATGCACAAAGACACACGAAAGAATCTTTTAATTCTGTCCTCAATTTAAAGCAAATTTTAGGTAGGCCCCCTTGACTGCTCTTCCAAATTCCAGCCAGATGTTTATTTGTATTTCAATGGTATGTGAAACAGTTACAGGCTAAGGGTTTATAGATTAGGCTGCATCATACTGAAATGACTTATTTTTTCCACAGTTAGGAAAGCTGTTGGAGGAGAATAAAAGCTATTTCTATAAATACCACCAAAGAAGACATTTAAAGTGAATACATTCTTTTCCTTAAACCAGGATTTCAATCATTTTTATGTCTATTGTCCAAGAAAAGCCCTAATATTATATAGCTCTTACCACATTCTCAGATACTATAATATTATCTTCTTGATGGACGTGCCCAGCTTCTACTAAATACTAATGGTGGTTCCACACACACCTCCTGAGGACACGGTAGCCCTGAGCATCTTTTACATCACACATAGGAATGTGGAGATATGGTTTTCTTGATGTGCTTTAGCAGTGCATTAAAATGGATTATATTTCTACTAATGTACCTCATGAAAACAGATTGTCCTGTCAACTTCTATGGATGAAGAACAAGGAGACAGACTTCAAGCCATTACCAATTCAAACTGGTTTAAGAGAAAGTAAGAACAGTGGTTTAACGCCCAGTGGATGTGTCTACATTAAACCTCTCTATCATTATACAACACTCGTCTTTATTGTGTGTGTGATTATATATGTTTGCCTAGGCTTATGATCCACTGGGTACAAACAAAGCCACCTTAATAGATAAAGCCTACTTTTCTTCCATGTCATCTAGCTGTAACATGTCTCTCCAGTTCTCCCATAGTCATTTCTGAAACTGACTGGAAAAGTGAGGATCCTAGGTGGATATCACTGTCTCCATATCAACTTGTAAGCAAAATCACAAGAGGATATTATTATATTGAGTTAAATGAATGATTGATTTCCACTCTACTGTGCTGTATCCCAAGAGCTTTCAACCTCCAGTGTTGTCCTGACATTAAAAAAATTCTTCCAAAATAGGTTGGGTTTTATTTGTATTTAAATAAGTTATATTTTACACCTTTTCTAAGGTGTATGAAATACAATTAAATAAAAAGCTATCGCAACTACAAAACAAATGTAAGATTCATGAAGAAACAACCCACTGTTTTTAGGATTCTGAATATGAGCTGATTCTTGAAGCAATTTTTTTATGTGAAAAGAATTACATATGTACTCATTCAAAAAGTCTTAAAGGCTTTGAAGGGAGGTAAAGAAATAATATTTTAGGTATCATCTGTAATGCAGAATATTTATTGTTTTCTCTCTATTGGTCTTAGAACACTATCTTAACCTCAAGGTCATTTTGTGCCTACAGAGTCACAAATTGTGAAATATGATCATGGTGCAAACTGACAGAATTTAAAATAGCTTTTCTTTTAGGAGAAAAAACTATCATTTTTATATAGCTTTATAAAATATTTATTAAAACATAAAAAACCTTCCATTAATTATTTTTTCCTATAATAATATTTCTTAGTGATACTATATGGAACTTAATGCTATAGAAGTTACACAAAAGAGACTATCTACTAACTAACAAGTCAAAATCTATAAATAACCCAAAAGTCCTTCAACTGGTGAATGGATAAACAAACCATGGTACAGAGGTTATACAATGGAGTACTACTCAACCACAAATATGAGCAAACTATTGTTACACACAATCATTCAGGTGACTCTCAATAACTGAAGAGAGAAGCCAGTCTTAAATGGCTACATACTGAATGCTTCCTTATACAATAGCATTTTTAAAGAGACAAAATGATAGTGATCGAGAACAGATCAGTAGTTGCCAATGGAAATGGATGAAGGGAAGGTGTGACTACAATGTGATAACACAATGGAGTTGTTTGGGATGAAGTGCCTGTTTTGTAACCTGGTATGGGTGGAAACCATACATGTCTTAAAAATTCATGTAACCGTAAGCCAAAGTAAAAAGTTAATTTTCCTTTATAATAATTTTAAAAAGGATCCTATCTACCTATGTACTAGACATAAAGAAAACTGGAATTTAAAATTTATGACTTAAGTCATTGATAAGAAACAACCATAAATTTACATAATTTTGTTTATAATAACATTTTCTTCCTTTATTTTATCCACTTAATTCATTTTTTCAACAAATAATTATTGAGAGTCAGTTGTATCTTATTATTACGAACATAGGTGGTTGAGAAAAGTCAATCATAGCTCTTCTTTAGTAGAAATTCACTATTTGTTTATTCTACTTCCTCACGTCTCACTTCTCCTGAACCCATCTAACCGAGATATTACCGCTACCATTCCCTTGAAACTGCAATTATAGAGGTCATCAGTGACCCTCATATTGGGAAACCCAGTCCTCAATTTACTTGAATCAGCATCTTTTGGCACAGTTACTCACTCTTTCTTCACTTAGCTTCTGGGACTCCACCACCTTTTTTTTCTCCTATCACACTGACCACTCTTTATTTTTGATTCTTTGCTGGATCCTTCCTTTCATCCATATTCCAAATTGTTTCCCTGTTTGAGAGCTCAGTCTTGAGCCTATTCTCTATTAATATTCACTTCATAGGTAATTTCATGAAATGACCCTTAAATTAATATATCTACTGTCACCTTCTTCCTTAATTGCCCAAATCCTCTATCAAATTGCCTAACAACTCCATTTTGATGTTTAATAGGTATTTCCCAAAAAATTTCCACCACTACAAACAATAACAACAAATACAAAATAATAATGATAACCCCTGCCCCTTGTACCCTCTTCTCTGTCTCAGGAAATGTCAATGCCATCCTAGAATTTTCTCAGGCCAAATCTTTTAGTCAACCTTGACTCATTCGTTTTGGAAGACAGAGGTACAATGAAGCTGAAAAGGAGATATTGGATAGACACACAATATAATTGTAGATCACTTAAATATTTTTTTTTAATTAGTGTAAGAGAAAACCATTGCTTTAAAGAGTGAGTTTACATAATTGGGTTTATGTGGAAACTATGTTGGGTGGGATGGTTGCAAGATAGGAAGGAGGGAGGGAGGGAGCTATGACACCAGAATAACATTCCTGGACAGAAATGTTGGTATCCTAGATTTGTGGAAATTGAAACTGTTAGGATTTGATTATGTATGGGACTTGGAGAGTTTCTAATGCATACAACTAAACAGATGGTTGTGTCACTAGAAGAGGACCTGTGTTGTATGCATTTTTGTTTGTTTTCTTGGAGAGATGGGTAAAAATCATTTGTTTAGTTTTAGCCATGTTTCATTTAAGGTGTTTTTACCACAACCAAAAGAAATATCAACTAGCAGTTGCATATACTTGTAAGCAACTATGGGAGGTAAGTAAATCTTATATATGTGTAAGATACATATATTTCTGAGTCATTTGCATATTGAGAAAAATTTAATCCATAGGTTTTAGTGATATAGGTTATGGTGTATAGTGTAAAATTAGAAGAGAAGATTATTTAATGCTGACTCTGGCAATGTCAGTGTTCACTGGGTAAGTAGAGAAGAATGAACCCCCAAAACCAAACAGGATAAGTGACCTGGAGAAGAATGAAGTGAAAACATATTGTGACATGGAAACCAAAAAAGAGAGTTATTTCAGGAAGGGTGAGTCTAAAGCACAGGGTCCTGATGGAAGTTCAAGTAAATTATTGATAATTGTCTGAAAAATTTAGGAAGATGGGTATCATTTGTGGTCTTAACATGTATTGTTTTGGTGAAAGGATGAGGTCAGGATACTGACAAAACTAAATAAATAAGTAAATTGGAGGGAAGTAAATGGGAAATTTTAGGTGATTATGTTGAGAAATTTGGATAAAAAACTTTTAAGATGGGAAGTAAGAGAAGGCATGAAACTAGGAGCAGCTAATGGCTAATACAGTGAAAGTTGGAAAAGTCAAACAGTCAAGCTGATTGGATTTGAGGGCTTTTCCAGGTGAATATGATGAGGGGGAAAAATACAGAGAAAAAAGAAGTTTAAGACACTGGCAAGAGTGTTGTTGAAATAATGAACCATAAAGTTTAACCCGGATGACAAGGCATGAAAGGTAGCTGTTGACAAATTAAGGAATGAATGGGTAAGAATGGATAAGTGATATGGACGGTATTGAATAGTTGAAAAAAAAAAAGGAATGTTGAATTAATAAGCTGAACATATAAGAGGACCTGGTAAAGAATGTAAGGCTTGGGCTTCCCTGGTGGCGCAGTGGTTGAGAGTCCGCCTGCCGATGCGGGGGACACGGGTTCGTGCCCCGGTCTGGGAGGATCCCACATGCTGCAGAGCGGCTGGGCCCGTGAGCCATGGCCGCTGAGCCTGCGCGTCCGGAGCCTGTGCTCCGCAACGGGAGAGGCCACGGCAGTGAGAGGCCCGCGTAGCGCAAAAAAAAAAAAAGAATGTAAGGCTTGAATTACTTATTTTAGAGAAAAAGAAATCGGAGGTGATGGCATGATGTTAGAGACAACCCCTGGAGTGGATTGTTAAAGTGAAGTAAAAGAGAAAGCCATTGGAGCTGAAGAGGTCAGAATACTGAGAAGCCAGAACACTGAAGGTTCATCCTGTGAGCAGCGAAGTACATAAAATGATGATAGTAAACTAGGCAACACAGTTTTCAATACATTGACTTGAGAAAAAAAGAATTTCATTACAAGAGAGTAGAAGAACAATGGACTGGAAGTAATAATGGAGATAAATGGGGACATCAAAGCCTAATTCCTGGTCATGAGCTATATTGGGTAAGGGAGAGTAAACAGAAAAGGGCAGAAGTAATGTCCACAGGAAGGAGGCCATTCTCTGTTAAGACAAGACGATGGAGGGAACACTGAGATATCCACTGAGGATATGGTAGGGGTTGCCAATTACGGAGGAGCAACTCCAGAGGATATGGATGGTTCAGAAGGTGCAGGACTGCAGCCCAAGGGCAAAGTAGTACAGAGTATTATAGAAAATATGGAACATCAGAGCACAGATGGGCCACAGAAGCAGACAACTGGGATCTCTAACTGATTAAAACAGAGATCAGAAGTGTGCAGAGTTAGATACAACCGCAATCTTGTTGAAGACAAGGGGTCTTATTTTATCATTTACCCTGGTTAGTAGGGATCCCAGATGCCTGGAACACTGCATATTATGTGGCTTGGCTGTTAGAAAATGCTAAGACTGTCAACTATACACTCTGTACAGATCCACAGACAGTTGACTCAGTTGCTAAGCCTTCAGAATGAGAGTTAACTCAAATATTTGACAGATTCATGATTTACAAACAGAAACAACTTCAAAGGCTATTGATAGATGTAACCTGCCTAGGCTTCTAGATTAGAAAAGAAAGATGATATGGACATTTAAAAAAATGATAAATTATAAAATCATGTTCAACTTTTGGCATGATTAATTACCTTTCAAATTAAATATGAAGTTAAATTTCTTAGCATATGAGGTTGGTCTTCAGACTTGAAACTTTTGGCTTAGCCCTCAAATGTAGCAAAATCCTGCTCCCAGGTAGGCATAACAATATCTAGTTAAAAAGAAAAGTTTCTTATTCTGAGCCTCTTTCACAGAGAAAAAGTACATCTTAGGAGGCCAGCAGACATCAACTCAAATCCCACTAACCATAACTGAGTCACATGCTCACATGATCCTGGCCTAGCTGCAGGGATGCTTCAAAGCATGGTTTGGGGGACAGTTCAGCCTCTATGGTGAGAACTTGACTACACTGGCAAAGAAGAAATTAGAGGGAAGAAAGATGACTAATGGATGGGGCCACCAGTGCCATCTGCCTTCAGAAGATTAGGTGTCCTTCTAAGTGATGTGTGTGTGTGTGTGTGTGTGTGTAAATACATCTCTAAAAACATTAAGGAGGGACTTCCCTGGTGGCGCAGTGGTTGAAAGTCCGTCTGCCGATGCAGGGGACACGGGTTCGTGCCCCGGTCCGGGAAGATCCCACGTTCCGCGGAGCAGCTGGGCCCGTGAGCCATGGCCGCTAAGCCTGCACGTCCAGAGCCTGTGCTCCACAGCGGGAGAGGCCACAACAGTGAGAGACCCACGTACCGCAAAAAAAAACAAAAACAATAAAAACATAAATACATTAAGGAAATATAGTAAATCTTTCCGGTTTGTCAAATGTCTCTTAATTTTGTTTATAGGACTTATTTTTCCTTATAGAAACTTTTAATCTTTTGTAGGTCAACCGTTTCCTTTATAGTTTCTGGCTTTACGGCATGCATAGAAAAGTTGTCCTCTATCAGAAATTCTGAAATAGTCACTTCTATTTTCTTCAACTGTTGTCAAAATCTTACTTTTTAATATTACATGCATTGCTCTATCTGAAATTGATTTCAGTGAGGTATGGATTTTCATTACATTTTACCCCCAAAGGCTAACTAGTTTTCTCAGCATCATTTGTTGAATAGACCAATCTGTTATCCATGAATTTGAAATACTGCATTAAAAAAATGCCCAAAATCCATAAAACTCAGACAGGTTCCAAATTCTTATTTTTTTTTAATTCACCTACTTAATTAATGCTGCTTTAGTCTTGAATTTTAAAATATGAATGGAAAGCAGAGAAAGAATGGAGATAAACCTGCCACGTTTAGTCCAAAGTATACCTGGAAGATTACAGCTTTGCACCCACATTTTAAGATGAACCAAAACAACCTCATGAAGAGAAAGGAAACTTCTTTGGAAGTGAGAAGATCTCTCCCTGACTTTGTCAGCCCCATTCAGCCACAGGCTCTAAAGATATTCTGTCTTTAAATTCCAGCCCCGTTCTGCTGAGCAGCCAGAATATTTTTCACACAAAACAAATAGTTGTTGATCTCCTACTGTATGACATGCACTGTTCCAGGAACAGAAAAAAAAAACAGTGGTTGAGACGAAGTCCATGCTTTTACTGCACAAGGAAGCAAGTACACAGTATAATTTTACACAGTGCTAAGTACAAAGAAGAAAACAAGTGGGGAGATGAAAGCTGACTAGAGTCTGTTGGGTACTTTCAAATCGATGACCAGGGAATGCTGATCTGAGTGGTGATCTGAAGCCAGTCAGGAGAGCCTAGAGCATTTTAGGCAGAGGCAATTTCAAATGCAAAAGTCAGGGACTGGAATGAGTTGAGAATTTGGGATATTTGAGGAAAAGAAAAGGCAGGAGTGCAGTGAGGAATGGGGGTGGGGAGAGTGGGAAATGAGGTTGGAAGACTGGGCAGGCCAGCAGATCAAATAGGACATCATGGGCCTTGGTAAGGAGACTGGATTTTAGACCCACCAGCTAGGTGGTCTTTAAATGAGCTCACTGCCCTTAACTCAGAACCTCATATATTTAGGAGATCCTTCACGAGCTTCCTGCTTTAACTTTACTGCTGCCATCAGAATCCTTACTCTAGCCTTTTCCTGCATCTCGTGGCACTAGAGCCATTGGTGGCAATGATCAGTGGAGAAAAGATTCTTCTAACCCTGCTTTTACAGAAAAGGCAAACCTGACTTCATCACTCTCTTATTCCTTCTGTGGAATTTTTCCTGATACTATTTCTTTTTCTGGTGTTTTGTTGCACTCTTATATTAATTACAGTGCTTAATATCTACTAAGGTCACTTACTGTGCACAAGGTAATGTCCTGGGGATTTCCCATGTATTAATACATTGAATCTTTTCAATGATGTGGTGGAGTAAGAACCGTCATTGTTCCCACTTACAGATGATGAACCTGGAGCATAGACTCTGCCCTCAGTCACACAGCTAGTAAGTAAAGGACCTGGGATTTGAATACAGGAATATGTCTAGAGCCCTAATATCGAGTCATTATGCTTTGCTGCATCCCAAAAGCCTTTGTCAGTGATGCTGTGTATTGGATTGATGTTGAGGTCCTTGGAGAAACAGCAGAGAATTATTTGAGAAATGCAACTTCCGAATAACAGGAGCCCACAATGTGCCTATTTATTAGACTTTGAACATGTGTCTCTTTACTTAATACTCACAATGGCCCTATAACACAAGCATTTCTTTTGTCTGGCACTATAGCCGATTTCTAATATCACTACACTACTGCTTCTCAGTATCTAGCAATGCCCTAAGCATCCTCAGAGGAGGGTCTGGGACAGCCGTTAGCGTCATCCTTAGGCCAGAAGACTGCATGTTTTTACCTTGGTGGCTAAATATTCAGGCTTGCCTGAGGTCCAGTGCAATCCTTCTGACTAATGGAAGACAATAGATATCCAGTGCCCCTCTTTGATTGGCTTACCCATTGCTGGAGCTTATTGCTTGAGGGCCACAATTAAGCAATTGTCTGACCCACGGGAGATGTTCAGTCATGCTCACTGAGGAGATGAACAGTGCCCCTGAAATGCTTACAAATTCAGCCTCTCACCCTGTTATTTTTAGAAACACAGATATAACTCTCCTTGTTCACTTCCATTTCCTTGACTGACTCTTATCTAACTACACATATAGCATGTGGGCCAGGCACTGTGTTAAGTACTTAAGAAATAATTTGGGACCCTGAAACTTACAATCTAATGAGTGAGGCACTACTTTTTGCAGATAAGGAAAATGAGGCATAGAGAGATGAATTTACCTTTCTAAAGTAACAAAGACAAAACTAGTCTAAAGTACAGACAGGCTCAAAACACAAGAAGCCTGTTTCCAACTTCTGAGCTCTTAACCACCTTGGCACTGCCTTAATATGGGCAGTTTTGTCACTGAGAATCTCCTCATGTCTCACTAGCCCAATGGCAAAAGTGAGAGGTCATTTATAGTTATATTTAGATTATAGTATCTTGAAGCCACTATCCGTTTACTTGTAATAATTTCCATTTATTCCAGAATTCACTCTTCATATAAATATTTACACAAATCCTCAGAGCTGCTTACATTCTGTCATAAATAAGTCCCTTTCAGAGCTCCCCTGTTGCCAACGGCATCACTCAAAGCTGAACTCCACAAGGTACTTATAATTGATGGTGTCCCACCCTCCCCCAGGTGGTTTGATTGCCTGCAGCCTTATAGCTTGCCACCATTACCCGCAGTGGACTGTCATTGCTAATAGTGGAGCCAGATATCTAGAGTCTTTGAGAGCCCATCTAAAAGTGCCAGCAGTCCTCCCAGATGCAAAACGTTCTGTCTCCAAGGATTCATAAGTCAAAGAGAAGGATGTGCTCTCCTCACTTACATCCAATCAGAGACTAACCACAACAAAGCTACCTGGACCTGAAATTATACTCTTCAGTGGCACAGCACTTTCAGTTCACACACCTGTCCATTTCCCCGGAGAAAAACCTGGATCTGAAGAGGCTCCCACATCAGCTACTCCCTGTGCCCCACCCCGGCACTCCCCTCTGATGGGCCAGCACTGCTGCTGTCCGGCCACCCATCCACACTCTTCCTCTCTTCAGACTGGGCTCCTCTTAGAGCCTTCTTTGTTTCTTTCCAACAAAGATTCACTGTAGATTCACTGTAGATCCAGATTCACTAGATTCACTGTAGAAAATCAGGCATTTTTCTTTTTATACTAAACTTCAGTGAAGCAAGAGAAGTCAAGGTTCTAATAATTCTCCATGCTCCACTTCCAGAAGTCTTCTTTGAACTTTCATGTAAGCCACAGCCCCATACAATGGAAAGTGCTTCCCAGTTTTACCAAGCAAGCTGTTCAAAGAAAGCTATTACCTAACATCATCTACTAATGGACCTATGCCTTGGCCTTGCCCATCCGGAACAATTTACTATTACATTTTGCGTTGAGATTTTTTTTGGTCTGCCATTGTGACTTTTATCCATCCTCAGCACGTTCCAAAATTCAAAATATTAACCAACACAGATATTTTGAAGTATTATGTTCAAATCTATAATTCAATGTCCATAAATTACAGAAGATCTTTTCCCTCAACCCCTAAGCGTCCTTTATTTTTTTCAAAATCTTTTTAAATTCTTAATTGTTCTAAAGTTAGTTTCTTGTACTTTGCTCTTCTTATATCTAAGAACTAACAAAATAAATAAAAGACGCGCAAACTATCCTTCATAGCAATGTATATGTGTTTATTCCACTCCAATTATGAAAAGTATAGATGACAACTCTTTCAGAATGATTTCCCATAAATAACAGTTACAGTTTTAATTATTCATCAGGAAGAGAAAAACTCAGTAACAAGCCTAAATATTACAGTTTTCTAAAGCTCAGTCAGCTTTTCCAACACTAATTGTTTAAGAGTTAGAATAGTCTGAGGTTCACATGTACTAGATTCTAAATTAAGTCTGAAATTCTAATTCTAAATTAACTCTAAAATGAGCTCTCTTCAGACCACATACATAGCTCTAAATCCTACAACCCCTTCTTCAAAAGACAGGAAATTTGAAAGAAGTTAATTTCTTGTTTGTGGCGGGAGGAGGGACGGCAGGGAGCCTACAATTCAGCTTAATCCTTCAAAATGGCTAATCCAGAGGGAGGAAGAAAGAGAGGGAAATGGCTCGTTTACAGCTGTCCCTTTCCTGGTTTCCTAGAGAGAAGATTTCAAGTGATTTTTTAACCTAAATCTAGTCTTCCCGGAAATCTGGTGATGGGTCGACTAGAGTCCCCACAAATTCATGTCCAACCTGAACCTTGTAATTTGAACTTTTTTGGAAATAGTGTCTTTGCAGATGTAACTAAATTCAGATAAGGTCATACTGGATTAGGGTGGGCCCTAACCTCAGTGACTGGTGTCTTTGTAAGAAGAGGATAGGGCACACAGAAAAGCATATAAGATCATGTGAAGACAGAGGCAGAAATTAGAGTTACACTGCCATAAGTCAAGGTAAACAGAAACTGGAAAAGACAAGGAAGAATTCTTCCCTAGAGCTTTCAGAGGGATCATGGCCCTGGTGACAACTTGATTTCAGACTTCTAGCCCCGCCAAAAAGTGAGAGAATACACTTCTTTTATTTTAAGCCACCCAGTCTGCGATACTTTTTTATGGCAGCCCTAGGAAACAAATACGTATGGGAATACTCATTTAATGCTGCTGCTCTGGGCACACCAGAACACAAGTTTGAGAAGATTTGGATAAGTCATTTTTTCACCTGGAGTTTTAATCATTAAGAGGTACAGACTCTGGTGCCAAGTTGTCTGGTGGACTAGCCAGCTCAGGCTGCCCTAGCAAAATACCATGGACTGGGTGGCTTAAACAACAGAAATGTATTTCTCACAGTCTGGAGGCTCAGAAATCTAAGATCAAGGTGCTGGCCAACTCAGTTCCTGGTGAGAGCTCTCCTCCTGTCTTGCAGAAGACCACCTTCTTGCTATGTCCTCACATGGCAGAGAAAGAGAGAGAGAATGCACTCTGGTATCTCCTCCTCTTTTAAGGATACCAATCCCATTAGATTAGAGCCCTATTCTTATGACCTCATTTAATCTTAATTACCTCCTAAAGGCCCGACATCCAAATATGGTCACATTGGGGGTTAAGGCTACAACATATGAACTTGGGGAAGACACAGTTCAATCCATAGCACCAAGGTTTAATGCAAGTCTTCCACCTTTTAGCCATGTAATCTTAGACATGTTATTTAACATCTCTGCTGTCACTTTTCTTCTTTGTAAATGGTAATAATAAAAAACTCCCCCTTCACAAGGTTGTTGTAAAAATTACACATATTAATATATCTAAATTATTTTGAACAGTGCCTTACACACAGCATATGCCACATAAGAATGAGCTGGAATTCTAATTATCAGGACACACATAAACCTTGATTTGACCCTGGTTTCTTTTTTCTTTTTCTTTTCTTTTTTTAATGTTCAGTCCAGTAGAATAAAATTGCTCTTCTTATAATGATGGCCTTATAGAATAACATGATATTCAATGACAGCCACATTTTTAGATCCTAAATACAAAGTTTCATTTGGGCGTTCATTCATAGACTGGCTAACGCTATCTCTGAAGCTACCACATTTATAAACATTTGTAATATTTGTACAGCAACCCTG
This sequence comes from Pseudorca crassidens, assembly GCF_039906515.1. Taxonomy (NCBI): domain Eukaryota; kingdom Metazoa; phylum Chordata; class Mammalia; order Artiodactyla; family Delphinidae; genus Pseudorca; species Pseudorca crassidens. Next base: position 68,478,509 of record NC_090297.1, on the reverse strand, counting down.
CTCTTATTACTCTTTGTCAATATTTTCCATCTTTCATGGGGCCATAATATCACTGATCACATGAAAATCAGAAGAAAAATCTGCTGGAGATCCTTTACTTTAAACATAAATGTTTTTCTTTTTTTAAAAATAACTTCACACAAGACAATGACTTAGAGCTTGTAACTGTAGAAGATACATTTATATGTCACTCTAAGTGTGGCTTTTCTTTTAGATCCAAGTTTTTTTTTTAATTATTTACTTCTCTTGTGCACATATGAAGAGTGAAGTGATATATTGCCTCCTTTAGTAGAAGAATTTCAGAAATAGTTAAAAGATCTCAGTTTCATATTAGTGTCATCTGATGTTTCAAAAAATTTTAATTTAACTCCAATAATGATTTGAATTTTTTGTACAATTCGTGGGGTAAAAGTAAAATTATTGAAAGTTGATTCTGTTGAAAGTTAGATATCTGACATTCTTGTGAACACTTTTCTTAATTAAGTTAGAAAGTTTAGCACTACAGTGATAAAACAAATACAAATATTGAAGAATAACAGCATAATTCTACCAGTGTTCTTATAAGTTAAAAATATATAGAGAGATATTCTTAAATTGGTTATCATGCACATATAATTTTCATTTACATCTAAACAAACAGCAGTGTCCTATAAATAAAAACAATAGCTAGAGTTGTCAAAATTTACAAACATATACATGTATATAGATTAACTATAAAACCTTTTCTGATTAAGTTAATGTTAAATTTTAAAAAGTACATTCTCTCTGAGGCTAACTTATTCTTTTGCTTCCCACATCAATAATATTTTGAAAATGTTGGCTCTTTGAACAATTGCTTTGTCAATCTAGCTAAATGTGCTACAATGGTATTGAACATTTTTTTAAAGAATCCTCTAAATGTTGATGTATTTTTTCAAAACAAGAAAATAGAAATAGTTAAATTATTCAACAAATGGAGTCCCTTCCAAATTTCATATCTGAAGATTTTAGCAAATTGAAATTATTGACAGCTTGCAAACTAGAACACATTGAAAGATTCATTACTTTTAAATTAGCTGTATAATGTAAATTAGAAGAATATTTGAAAAAATGTTTTTAAATAAAGTTAATAAACCCATGGTAAAATATACACTTAAAAAAAGTACCAGTGACATAATATTAGAGATAATTATGACTAAACCATGACTAAAGTATGTGAAAATGTACCAAGAATAATTATTCACATTATGTTCATTTTTAAGTGAGATATTTAGTTTTTAAATATTGTTTTAACAAACACTGTTTGGGGAGAACATATTTGTTCTGAAATAATTCTTGAATATGATCATTTTATGTCTACAAATGAAATTAATTTAATTTGTCTACTCATAAGTGAGTATTTTAAAATCATATTACCTTAATTAGTTTTAATCCTCTTTCACTCCTCAAGATGTTCTGGTTTGGAAGATAAACATATGCCCACCTTATTTATAAACCTTGTAAGACTTTGTCTTTTACTCTGATGGGAATAAAAAAAAAAACATATAGAGCTAAAGAGTGATGTGATACAGCTTATAGATTATATATAGAGAATATACATATTCTCTTATATTCTAGGATCACTTTATCTGCTATAGTGATCCAGTTTAGAGGATGAGGTTTGCTAAGAGGACGTGAAAAGATTCTAGGTCCAGTTTGGGACATTAAAGTCGACATGCTTGTTAGACATCTTAGTGATACAGGCAAGAAAGTAGTTGGACATATATGAGTCAGGCTTAGAAGAGGACTCATCTGGGAATGTAACTATGAAAATCATTATGTATTTAGACGATACTTAAACCCAGAATATTGGATTAGATTACCCAAGAATGAATCTATGCAAAGAATAAAAGAAGCCAAGAAAGTAAATCTCAAGGCCTCTACCATTTATAGATAAAGAGGCCACCAAATGAAACTGAAGAGAAGTGTTCAGTGTAACAGGAGAAAAACTAAAGCAGTAGGGTACACTGCAGCGCCAGTGAGGGAAATATTTCAACGAGGCAGGTGATCAAGTTTACAAAATGGTGCTGATGAGCCAAGTATGAGAGGAAGTGAGAACTGACCATTGGACTTAGCCAGGTAGAGGTCATAGTTGACCTTGACAATAGCTGATATGGTGAAGTATTGAACTCCAAAGACTGACTAGAGAAGAAAAATAGCATGGTGTCTGAAGTTTGCTTTTATGTACTACAGCGAAGGAAGGAAGGAAGGAAGGAAAGAAGAAAGAAAGAAAGAAAGAAAGAAAGAAAGAAAAGAAAGAAAGAAAGAAAGAAAGAACAAGAAAGAAAGAAAGAAAGAAAGAAAGAAAGAAAGAAAGAAAGAAAGAAAGAAAGAAAGAAAGAAAGAAAGAAAGAAAGAAAAGTGTAGATGTAGATAGTAAGGCAAATAATTGTTAAATCTGGGTGATAAGAATATAGGATTTCATTATCCTATTCTCTCTATATTTGTGTATGTTTGAATTTTTCAAAATAAAAACCTTAAAAGAGGAGAATAAAAGCAGAGAATCAGAGGAGCAATTGTACACAGCTTTTCTGAGTGTTTAGTTAGAAGAGAGAGATAAGGAATGGAGTGCTACAGTGGTGTTAGCTGGAAAGGAAGTGGAGGCCAGAGAGGTTTCTTTCTAAAAATTATTACTTATTTGTATGATGATAGTAATGATCCAATAGAGAGAGGAGACTGTTGTGCACAGAAGAAAAAGGGGACGAATGCTGGAAAGAAAATTGAGCAGATGATATGGAAAGGAACCCAGTGGAGGGTTTAGCTTTAGATAGGGGAGTGGGGAGCTTTAGTTATAGGAGTAATGTAGGCTCTATGGACATAGTTTTTGTTAACTGGGGACTGGGGTGGAGGAAGTATGTGGCATCTTTATTTCAATTTTTTCTATTTTCTTGGTGAAATAAGCAAGGACATAGTCTGAGAGTGAAGATGGATAAGAGAGTGTTTTGAATTTAAGAAGCAGCAGGAAAGAGCTACATAGGAGAGCAGAAGAGGGAAAGGATTATGAGTTCTAGTGGGTTAGGCATCATGGCTGTGTGCTTTTTTTCTCCACTGTGTTACGAGTCCCAGTGTAAGTGCTGAGTACAAAGAAAATTGAATTCATTTAGAGTTCAGATTTTTCAGACTTGTACTCTAAAGGGCAAGACAATGAAGGCTGTAGGCAAGGCATAAGAAGGAGAGACAGTAAAAATGTTATAGATTGAACAGACTATAGATCTCAGTAGGATGTACAGAGCATAACAGGGATGAGAATCTGGGTGATGAGTTTATCTGTATGTTGATTGCATTAAAATGTAAAATCATTTTTATTAAAGCACATCACAAAAGTGGGAAAAGAGCCTGAAAATTGGGGGGAAAATTATTTTTTATATTCACACATATGTATGTATAATACACTGTACATATATCTAAAATATATTTTTAAACTTCCTAAAACAGTAAAAAGCAAAAACAATGCATTAACAAAAAGAAGCCAATAAACACATGAAAAGATACTCCACTTTACTAACAATTAAGAAAAAAATAGATTAGGGTCACAATGAAATACCATTTCATAATAATCAAGTTGGCAAAAATTTTTAAAGCTGCTATATTAAGCTGCCATATTTCAAATATTGCAAAAGTAGGGAAGCATGAGGAATGCATTATGTAATGTAATGTCTATGCATTACAGTGGAATTGGGAATTGGTGCCATCACTTTGGATAATGCGTAAAATAGCATTCGGAAGGAAGGAAGGAAGGAAACGGAGGGAGGAAGGAAGGAAGGAAGGAAGGAAACGGAGGGAGGAAGGAACGAACGAACGAACGAACGAACGAAGGAACGAAGGAAGGAAGGAAGGAAAGAAGAAAGGAAGGACGGAGGGAAGGAAGGAAGGAAGGAAGGGAGAGAAAAACCATTTAAATGTCTATAGCAGGAGAATGGAGAAATAGATAGTATATTCATACCATGCGGGAAGGAATGAATATAGATAAATCTCACAATGTTGAATGGAAAGAAAAATGAAGTTGCACATTGAAACCAATTATATATAAAGATTTAAGTATTCCAAACAACACTCTGTGTTACTTAGGGATACATATATATTTAGAAAACTATAAAGAAATTCATTATAATGCTAAATAACAATGTTAGGATAATGGTTACTTCTAGAGCATAGCTGGGTTGTGTACAGGAAAGGTTTGTGAAAGAGATTTAACAGTATTGACAAGTATTTTCTTGAGCTAGTTGGTAATTACATGGGTACTTGATATAATATTCTTTATATCCCTTTGGATGTATTAAATGCTAAAATTTAAACCTAAAATTCAGTAATATATTATCTAGCAACTTCAGAACTGGTACTGTAAGAGAGTCTCCTATTTTCTTTCTCTTCTCATTTTCTCTTATCCTCATACCCCTTCATCTTTTCCTTCTTGTTCTCTCGCTCCAGCATATATTGACTCACTCCCCACTGGGTTCCAAGTACTGTGCTTCAGAAATGTATACACTTCTTCGAAGATGCAGTCTTTTACTAGCGTTCTAAGTTTTTAAAAGGACCACACCGAGGAACATGTATATACGGATAGGTAATTTCCTTAACCTTAAGCATTGAAAAGTGTAAAACTATTAGGGTAATTATTCTCCTTTGAATTCATCTATTTCCATGAAATCTCATTAGGTAAATTCAATAGTGCTTTTACTCCCTGAGGCAAGCAAAAAACTCCTACCTTAAATCATATATGAAGTGTGACAGACAGACCAATTTTCCAAAAGTTCAAGGTTTTCTATTAAAATTTCTATTCAGGTGTTTTTTATTTATTTGTTTGTTTCTAGATGAGAAAATGGGCCACTCTAGCTCACACATATTTGTCATATGGACCTCAAACTCTCTTTCTAATCTCAAATTACATCCTTCCAAATTATTAGCCAGTGCCTGGGAAACATTTCACTCACTTCTCTGAGGACCTGCTAGTTAGCAACCATAATGGACAATAACACAAAATTTCATTTTCTTCTCTACTCTTCCTTTACTTAAATCACCTGTAGGGATTTCTCTTCTCAGATCAAGATCATGAATGAATTTGCAGTTGTCATTTTGATTGACAGTAAAGCCAGTGTTAGGTTATACATGACTCAGAATAACATGCATGTGAAATTGTTTAAATTGTCTGCTTAAACTGTTAACCACAGATAGAAATTTCCTAGAAAGGAGACTGATTTTTTGGATGCCTCCCATCTGGAAAATGCCTTCTAAGCAAAGCAGCTTTGCCCAGAATAAGGAACAAAAAGTAATTTAACTCCATGAGAAGGGTTACATGCCTACATAATACATTGTTGCTATTATTACTCTGAATAAACCGTTACCTTTTAGATCGATTAAGGATAAGAAAAATAAAATATTTTATTTTACATTATTTATTCCTTCCCCTATGCCCTTCCTTTTTTTATGTAGTTATAAATTTCTAACCTATATCATTTTCCTTCTACTCCTGGTGGCTGGCATAGTGATGATCTTTGCTATTCTCTACATAGTTGGAGTCCTCCCCGCGGATTAGTAATTGGTTCATGGTGTTCTGCTCAACACTTTCTTTCTCTCTGTCTTCTTTCTGGTACCACCATTATGCATAAGTTATACCTTTGGTAGTTGTGCCATAGATCTTGGATATTCTGTCATGTTTTCCAGTCTTTTTTCTCATTGCTTTTTTTTTTTTTTTTTTTTTGCAGTACGCGGGTCTCTCACATTTGTGGCCTCTCCCGTTGCGGAGCACAGGCTCCGGACACACAGGCTCAGCGGCCATGGCTCACGGGCCCAGCCACTCCGCGGCATGTGGGATCTTCCCGGACCGGGGCACGAACCCGTGTCCCCTGCATCGGCAGGCGGACTCTCAACCACTGCGCCATCAGGGAAGCCCTTCTCATTGCTTTTTAGTGTTAAAAGTTTTGATTAAGATATCCTCAAGCTCAGAGATTCTTTCCTCAGCTGTGTCCAATCTAAATAAGCCCATCAAATGCATTCTTAATTCCTGTTAGTTTGGTTGGTTGGTTGGTTGGTTGGTTTTTTTGGATGTCTAGCATTTCTTTTTAATTCTCAGGAAGGTGAATTCTTTTATTTGGTTGCACCTTGCTTTCTCTCTTTTTGGCCCTGCTTACCTGATGATTGAGTCCATGTTCTTTTATATTTATTTTTCCATATTAAAATTTCATTGTGATATGGTTTTCGCCATTTGGATATAAAAGAATATGTCAAAATAGATGTGATTTGCATTTTTTATACAGGTAATCCTGAGTCTCTTTTACTATGTTTATTAAAAATTTTTGCTTTCTCTTCTCTGAAATCCCTGTGTATATATTTTGTTTCTTTTCTGTTGAGTAATTTTAGATTTGTAGTTTTATATATAAAAAAATCCTCCTTTTGTAATTTTCAGTTTCTGCTGATTTATGACTATGACTTACCTATTCACTTTATTTTTATGTGTCTTTGGAGGAGCAGAATTTTTTAATTTTAATATAGTAAAGTATATTAATTCTTTCTATTTTGGTTTTGCTTTGTTTATCTTGTTTAAGAAATACTTTGAGGCTGTAAACATAGTCTCAAATTTTCTTGTAAATCTACTACATTTACACTTAAACTTTCAATCCACCTGAACTTTTTTTGTCTATGGTATGAGGTACAGCTCCAACTTTATTATTTTTTCTACAAGAATTACAACTTTTTCTCTACCAGTTGTTAAATAGTCCATCCTAATGTATTTCCTTGCAATGTCACTTCTGTCACATAGTATGATTCAGTATATACTTGGGTTTGGTTCTATATTTTATATTCTATTCCACTGATCTATTTGTTAACTCCACACTATCTCAATTATCATAACTTTATAATTAGTCTTGATAACTGCAAGAACAAATTTTTCCACCTTGTTTTCTGCCTTAGGAGTGTTATGGCTATTCTCGTCTTCTTGCTTGTCTATATAAAATTTTAAACCAGCTTGACAAATTTCATGAAAAACTCTGTTTGAATTTTGAGTGGAACTGCATTGATTCTTTCAATTAATTTAGAGAAAACTAATATTTTAATATGGAGTATATCCTTAATTGTTTTCAATAACTTTATAAATACTTTGCACATCTTTTGTTGTAGTTTTACTAAGCATGCTAGCGACTGATGTATTGTTCTTTCTTTCCAATCCTTCTGCCTTTTATTATCTTTCTACACTGTGGAGGATCTTCGCTATGATTTACCAAAAGTGACGTTGGGCATCTTTACCCTTTTCTTAGGTTTAAAGGAATGTTTTGGACAATTAACAATGATGTTTACCTTTGACAATGAGATGGAAGTTCTACCCTGGTCCTGGTTTGTTAAAAATTTTTATCATAAAGGGATGTTGAATTTTCTTTTAAACTCTGGAAAAGATCAAAGCATTTTTGTTTTTTAGTCTTTTAATAAGGAAATTACATAGAATATGTAACATTAAATGAGACATGCTTTTTAGGTCAGGCTGTAATATATGTTTTATATACTGTTCCATTCTATTTGACTAATTTTTAAATGATTTCACCTGTCTTGCAGGTACAATTTTCCTATTTCTTTACTTGGCTTTCAATCAAGATTATTAGTAGCCTCATAAGCTGGGGCACAGTCCCACTATTTCCATTCTGTAAATAATTTGTTCACGATGAGATGGGTTTCTTCCATATAAATAATAGAATTTGCTTGTAAGACCATCTGTGAGGAATATTTAGTGGTATTATTTTTATGACGAGATTGTTAATTGATTCAATGTACTTAAGGCCTATAGGATTATTTAGTGTTTCCATTCCTTCCTGAGTTGGTTTGGTAAGTCAATTTCCTGGGAGGTTTTTCCACTCCACATGTTTTCAGATATATTGGCATACGTTTGTTTATAGTATTCGATTACTATCTTTAAATCTCTGCTATATCTGCAGTTATGTTACCGTTTTAATTCTTGACAGTATTTGTATTTTCATTCTCTTTTTTTTATTGTTGTTTCTCCATCCTGTAAAATGTATTATTGTTTTATAGGTACTTCAGTAATCATTGTTTTAGCTTAGTGCTCTTTTCCTTTGTATATCTCTTTTATATTTTATTAATTTCTCTTCATATCTTTATTAGATTTATCTTTCCAATTTATTTAGGTCTATTCTCTTTGTTGTTTTTTTTAACTACTTAAGTGGGAGGCTGAGCTCATTAATTTTCAGTCTTCTTTATTTTCTAGTCTAAACATTAAAGGCTATCCACTTTTATCTAACCAACTTAGTTGTACCTATCTAATGTTAATATGCAGTGTTTTACTATCATGCAGGAAACATTTTTTTTATTTAATTTCCATTTTGATTTTTTCATCTAGTCATTATTTAATTATTCAATTGTTTATGTATTTTTAACTTTCTAATATAGAAAGAGGCTTTATTAAATATCATTTTACCACTTATGTCTAATTTATTTTTGGAGTATTTTTGTATTTTATTTTTCTTCAGCTTTTTTAGAGGTATAATTGACAAATAAAAATTATACATATTTAAGGTGTACAATGTGTGTGCTATGTGTATACACTGTGAAATGATCACCACAATCAAGTTAGTTTTCACTTATTACTAATATTATGTAATTGTAGTCAGTAAATATTGGTCTGTATGATATCAATTTATTAAAAATTGTTGAGATTTCTCAATAACATAACATTCATTAAGACAAATTGTAAAACTACTTCACGAGCATTTGAGAAGAGTTTGTTTTCTCTGATTGTTGGCTTCAACATTAGATATACAGATCTACTATTAAATAAAGTTTGGTAAGCATATTGTTCAAATTCCACTTGGTTTGATCCATTTTTGCTTTATCTATTAGTTAAGTACAAGGTTAGAATTATTACATCTTCCTGGTGAATTAAACCTGTTATCATAATGTACTAATCCTTTTTGTCCAAATAACATTTTTATCTTAAAGTCCATTTTTTTCTTCTCATAATAGCATCTATACTATTTCTAGCATAGTTTCTTTTGCCTTGTATTCACCTTATATGACTTCTTCCATCCTTTTATATTCAACATTTTGGTGTCTTCATATTTTTGGTTTGTTGCTTGTAAAGAATCTGTAGCTACAACTGGACTTTTAAATTCCACTTGACAATTTCTGTCTTATAAAAGAAACATTCAGTCTACCTGCATTTGATTAATGATATATTAGGCCTTGTTTACATCTTTTTTTATGCTTTCTATTATTCCTGCTTTTATATGTCTTATTTTTCTTTGCTGTCTTTTTGGGGAGGAATTTTTCAGGAATTTTCACTTGTTAATAGTTACTATTTTTTAAATCTACACATTTGGGTGCTATCATAATATTATTATTTATTTATTTATTTTATTTATTTATTTTTTTTTGCGGTACGCGGGCCTCTCACTGTTGCGGCCTCTCCCGTTGTGGAGCACAGGCTCCGGACGCACAGGCTCAGCAGCCATGGCTCACGGGCCTAGCCGATCCATGGCATGTGGGATCTTCCCGGACCGGGGCACGAACCCGTGTCCCCTGCATCGGCAGGCGGACTCTCAACCACTGCGCCACCAGGGAAGCCCTATTTTTATTCTTTTATGAGTTACACTTACACAGTTTTCTCAGGAGTACCTAATGTAAAGAAAATGTAATCAGTAGATTAATTCTCCTTTCAAATACCAAGATCTTTGAATGTTTTATATACCCCAGCTTATGTGGTATTATAATCCTCTTTTGTCATTTTTACTTCCTCCAAATTGTACATGAATATTAATATTTTTTTATAATTGACATGTGTGTGTATTTATACACATATTTACCAATTTATTTCCTCACCATTTTTTCTTATATCTCAGACTTTCTTCTAGGATCATTTTCCTTCTTCTTGAGATATATGCATTACTTGCGAGTTCTTTAAATAAGGATCTGTTGATAGTAAACTCCATTTTGTTTATTTGCAAATTACTTTTCTATTCCCTCACTCATAAAAAATAGTTTTGCTGGGTACATAAATTCTCTTCACACTTAGAATATATTTTCCATTATTGTCAAGATTACAGTGTTATTCTTGAAATATCAGCGGTCAGTATAATTACTGTTCATGAGAAGATAATTTGTGGCTTTTAAAAATATTTGCTGTAGTTTTTTGTTTGGTTTTGTTTGAGTATGTCACAGTTATTTCACTACAAAGTATTGAGTTGTGAACTTTTTATTTATTCTATTAGTATTCATAAAGATTTTCATATCATATAAAGTTCTTGAAAATTATTAATTATTATCTCTTCTAGCATTAATTCTTAGTCATTATTTTTCTTCTTTATTTCTGGAACTCTAATTATATTAATGGAACATGTTTATCTAACCTACATATCTTTTACCTCTCATTCATGCTGTACATCTTCTTTTCTCTCTGCTACAGACTAAATAATTTCTTAATGTCTCTTTTAGTTCATTAATGATCTCTACCGATTTATTTAATCTGCTGTTTAATCTTCACTTTAAATTTAATTTATTATATTTTTCACTCTTAATTCTCTTTTTTAATTGAATATCAGATATTTCTCGTGTTTTTGATAACTTCTTGCACATTGCTTTTTTTTACCCCATTTTTTAAACAATTAGAATATAATTATTTTATATTCTAAATCTTATAATTCCAGTATCTGAAGTCCTTGTATGTCTTTATTGTGTTGTTTGTGCTGGACCTCAGACATAATGGCTTCTTTCTTGAAATACCCAGTATTTTTTAATCTGAGTTAATATCTGACAGGATTTATTCTGTTGAAATCCTGAGGATATTTTCTTGGGTCTTTTTTCCTCCTGAGAGTATTTATATGTCATCAGGAGAACTACTAACTTGGGACCAATTTAAGATAATTTCTTGGCTTGATACTCTCCATTGACATGGGTTGTAAAAATTTGAAATCGAGAGTCACCTGAGAGAGCTTTATGTTTGTAAGTTATCAGATAAGCCTATCATTTTGATGATGATCATTATTTTTATCATATCTTTCTCTTTTTTGAGATGGAGACAGACAGGTACCCTTGTATGTTCCTTTTGTTGTTCAGAAAATTTTTGGTACAATATTGTAAATCAACTATAGCTCAATAAAACAAAAGAAAAATGTTGGTAACCTACCATTTCACTAAAACATAGTATTATTGCAGTTGTGTCCCTTTATCTCTCTAATTCAGTGGGCCTAAGGATAATGTCTAATTTCCTACATGCTATGTCATTTATTTTTTAAATTTTATCGAAATATAGTTGATTTACAATGTTGTATACTAGATCATCTATTTTTAAGATCTACGTACCTGATATATGCATTGCTTTTTAGGAACATCCCCTAGCTTTTGATTACTTAATGCTCACTGCTTTGGTTTTAGCAAGCTATTCCTATTTTGGTAACCCTGTTAATTTTTCTTACTTCATCACAAGCTCAGTCACTCATTTAAATATAAGCTTGTTAAAATTTACCCAGGATCAAGTTATATCAAAGAAAGAAGTGTTTTGGTTGTTTGTTTGTAGAATATCCAGTCTATCAGAAAGCTGGAGGCAGAAGTCTCTAACATAAATGTGGCTGTTTCTCAGATTCTTTGATTTTAAATGATTTAGGAGAAGACAGTCTGAGACCTGAAGCCAAAATTAGGGATGATCAGGATATAAAACAGAATATTTTCCAAAGTTGGCACTATCTGCAACTTCAACATGTTTTATTCTACCTTTTGATTTCATATCTTCAGTCAGAATTAAGAGGCATGTGATTTGCTAAATTGTTATGCTAATGTGATTTCAAAGGTCACTAGAATAAGTTAATTTTGGCTTTTTAAATGTTATGTCTTCTGAGACTTAGTAATTAGAAATTGCTTCCAATCTCTATTTATTTATTTATTTGCACTCTCCCATTGCATTTATAAAATTGCATAGAGAAAATGAAATTACATGATAAACACATATATATTATCAAACACTGTTTTTGATTAACAGTATAGATACTCTATAAAATAGTCTGCAAATCTGTAATAAGAAAGGACAATAATTCTGCAACGATTTTAAATCTTAAAGAAAAGTATTATATGCATCTAAATATAAGAATTAAACCTAAGAAGGAACTATATTCATAAATCTATAAAATCAACTTTTCTGCTTGCAATCTTTAAATGATTAATAGTCATCAAAATATTGTTTAATTGTGTTACCAAAATCTTGGCCTCTCTGTACACCGGTGCCAAATCAAATCTCAGAAACAGAGTTTTGGGTGAAGTAGAAAAGGATAGCTTTATTACTTTGCCAGGCAAAGGGGAACACATAGGGCTCCTGCCTTGAGAAACTATGTGTCCCAACCTGGGAGGATTTGATGAGAGTTTTATAACAGTGGTTCAAAGGTGGGGTCTCTGCCTGCCCGCCCTTAATCTCAGCTCAGGTGGTCGCCTAATCTTAATGAGCTTCTCTGGTCCCTTTAATCTTGCCTCAGGTGGTTTCATGGATGCTTCTCCCTTGATTAACAACTGTTGGAATCTACCCTTTGGAACTCAGGGAAGGTCATGGAGGCTGGAGCCTTGCTTACAAGAAACAGGGGAAAAAGGGCCTCACTCGCTTTCAATAGTTATTATATGTATATATATGCACACACATGCACATATATATGATTTCAACATAATTTGAAACAATAGAAAATTAACCACTTGTCTTGGTTCAAATGATGCTAAATAAGACTGTCTACAAAATCACCAAAGATAATGGAAAACAGGTTAATAGTCTCTGTGTAATCACTTTCATTTTCTGAAAAATATTTAGAGTTACTCTTGAAATAAGCTCATTAAACTTAAAAACCCTGAGTGTGGGCTTCCCTGGTGGCGTAGTGGTTAAGAATCTGCCTGCTAATGCAGGGGACACAGGTTCGAGCCCTGGTCTGGGAGGATCCCACTTGCCGCGGAGCAACTAGGCCCGTGAGCCACAACTACTGAGCCTGCGCGTCTGGAGCCTGTGCTCTGCAACAAGACAGGCCGCGATAGTGAGAGGCCCACGCACTGCAATGAAGAGTGGCCCCCGCTTGCCACAACTAGAGAAAGCCCTCGCACAGAAACGAAAACCCAACACAGCAAAAATAAATTAATTAATTAAAAAACTCCTACCCCCAACATCTTCTAAAAAAAAACAAAAAACCCTGAGTGTGTTAGGGGCTTTCATGGATTTCTTTTGCAGTTAATAATGCCCCTCTTCTAGGATTGTACATAAATAATCTCTCATAGGTCCAAAGAGAAACTCTCTCCTCACTCTAATTCAACATGGATAAAAGCAGAAGCAAATTGCTCTGCCACGTAGACAGTTGAGGTCATTGAAATCATTCCTCCATTGAATGATGTTTGAAATAAAAATGTGAACAAAATGGAACAAAAATAGCAAAATAAACAAACTTCACATTACATGAGCCAAAGAATACTTCAAAGTATATGGAGTAACAAGTGACTGGCATTTTTATAATTATCAGATTAAAGAACGCTTTCACTTCTAAAGACATTTTACTTCTAGATGATTAGGTGGTTTTGCATTTTCTAGAGTAAAATCAAGCTCTATATTTGAGTTAGCACAAAGAGGTTTGATTGAGCACAAAGAACCCTTTAGGCATTAAATTGCTTATTTTATCTGTCTTCTGACCTAGTGTCATCCTGATCCTGTGTCATGGTGACCTGCAGTTGACAAAAATGAGCATCACATTCCACACATGTCAAATCTAATGACATATTCATTTGCTGACATTATTGTCCTTATTCCAAGACGTTATTATGTTTTACAAAATAACAATTCTAGATAGATACCATTCAAAAAGGTAAATCTTTTTGACGTATCAAGTCTTTCAGAAAAAAAGAAAAATTATATATTTCTCTTTAAAATGTACTTCCACAGAAAAAGTAATGTTTTATTATTATTTAATGGCATATGGGATAATTGTAATTAAATTTTAAGAAAGTAACATTGATTTCATTACATCAACAAAATTTTTATGAAATCTCACTTTAAAATCACATGATAAAGTAATACCAAATTTTATGGTACAACTTTTTAAGATTTGTTACCTAAGCAAGTTCCTTGTTAGAATATTACAACTTTTGGGAAATAAATCAATCTTATTGATGATCTTATTCAACTCCTTCCTATTATAAATTGGAAAACAAATGTCTGTAAGCATTAATATGATTTGACCAAGGTAACAAATTTACAAAGTGACAAGTCAAAACTGACATATCAATCTCTTGCTTCCCTATGTCAAAATTTTAATGCGAAATTACTGGAAGAGAAATAAAGTCTCACACATTTAAAATTTCCATAATAGTAAAGTAATTGCACAATATTATAATATTGCAAGAGAAAATTCTATAGAATATGAGTATGGTTTTTCTAAGCTATATTTTGGCCTTTGACATTAAAACCTGGCCACAAGACAAAATTATTTTTACCATAAAATTTGAAGTGCAATTATTCAGCCAGGTCCTCCTCTAAGAGAAGCAACCCAGACAACAGCCTGAGTAGATGAACCTCATGGCAGATTGCAATCAGGAACATTCACTGTAGACGAGGCATGTATTATAAAATACATACTCCAAGCCAGTTGACTACTGTTACAGTTTGGATTCTGACATGATGACTAGCAATGTACTTTTCCTAAAAATATTTTTTCTAAAGTTAAATGGATAAAATATATGCATGGAATTAGTGCCATATTTTATACAGAGTTGAACTGGACTTCCTTGTGGTCATGTAATTATTTCTTTACAGTGTTAGCTGTCACTTTCAACTACAATTTCTGTTGATGAGTGGTTTGGGGAATTTGAAAAAAAATATGGAATCTGCAAAGAATGTGCAAAATTAAGTATAGAGATTAAAAATTATATGTCACCTTTATTCCCACACAATGACAATTTAAATACATCATTTCATGAATAAGCATTTGCCTGTGTACCAATGTCACCAAATACCAAAATTTAAAAATGGAGAATGTTTAAAGTTTTGACTTTTTTAAACTGTAGTATACTGGCACAGGATATACTAATCTTAGGTAACATATCTCAGCAGCAGAACATATATTTGGGGATATTACATTAAGTCATTTCCATTCTAATGATGTATTCAGAGGTCAAAGTAAATATTATCTACCATAGCTGCCTACTTGATTGTTCTGGTGAAAATTTACTAGGGTGGCTGAGAGCAATTTTCCTAATCCCATTTTTTGTCCCTAAACATATGATATCACTAAACCATAACTCAGCATCATGAATACAGTGAGAGGAGTACTCAGAAATATCTGCTGAATTTTAATAGCCATTAACATAACTCTGTTACCTGAAGGGAATATGTTTGCAACAAATAACACCAGCATTAAAGCAATATTTCTAAAGTGATAATTCAAATGCATTTCCATTTCATATCAAGGGGTTTTTGCAATTCAAAGCATACTGCATTCATTCTTACACGTTTATGCTCTGTGCACTCTTATTTTTACTGCTACCAACGCTGCCAAGTACCAGATACACACTAGAGGTATTAAAGTGGGTGATTCATAAATGTCTTCCTTATCACTAAGGAGAAGGATCATATTTTCCCTCATAAGTGTTAAAATAACATCTTAACCTCTAAACATCTCTCCTCAAGATCTTTTGTACTTTTAGGGAACATTATTCTTCCTTTCCTTGTGAGTTTCCTACTGAGGGATAGTCTACCGGGGGGGAAATTAGTTGGTAACCCCATTTTTGTTTTTGTTTTTGGATATCATTAATTGAAAAAAATTAGAAAATATTTACAAAGGCTTACTTAGTTTCTTAGAGTTTGAGGAAGGTGGAGGAGGCAGAGAATATACTGTCAAAGACAAAACAGACACTTTATTGCAGTCTAAAGTTTTATGCTGACACATAACATGAGCCATTTGCTGGCTTTTCAAATACTGCAGCAAAATGCTGGATCAAATAGGTCCTAATTAATCCTAAAGCCATTTACATAATGTTGCACATACTACTCAATCAAAAGTGCTTCTAAATCAGCTCCCTGTAATCACCCCTGAGGTTTTATAAAATTGAAGAAATTAACGTCATTGTTTTCCTGGAAGTATAGGAATACAGGGAATAAGATGTGACTCTGGACTTGCAGTCTCCTGTAGCCCATTAATACATGATAAGTGTGGTATTTGTTGCATGAAAATCATGGGTTGCTGGATATATTTTATAAATATATACTCACCTCATTAAGTCAGATAAATAAGGCAAGACTGCAGTGTTCCACACAAATCCAATAGTGCCTTTCTACTCAGCTTCATGTCTTGCTGCCATATTTTGTGCTCAGGATTGGTCAGGACTAAACATGTTTAAAGCCTAAAACTTGACATGGGTATCTTGCCTCCAAAACTGAGAATATATTCAATCCCACTAGAACTTACACTGTTAAAGGAAGATATGAGGTGGCAGAGGTAGTCAAAAGGCAAATCCTGGAAGCCACTGTAAGCCACAGTATTATGGACTGAATGTTTCCCCCCACAAATTCATGTTGCAATCCTAATGTCCAATGTGATGGTATTTGGAGATGTGGTCTTTGAGAGGTGATTAAGTCACGAGGTTGGAGCCCCCATGAATGAGATTAGTGCCCTCATCAAAGACCCCACTGAACTCTCTCATTCCTTTTGCCAACTGGGGACCAAGCATGAAGATTGAACCAGGAAGTGGGCCCTCAACAGACACTGTTGATCTGCCAGCATCTTAATCTTGGACTTCCCAGCCTCCAAAACCTAAGACATAAATTTCTGTTGTTTTTATAAGTCACCCAGTCTATGATATTCTGTTATAGAAGCCTGAATTGGCTAAGACATGGTAAAATGTTTCACTTTATCTATCAGTCGAAAGATTTTAAGTGGGGGAACAATATTAGATTTGCATTTAGAAAAGCTACTCTAGTTTCATGTAAGATAGAGATTTGCAGGAGGCCAGAACATTGGCAGGGAGTTAAGTTAAGCAAATGCAGTTATAGGTCAAAGAAATGGTGTTTGAGTAAAAGGTTAATGAATATTGTCAAGTGGTCAAGCAGTTCCTGACTAGCAGCATGGTGGCAGCTGCTAGGTTGGCTTGCTATGTTTCCATAGGTTCAGTCAGCAAAAGACAATGAACCTGAATGGATTTTGACAGTTTATTACTTAGACAAAGTAAAGCAGAAGCAAGATCAGCATGGTTTCAGCTACCTATGACCCTAATTCTGCAGAATGACACAGGACTTAAGGGGCCAGATGACAGCACAATTAGTACATTACTCTGCTGTGGAGAAGTCATCTCTAGACTGCAGTTAAGTGGTGGTTTTATAGCCTGTGTTGGGGAGGGGGTGGTGAGGTGGGAGGTCCCACGTCTCACCACAAGCAAGGAGATGAATGAGAAACTGCCTTGTGGTAGCCCCTCCTGCTAGACAGGGAGCCCCCTGCAAGGTAGAGAGGTGGACAAGAAACAGTCTTGTGACAGTTCCTCACAGGACTGCCTGCCTTGCTATATTACAGGCAGGATCACAAGGCATTCATTAAGATCTGGGTCAGACTAAAAATGAAAAAAAAATCCAATTAGAAATGTGCAAAAGGCATGACAGATATTTCATTGAAGAGGACATACAGATGGCAAATAAACACATGAGAAGATGGTCAACATCATTAGTCATTAGGAAAATACAAATTAAAGGCACAATGTGATATGACTACATACCTATCAGAATTGCTAAAATGTTTAAAAAAGCAGTTTATTAGAAATGCATAACAATTATAAATGTGTATGTACCAAGTAATGATTTTAAAATAGATAAAGCAGAATCTTACAGAATTAAAGTGAAATAAAGTCATAATTATAGTTGAGGATTTTAACACCACTGCCTCCTCAGTAATGGATAGAATACATAAAGGTATATATATATATATAAAAGTATATAAATTATAAGCATATAGAACATCTGAACAATTCTTGCCCAAATTTCTCTTTTGGCTAGCTCGAATCAGAAATGGAAGGGAATTTTGGAAAATGTTGTTGAGCTGCTCCGAGATGACACATTACAAAATACCGTAATTATTGAGATGGCTGCTAAGAGCAGCAATCAATCAGTTTTGAGGAGCATTCACCTGGAAGCTATATAAAGTTCATTTCAGGTAAGAATATCTTTGAGAAGAAAAGAAGAATTAATTCGCTGGCTCTTACCAAGTATTGATTGACTATTTGCCCCTCAGGTAAACTTGTAGCCTCCATTTTAACTGGCTCCAAAAAACACGATGGGGCCTCCAATTCTGTGAGAATATGGTGATCTTAATTTTTCCCAAAGAGAGGTGATACAAGTTTAATAAGTCAGAGTTTCCTTCCAAGTAGAAGCCAGCCACACTCTTTGAAAAATCTTAATTCCCAAGTGAAACATGCTGCAAGACTCACTATAACCATTGACCTTGAGATCTTAACTGCGTCACCATCTCCCTCCTCCACTTCCCACTCTTTCAGCCAAGCTGGTCTTGGATACTTGCCTAGTAGGATGACACAGACCTTTAGCCCAGAGGGATAACTAAAAGGCCCTTAGTTATATTGTCTTTGTTGTGTTATCATTGCTATAAGTGCCCATTTGCCACTGTCATTGGTGATGAAAGCACCAGAATCTTGTGGGACCCATACACACTCACCCTACCCCCCACTGTGTAGCAGCATTCCAACATTTTCATGGTGATCAGAGTTGATTACTTTCACAAGTATTTGTTTTCTGCCCTTTGGACTGTTGACATGAAAAACTCAAAGTAGTTAAGTGGTAGGCTGGGCTTCCTGTTGTACGGACACGGTGGCCTTTTTTGTGTCTCTGGAAGAAATATTTCCTCCTAGGAAACCAGGATCTCTAATGTGACAGACGAGTAAACAAAAATTCTGTAAGTGGAACACTTAGTGTGGTGGTGAGGGGGGCCAATCATACTTTTAGTTCTTCATTTCCAGACCTGTGCATTTTAACTATTGAAACACTGTACCATATCGAGGCCATTGTTACATACTTGTACCACATCTTAAAGGACAGCACGCTATCCTAACATGATGTTGACCCCAAGTTGGAACATTAGCTAGAGTTCCAATATGTTATTCACCTGTTCTAGTAGGACAACTGCTCCTGGGTGTTTTGTTGTATAGTAGGACTTTTGAGATACTCTCACTTCTTGCTTATCAGTTGCATATAACATGATGTCATTAATAGAGAATATTCAGAGAACTTTTCCAGAAGAATGAAGGCAATTGAAGTCTCTGAAGACTATACTGTGTTAGAGAGTAAGATTTTTCACATGATCCCAGAGACAAGACAGCAAGTGTATATCATTGTCTCTGCTATATGAAAGTGAATTGTTTAGTAATTAGGAAGACTATATGTTGGTATATAACAGATAAATAATTATATACTAAGTGTGTAAATATATTTCAGTTAAGGTGTTGGATATACCTTGAAATAGCAGCTACAATTGAGATTATTTCATGGCTAATTTTACAGTAATCCATTACCATTAGCAGTTTGGTTTTATGGTGACCACACAGGTGGAATGAATAGGAAGGGGACCTATACACCTGCATCATTTTAGTGTTTGAGGACAGCAGTAATCTCTGAAATTCCTCCCAGTATATGGTATTTCTTCTTATTTACCATCGTGGTTAGGCAAGGGAGGAAGGGAAATTGCTAAACTTTTTTTTCCGTAATTATTTCTTACTCCATAGATCAGGAACTAATATGAGGGTTCTGCCAGTTCCTAAGTATACCCTAATTATTGGTATTCTATCTTATTTCTAGAAACACTGAAACAATAGTCACTGCCACAGTGGTCAAGGGACCCAGATTCACATTATAGACTTACTGCCCATTTTGGTGATTATAAAGACCTTAATTCTGATGATTAAGTGCCACCATCTGGCCTTTACCATTCCAAAATCATCATCTCCATTGACACTAGGAAGTTCTTTCCTGTGGCAGCAGTTCCAACAAACTATTATGAGGCTTTCTATGGATATTGCATACCCATATCACCAGTGCATTCCTTATTGCCTTTATGAACAGTCAGATGGTGGGTTTTGGGTATTTTTAGGTGAATCTATTCTAACATTTCCATCTCCTTGAACTTGCAGACCTCTTCCTCAATAATATGCCAAGGAAATGCTGATGTCTTCTCCCAATATACTGTAGGCTGTCATCATGCTTCAAGAAGGCATACTAACTGTTAGGACTGTTAGGACCATCTTCAGGTGTCCTTACCAAATATTATAACCGGATTCATTAGTGAGGGCTCTCATGAAAATAAATCTTCCCCTGTCCAGCTTTATAGTCTTTCCCACCCGATCTAACATCCTTAAGATCCACCTCAACACACCCTCCTGTTTCCTGCTGGCACATATTAGTGAGATTCAACAATTCTTTCCTATAAACCATTCTCTCCTGGGGCAGGCACTAACTTCCCACTCAGGTTCTGCAGAGACATGATCATGCTCATTAACCTGGTGGAAATGAGAAGTGATAGGGGCAGATGTTTAGGAGGATAGATGGCACCTTGCAAGTCATTTGCTTCAGATTAGATCTGAGGCATGGTCTCCAAGCTTCTCATCTCTGGAAAGGGGAGAGGGCTGCTCTTACTAGCTTAGAGTCATTAGGGAAATTTGAGTCTTCAAGATTTTCAGGCTCATCTATGGAAATGTCACCATCCTGGTCTTAGGGTCTCATTCTATTCTATCAGTTCTCTGATTTTGACATACAAATTCCTTTGAAGCTGTGCATTCAGTGTTCTGCCACCCTTGCAATTAGATTCTGGGCCTGATAATTAGAAAAATTTGCCCTGCAGTTACAGGAGATGAGAATTGGTTTCCACAGCATACCTTTCATTGACAGTTGGCTGTTCTGAGCTTATCATTTGTTTCCCAGGTCTTCTGATGAAGTTAACAGAAGCCAACCCCCTCCACATTACAATTCGTAAAAGTGTCATAGCCCTACATGATCCTTAGATAGAATCATGGCCACCATATAGTCTACCATTTCACCTTCCCATATCTCATTCTCATCAGTCAGTAGGTAAAAGCCTCAGGAGTGATGATGCCACTACATGTTAGATGTTAACACTGCAATCCTCTTACCAACTGTTTTATCCCAGGTCATCAGAAAACAAAACTTGAGGCAAAGAGCTTGGTGCTACTGTTTGATTAGGTAACACAAGCTGAGGGAGAAGGAATGAGAGATGAGGGAAACACAGCACAGAAAGCTGTGTTATCAAGATGATAGGTAGATAGATAGATCCATCGATCTTAGGAAGCCTTTTGGGGATAGAGTGTGAATGGAGGAAGGGGAAAAATATTTATATACCAGCTCCCATCTCTCATTTGTCAAAGGATTGTCCCATGGGACATTAAGTTTCCCATACATCTGGGTTGCTCATATGTGAGAACCCATTGAGGACGTGTGACATCCCATACCTCAGTGTCAACAGGAAAGCCATAGATCAGGAGGTGAGAGGCATGCAGCAGGGGCTGAGGTGAGGCATTGTCAAGTTGCAGCTGCTGCTGTAGCTGGAAGAAGAATTTACAGATGAGTATAATAAGAGCTGAAGTAGCACATAAAATATGCCCTGAAATCACGACTTTATTATGAGGTTTCATCTCTTTGGTCACAAAATGATCTTCTGAAGTACTAATCTGACTGATATGTGACTATATCATGAGTTTGAATATAGGTGCAAATGCTATGTTTAAAATAAAAGAGCAATTGGCCATTAGTGAGACGTTTTAAAATAATTGGTGGCTTACTTTTTGCTTGGTCACTGTTGAAGAATTAGGCCACAAAACTGCTGTTACCTGCCCACCTGCCTTAAGAGTCAGAGTATCCCTAGCTCTGGAATAAAATGGAAGAAGCAATGACCATCTCCAGAGCTGCAGAAGATAGAAAGGCAAGCACAGGTCATGTGTCCATCATGTGTCCATACTATGGTAGTTGTGTCTGATGAGATCCTCTGATGAAGGTTATGATCCTCCTCTGACTAGAAAATGTTGCATCCAGTTTTCTTGAGGACATTAGTCACCAGAATGATCTTTCCCACCCTTCTTCTGCATCAGCTCATTCCAAACCCAGACTGGAGTGATGAGAAATGGACACTTTCAACCCTCCTCTTTAGCTGAAGCTCCTCTACTTTCTTTCTCACCAGGTCTCAAGAAGACATGAGGAAAAAGCAAGGTTTACTTGGCTTAATCCAACTCTGTATCTCCTTGGGATACATCAAATATGTTTAGTAGAAAAAAGGAGTTTCAAGCTATTTCTACAGAAATAGAAAATAAGGGTTTAATCGGAACATCATCAGTAGACAACACTCATGATCTGTCAAATGCAATTACATTTATTTTTTTCATTTCTTCAACACAAATCATTGGGAATTTACCATGTACTGACCTGGACCAGGCGCTGAAGCTCAGAGAGTATCAGTCAGCCTTCACTTATATGGTTACCTGTGGACATCTACTCTCAAGTTGTTTTGAGAATTGAGTCTTGTAAATAAGGTGTTGCTTGTAAGTTTTTTCTATTATTTCCCATACTCAGCTCCAAACTAGCTGTATGACTTTGAGCAAGTTAATGAACTTCCCTGGACTCATTATCGTCTGTAAAAGAAGCTTAAAATAGGATCAATACTTCTAACATAGGCTTCTGATAAAGTTTAATGTTCAGCAGCATGACTGACAATGTTAGTATTTTCACTCCATCAGGAAGGCTATGGATGCTGCCGTCATCCTGGCAAACAACACATTGTCTCATTTATAGTCACATTTTGTGTGGGAAGATCTTGTGGGTCCATTGATATCACCGGTTGGAGAAACAGCCATTTCTCTTATTTTGATTTTCTCTGCAACATGTATATTTTTATTAAAAACTTTGCCTTATTTATTTTAAATGTAGTTTTATGAAATACAAACTGAAAAGGATAAAGATATGGGAATCTAAACTAAAAATGCATTTCTCATTTCTTTCTATCCAGGGTTCCCACATACATGCAACACACAACTGTGGGAAACTTAGTGCCCCATGAGACAATCCTTTGACAGATAGAATATGGGTGCTTGAGTTGAGTGACAAAAACAAATAGAACATAAATGGTATAAGAATTCTTAGGGTGAATTTGTGTTTAGAAATTCACTTGCCTTTCATTAAAGTGGAACAAAAGAGCAGAATGTGTACTGGTGTCAGAATTGAAATAACGGATTTCTTATGCTATTGGCAATATTATATATTTTAAAAACATGTAATTTTTAAAAGTAAGACAATTTTTAATCTAACTTAATTGCAATATTTTCTACTTTTTGGGGGTGTTCACAGAACCAAAAATTGTATTAGGGTAAGTACTTTATCTCAATTAATTATAATTAATAATCAATTAATTATTGTACCTTATTATATTAGTATATATGATAGTTTAGGGTAAGTATGATAGTATATATGATAGTTTAGGGTAAGTACTTTATCTCAATTAATTATTAATTAATTATCAATTAATTATTGTATCTTATTATATTAGTATATATGATAGTTTTTCATAATTCAATATAAAGTATGTAGGCATTTTAATATAACTATGGCTTTCACCTTTGCATGTGTTCTTCAGGGAAACAAAAGCACATCCATTATTTAAATCTATTCCTTGTATTTCATTAAATAGAATTGAACATGCTTGTAATTCTAGAGCTGTATTTTATTTTTCAGAAGTTAACTTTCAGAAAGAGAGGGTTTCTAGTTCTCAATATGAAAAGATATTGCTAGTGGAATGCCACAACAGTACTTGGAAAAGATGGGTTGTAAACAAAGAGTAAAATAGAAATCACTGGCACAGAACTAAAATCCAGTCTTATTAGGGTAAGAAAATATATTCAATTTGAAAACGGAAATTACCTTCCTATACAAATTTTTCGAGCTTTGGAGAAATAATTAAGTTTCATCATATGTTTTGCTTACTCACATAGAATGTAACTAAGACTGGTATTTTTATTTATTTATTTTTTATGCAGTAGCCTAAATTCCATTTCACACTTTTGCCAGGTAATTCTCAGCTCAAGCCAACCTTGGGCTTGAGGGATTTCTTCTGCTTTGTGCTCAGGGAAACAATAGAGCATAATTTTGAATGCACAGCAGTTCATTACAAGATCAATTTGATTGTACCAAAATCATATAACCTCAGATTATTTAATCAACTCATTTCATAAGCAGAAGACAAATGAATATAAAAGCAAATAGCTTACTTTTACTTGATATTTAACATAATTAATATAGTTTTCTGGTTTTGCATTTCAAGGATTCATACTACATACATATTCAACAAAGAAAAATATACTATTGCATGCTGATACTGACGTTTCCCATCTTGCCTGAAAATATGTCTTCACTTAAAATTCTGCACTGCAGAGAAATATATGAAAATAGCCCCCTCAGTTTTTTCATCATAAAAGCATTATTTGACTTGGGGTAATTTGGAGGATCACAGAGTAATAGTGCTTTATGTAAAGGATGTTTCATATCTCTATCTGCACCTATATCTCTATAGAGATATATATCTACAAGAATAGATCCTTCAATAAACCTTTAAAGGAAAGTGTCCAGAGTTTAAGGGTTCAGTATTTCTCTATCACCCATAAGTCCTCCACATAAAATAGGTTGGAGCTCCAACCAAGATTGGGTCTTTAGAGATTACCTCTGGAGTTAATATTCTCCTTCGTTTGAATTGCTTTTTCTCCTTCTTCTCTTACATCATCACTCTAAAATGAACTGAAATTTTTCAATAAGCTCATAAACAAACTACTCAGTTTGAACCTAAAGACCACTTCAAATTCTCTTCCCATTTATCAGGACCAAAAGGGTCTAGATTTGCAGCAGTTTGGTGTATACCTACTTAGGGTTCTCAAGAAAAATTGTGTCAATTTTTCTGCACCACTATGCAACCTCCAATTATTATTTTTTAATCATTTTCCAACAGTATTGTCTTTTTCATGACAATATTCCACTTATAAATATTAACTAATTACTAAATCTATTTCCTGGTAGCACATGAGGTCTTGTTGATTTCAGTGATAGGCTGAGGTGAAATCTGCTGAAATAATGGAACTTTGCAGTATTCCAAACGTGAATGCCAGTTGTAGCCACAAGTGTTGCATATATTTCTTAAGTTTTTCTTCAAAAATTAAATGTAAATTAGATATTTTCCCACCAATCTCTCTGCTGAAGTGCCACAATCAGCAGTTTAGAATTTCCACTGGTTTTCTCAAAAGAGCATATTAATAATGATTTCCTCACCTGCTTATAATTCTATAAATTATTCTAGAAAGTTTTGTCACTGTAAGCTTGTTTTTAAAAATATATTTTAAAATATTTATATGTGTCATTCCACAACTCTCTCTAGAACTATATAAATTCACACATTGTCATTCACATAACTAGAGTCTTAAAAAATTAAGTTAATATAGAATCCATTTTTCATTTATTATATTTGAGGACATCATTAAAGTTTATGGCTTTTAGAAATAAAAATATGCATGTGTTTAGTAACTTAAAAATCCTAGCGATGTCAAATTAAAAATAAAATACTTTTTACCTTGTATACTAATTCCAAACATTATTTTCTATTTACCACAGTTAAATAGTTACTATAGCCCTCTCCAGAAAAAAATAAAATGTAAATCCTAAATATTGATACTCGCATACATACACACATACAACTCTTTGAATATCCATGCATATCCATGTAATTATCTTCTTTAGCAAATTTTATGAAATGGCTCACTCATGTACATTGTTCTATTCCTTTTTTGTATACTAACATTTTTTAGAGAGATTTCATCTCAGCATACATACCACTTCTGTTCCATTATCTATGCCCTTTTATGAATCATATCAGTGGGCTGCCTTACCCTTTGGCTTTAGGTTGGATTTGGCCAATAAGAGGCATGAGAGGAAATCAGAGGGAAGGAGAAGAGTGAAGGTGAGGTATTTAATCTCCCATACCTCTCTGTGCTTGGTTACCTCAGGTTGGCTCTGCCTCTACACTGCAGGTCACAGCTCCTGACAGGTAATCCTTTGCCTCCAGCTGCCAATAATAATTTCCTTCCCTCATTCCTTCAGGTTTAAGGATGGTAATGACCTCTGCTGTCAATAATCCCACAATCCTGCACTATTTCCACTATCTCCTGAATTTCCCTTTTTACCTTGCCCATATCTTTGTAAAAGACCCTTGATTATTTCCAATAATTGTTTATTTGAATAAGCTATTTGTTTTTTGTTGTAGTTGTATTTTACAAGGTAAGGATTTGGTTCTTATATGGATGACCGTGGAGCCTCTAAGAGAGGTTCGAGTTTTAAATAGTATCATTTTGGCAGCTGAATGGAGAACAGATGACAGAGAGAAAGAGTTGGTAGCAGAGAGACCATCGAAGTGGATATTATAACAATCCAGATAAGAGATGATGGCAGCTTGCATGAAGTGGTCAAAGTAGATGTAGGGAAGGGGTTGAATACTAGATACATTTTTTAACAAATCTGATAGGATTTTCTGATGGATTGATTTTAGGATATGAGAGAAAGAGAGAGCCCCCCCCAAAACTTCAGAGTTTTTGGTCTGAGCAACTCGAAGAATGGAAGTGCCTTCACCAAAACAAGACGAGTAGATTTTAGGAAAAAAATCAAGAACTTGCATTTGGAAAAATTTTAATTTTTCCATATCAACTAGACAGTCCAATAGGAAAATAAAAATCTGGGGTTTCAAGGAGTAAACATGGGAAAAATCAATACAGAGATGGCATTTATTGTAAGAGACTGGATAAAACTGATAACATTGTGTGTAAAAAGGGAAGGTGAGAGAACTCAGTCAGAACAATGATGTTTTGGGGCAAAGGTTGGAAGAAAAATAAACCCTGGAAAGGGACAAAAGCCAGAAGACAGTGGAGTAAGAGAATAATCGACAGATTTTGAGAAGCTACATAAAAAAATTGCTTCAAGAGAGAGAATGATGAATTTTGTTAAATGCTGCTTAGAAGGCAAGTTACAATTGACCAATGAATAGGGTTTCAAGGAAGTCATTATGGGGCTTGACAAAAATATTGTGTGGCAAGACTTCATTACGGAATGGAAGAAGTAGAAATATAGACAGTAAATGTAGATTACTCTTTCAAGGGATTCTCATCAAGGTCAACAAAATCAAAAAGGAATAGTAGGGCTTCCCTGGTGGCGCAGTGGTTGAGAGTCCGCCTGCCGATGCAGGGGACACGGGTTCATGCCCCGGTCTGGGAAGATCCCACATGCCGCGGAGCGGCTGGGTCCGTGAGCCATGGCCGCTGAGCCTGCGCGTCCGGAGCCTGTGCTCCGCAACGAGAGAGGCCACAACAGTGAGAGGCCCGCGTACCGCAAAAAAAAAAAAAAAAAAAAAAGGAACAGTAAAAGGGGAAATTAGTGTCCAAAGGAAGATATATACTTGGTGTTAGAAGAATGTGAAATTTTTCCTATGCATTTTTCTACTCTCTTTTTTAAATAAAAAGCAAAGTTTTCAGCTGAGAGTAAAGAGGGGAAGGAGGGTTGAAGTTTTGCAGACACAGAAATATAATAGCCATCTCAGACAGAGGTCAGCAAACATTTGTCCCAAAGAGCCAGATATCAAACATGTTAGGCTTTGTGAAAGATAAAGTCTCTGTCACAGCTACAACTTCTGTGTTACATTGTAAAAGCAGCCACAGACAACACATAAACAAATAAGCATGACTGTGTCAATAAAATTTTATTTATAAAAGCAAGCAGAGATGTATTTGGCTCACAGAAGGTAGCTTGCTGACCCCTGATCTAGAAGAGTGAAAAAAAGTGAATGGACAAGAGAAATGCAATAGAGTTTCCAGAAAGCTCTCAAGGCTGCTTTGAGGGTATAATCATAAATATAAAGTGGGATTAGCCAGGATGGAGCAGTTTTTCTTTAATCACGTTCTAGGTGCTTGTGGGCAGAGGTACCCATGCTAAAGAAAATGTTGAAAAAGACATGCCTCTTTTATCCTTAGTTTCTGCCAAGATGTGAGCTGCTCTAGTCACTTAACCTCCCTTCTTTTTTCATTCCTTTCATCTTGTGCTTTCTTTTGTTTGGTTGGGCATCCTCCATTCAGCAGCCTGAGTGATTTTCTTAATCCCTCTCTCAGACCAGTAGTTGCCTGCGTTCTCCCCTTCAGGGTCTCCACTGCATGTGCCATATTCCAAGCATGCCTCCCTAGGCCTTGCAGGAGCTGGATCCTCCCTCCTCTGTCTCATCTCGCAGCTCTTTATTCTCTTGTTATTACACTCCATGCATTCTGATCCTGTTTCTCGAATGTATCAAAGCTTATTCTCTCCTCAGGCTCTTTCCTCTGCTTGGAATGCTCTTCTTCTGAACCTTACCTAAATTCCTGTTCATTTCTCAAACTCTGTTTAAAACGCCCCGTCCTCTTGGAGGCTTTCCCCAGCCTTATGAATATTCCCCTGCCCCCTCCATATCTCCTCCTACCCACACAGCAACTCATCAATTTTTCCTCTAGGACTCTGCCCTTCCCCTCCACCGGGTTCAACATAATGATGCATTTATACCTGACGTCATTTGTTTAATGTCTAGATGGCTACTAAAGGATGCACCTCATGAGGGCAGAGTCCACGTACAGTTTGTTCCACCAACACATATCCCGGCACAGCCCTTGATGTAGTAGATTTGTAATCAGGATTTACTGGTGAATGAATTAAGGAATTCTCTCAGATCTTCTGCATTTTATGGTTGAGAGTAAGCTAGGAGCCCCACTTCTGCTTTCTGTTACTCCTCGCATTGTTCTGCTCAGGCTGCCATGAAAGAATGCCACACCCTGGGTGACTTAAACAACCAGAATTCATTTTCTCACAGTTCTGGAGGGTGGAAGTCCAAGATCAAGGTGCCAGCCGAGTTGGCTTCTGGTGAGGAATCTCCCCTCAGTATGCAGACAGTATCTTCTTGCTGTGTCCTCACGTGACCTTTTCTCTGCACAGGCTCACACGGAAGGAGAGCTCTGTGTCTCTTCCTCTTATTGTAAGGACACCAGTCCTATTGATAAGGGCTCCAACCACATGACCACATTTTATCTTTCCTTAAAGGCTCTATATACAAATATTGTCACACGGGGGGTTAGAGCTTCAACATATCAAGTTAGAGGGACACAATTCTGTCCTAATACTCCTCCGCTCTAGACTGGGTCAGGTTCTCTCTTATATGCCCCCATAGTGCCCTGCTACACACGATTACACACTAGTCTATTACACTCCGCATCTTACATGTCTGAGTCCATGTCTCTCTTTCTGTTTGATACTTAAGTTCAGAAGAGCACAAATTGTATCAGTCTTGCTCAACATTCTATCCCAGTTATGCATACTACCTGGCACATAGTAAACACCCAAAACTACTTTTTGAATAAATGAGTGTTTTCTGTATTCAGAGCTTTATCTTACAGAGAAATCCTAATATTTGTGTGCTCCAACTAATTACACTGTCTTATGGGAAATATAATCCTTTGAAGATTTTTCACTTGCATTCTACAGAGTCAATCTGAAGATAGAAAAACAAATTAAAAATTAAAATACAAAAGGGGGGGATATAGTTTATGAGTCTTAACACATAGATACAAATGTGATGTGTGAAACTTGTTTGATGTTGATTTGGACAAAACCATAAAACAGACAGTCTGGGGACAATAGAAAAAATGTAAACACAGACTGGATACTAGATGATATAAATGATTTTAATTTTGCTAGGTTCATGATAATGGCATCATGATGTTTTTAAGTCCTTACTTATTAGAGATAATGTATTTACTGGAAAATGACATGAGATATAATATCTTGGATTTCAAAAAATATTCCAGGAAAAGAAAGTAGAGAAGAGAGATAAAATGAGATTAGTAAAGTGTCAATATTTGTTGAAGCTGGGTGATGGAACATAAGGATTCATTTATACTATTCCCTCCCATTTTTATGCTTAAAATTTCTATAATAAAATTTTAAAAAACAGATGAAATGGAAAGAAGTGCTATGCTCAAAGTTATTGACTTTTTAAAATTTTTCCATGCAAAATCAAACCTATAATCCTTTAGGGGGATTAATTCAGTTATAGTGATGGTGGAGTATAATGGCAACTGGCCAAAAAATAACTTTGTTATTTTATTTGAACTCACCAAGTCACTGGCCAAACAACTTGTCATCCCTGTCAATATTCAGTATCCTGCGGGACAAAGTGGAAGAATTTATATTCCATATTAAAAATCACACCTTGAACTGAATACATAGAAAGGCAACTTGGAAATTTTTGAAAGTTTCATCAAGAGTAAATATATAAAGTTTGAAAAATTATGGTGCTTCATATTGATAGTTGAAATAGCATGAAAGGTAGTAAAATCACCCCATTCACTCCTGAAGAGCAATCTGTCTTGAAATCTGTCATGAAGTAGGGGCCTTGTTGAATTTAGGAATTAATTTTCCAAATGACTGAGGTAATTGCAGTAGTAATATTGAGATAAAAAGACTCCTCCTCATGATGTCATATTGAGCCACTTTACATTATTATTTATATTTTGTAGATATGATGTAGAAATGCTCAGAAATGCACTGCCCACAGGGATCTCTTTCATTGTGCCATAAAGATAACTATTCAAAAATAAACTAGTAACCTGAAAGATGGATTAAAGGGAAAATAACTCTTACAAAGTGCCCACTTTTTTTTTTTTTTTAATGCGGTACACGGGCCTCTCACTGTTGTGGCCTCTCCCGTTGTGGAGCACAGGCTCCGGATGCGCAGGCTCAGCGGCCATGGCTCACGGGCCCAGCCGCTCCGCGGCATGTGGGATCTTCCCAGACCGGGGCATGAACCCGTGTCCCCTGCATCGGCAGGCGGACTCTCAACCACTGCGCCACCAGGGAAGCCCAGTGCCCACTTTTTGATATTAACTAATCAAGGGCAATATTCATTCTTTCATTTAACATACAAATAATTTATTTGCATTATAATCTATCAAGTAGAAATTATCCTATAGATAAATTGAGAACCAGAGTATTTTAGGCAATTTTCCCCAGGTTGCGCAGTTAATAAAAGAAGGACTCTGATTAAAACCCAGATGTATATGACTCCAAACCTGTTCACTTAACCACTTGTGTACATTATGTTACTACATTTATGAAACATCCATTGAGCACTGGAGGAGTTATATATGCCCTGGTTTAAGGTTGCAGCTTGAGATTTTAAAAACAGAAAGTTGATCTAGGATTACTTGTTGTTTGTGTAGGTGAAATGTCTCAGTCCTTTGGGGTACTATAACAAAAATACCGTAGACTGACAACTTAAACAACAAACATTTATTTCTCACAGTTCTGGAGGCTGAGAAGTCCAGGATCAAAGCGCCAGCAGATTCAGTGTCTGGTGAGGGCCTGTTTTCTGATTTGCAGATGGCTACCTTCTCACTGTGTCCTCACATGGCAGAAGGTGCTAGAGAGTCCTCTGGGGTTTCTTCTATAAGGGCGCTCACCCCATTCATGAGGGCTCCACCCTCATGACCTAATCATCTCCCAAATGTTGGTCTCCTAACACTGTCACACTGGGCATTAGGATTTCATCATGAATTTAGGAAAAACACAAACATTCAGTTCATAACAGAGTCAGACTTCATAATGATCCATGGTCTGGCCCTTCATTGGAAGGTTCATGGAACTATTTTGTCAGGTCCACCAGAGTTAATTAGACCCAGGGATCTGACTGACTGCTTCACAACCACAGACTCAGTATCAACTGGTCCTAAGTTAGGAATTAACTAAAAGATTTCTGCCACACAATATTCTCCAACACCAGTTTACATAACTTTAAATAATGTGAGCAGGGACTCAACAAACAGCCAAATAACAGTTGCTTCAGGCTGTCTCACCACATGTACAGCACAGTTTCCAGATACTCCACCCCACTACCACGACACAGGCTATGCTTCCTGCAAGAGATAAGGTCAAAGTGGGTGAGGACCACTTCAATATGGAAAAACATACCCCCTCTGGTCCCTGTCTAGCATTTGCACTATACTTGTCACAAGATCCCTTTAAGAGTACTTGGGATCTTTAATGAAAGGATATCTAACTATTTAGAAGAAAGATATTGCCACAATCTCTGGACAATTTCCAAGGTTGTATTTATACTGAGCTTCATCTTTCCAGAATGATCAAAACACTCTCCAGTCTTTGTTACAATTTTATAATAAATTGTGCACATTCTTCTAAAATTTTGGATATCATATGAATAAAGAAATGCATGTATGAAGGTGTATGTGTTATATATATATATATTTATATATGTTGGAAGATGTTTGTCTTGCTGTAACGTAAACTATGAACCTTGGTTGATAATCATGTGTCAATATAGGTTCATTGATTGTAACAAATGTATCACTATGGTGTGGGATGTCCATAGCAGGCAAGGTTGTGGGTGTGTGGAAATAGGAAATACATGGAATTCTCTGTAGTTTCCACACAATTTTGCTGTGAACTTAAAACTACTCTAAAAAAAATTAAGCTTGTTAATTTAAAAAAATCTGTCAATGGATTTTATCCCTAAAACACAAGTAATTAATTGTTAACATCATTATTTTTTTTTCTTTTTTCCTTGTATTTAATGAACTATTTATGTATATATCTGGTCATAACAGTAAATTAAAATGGAGTTTAAGGCATTTCACCAAATATTTCTCATCTTTTAAAAAGTAAAAGTTAAAATTCATTTTTGTTAAGGTAAACTAACCTATATGTAAATTATACATCTTTCTCATAAGAAAATATTAATTCCTAATCTTGTGTTGGTGACTTTTTGTTTCAGAGATAAATACAAATGTGTCATTCTTTCCAGCATAAAGAAACCACTAAAGGAAATGCTTTCACACTCTTTTCAGCTTTCCTATTGTCTCCATAGATTCTATCCAGATGAACTTGTGTAATTCAGAGCAAACCAATTATTTCAGTCTTTTCATATGCTTATATTTTAGAATCAGATCAGTGAACTGAACTGATTAATGGGGAGGTTCAAAAAGAGATCAAAGTTTTTAACAGATTTTCCAATGAAGAAAATTACCAGTAGGCTAGACCAAAAGGCTAGACTGAATCTAATTATATGAAAAAAATCAAATACAACTGCAGTCAGTTTAAATAACAACACATCTATTAAACTGTAATGCACAGAATACAGCTCTATTTTAGGCTCCTTGAGGATTATTTAAAGAAATTAAAATCTTATTTAAACCATTTTGTGCTCAAAAGTACAATGCTTAAAAGAAATATGAACATTATTGAAACTTTTAAAACATAGAAATTTGAAATGGGTACACCTAAGAGTTGCCCCTCCCCAATTCCAAAATTGACTATTTTCATAAACATTGGTTCATTTACTTTTCTGAATTAATGAACTGAATGTCTTTTTGCCATAACCCCTTACCACCAATGGGAATTATTAACCTGGGGGAAGGGGGTGGGGGGAGTTGGTGGCCAGGAAGGGAATAGAAGTAAAGTACTTGATTAATTTCTTCTCAGGCCCTTCTTCCCATTTCCACAGTAGAAGAAGGCAAGAATTATGACTTTGTTTCTAAGCAGCACTAAGTTTCGAATAAGTTACATCTCTTGTGATTCTCAGAGCAATATTGGAGACTACAAAGGATGTGAGTCAGTGTGGAGATTCCTGGTGCTGTGTTCAAGTTCTAAAATCTTTGAATATTAGTGAACCCCACAAAAAGAATCCCAGAAGATCTGATGTATAGATTTTTGAGTTATCTCTTAGATTGAAAATAATATATGTTGTGTATTCATATCTCTTCTGGGTCAAATAACAACTTGATTCCTATTATCCCTGTCCCCACAGAAAACCAGCATCAGAACCAGTGTTGTCTATGAAATGAACAATTTTATAAATTTTCAGTAAATATTTAATATCACAGGTAAGATACTTTATTTTTCATACATCTTTTAAGATATTGATTACGCACCTCATATACTTGAATATTATGATTATTATTCTTTATCCATTTAAGGCGACATTCTTAGGAGTGAGCACAGGGACTTCCTAAATTATTTTCCTTATCAACACAGCCAGCTCCAGCCTGTTTTCCAATATCACAGTAATTTAACAGCTGAGCTGGCAGCAAGACATGGGCCAGAGCTGCAAGGAAAGTGAGAGCCACAGTCTTTTTAGCGAAAGCTAAAATGCGCTTTTGCATCTCACAATGGTTTCGCAGCTGCCATTCATCTAATCCCAGCAGAATGCCTGTGCCCAATTCAGCTATTTTCTATTTTTATACATAATCTGGTACCTTTTAACAAAATAAGCGGGACTTTCTAATAAGGAGCCAACAATTTAATCTTTCTTTAATGGCTCACCCTACACCTGTGTGTGTTCATCAGAGGTAGGCAAAGCTCTTCTGTAGCTTAAATAATGATCATTGTCTTAACAAGTATGAAACAAGTATAATCATGGAGAATGCAAACCAAGCAGGGACCTTAGGTTGTCAAGACATTCCTTTTCACACATAGCCAGTGTAACCTTGTTTGGTTGATTTTTAAAATTGATTTATACAATGGAAAAGCCACAAAACTGGTATTTTCTAATATTCGTACGTTGTTCACAATACATTGTTAAAAGAGATCCTGAAAACAAAGTTAAGTGGGAAGGCACTGGATGTGGCCAACTCTTGATACATTAAGTTACTTCCAAATAGAAAACAATTCAGAATATCTCAAAACACAGTAGCTCCAAATAGTCTACAGAGCTATGCCAATTCCAACAAAAAAGAATGAATGTTCACCTGCAAATGTACACATTCATTCTGTACTAAAATATTTTTGGCTAGACATTAGACACACTCCTGAAGGGTGTATCAGCTGTCAGATCATATAGGCCTTATAAAAAGGCTACATCATTGGACTTTATATGTTCTTTTAGTTATCTATTGCTGCATAGCCAGTTATCTCAAAACTTAGTGCTTAAAACAGAAAACATTTAGAGTTGAGTCTCATTATTTACAGTAGTTATATTTTATAAAGTCACTGCAAACACAGAAGTAGTGAATACTGAACCATTGCTCCACAGGCTTAGGCTCCTGCAAGCCTCTGGCCACAAACTTTTTATCAACCAATCGATACATAAATTTGTTTTATGTGTATTACTCATTAAAAACAACTTGTTTAATATATACTGTTGATTCATTAATATTGAACTCGTGGCCAACAGCTCTATAATTCATGCCTGAGAGAAGTTTGTCTAACACATATATTTTCTCCAAAAGGCACATCACAGCCTTCTTGTACTTAGGAACACTAGACGCACTTCAGCACTTTGCTTGGGGCCATTGTAAACAACGAAATCACCATCAAAAAAACACCAAAATGCAAAAAACGCAGCACCAAATAGACAATGAAAAGGACACTTGTTTACAGTAGGAGACCTTATAGAAGATGGCAGAGATCGCCTTGTTTGATCTTAACTGGGAAGAGGCGCAATCATTGGGCTACTCAGATTTTTCACTGCTCTGCACATGGTGGTGAATGACTGTAAAAATGCCATGATGTTGATTTTGTGGTTATGAACATATTTTAGCAAGTAGGCGAATTTGCAAATAGAGAATCTGTGAATAATGAAGACAGATTGTATTTTTGCAGTCTCTGAGGGACAGGAATCTGAGAATGGCTTAGCTAGCTCTTACTCATTCCTCAGAATTGAATTTATATGACACTTCCTCCTAGAAGCCTGTCCTAGATAAGACTGAGTTAAGTCTTCTCTCTCTGTCTCTTGTGCCCACTTTTATCATATCACTTGTTAGACTAAGCCATCAAGTCATGGTAACACGTCTTTCTCAATACTCAAATGTAAGCTCCTTCAGGGCAAGAACTGTGTCTTACTCCTCATTATATTTCCAGCACCTTCCACAAGAGTTGGCTTAATAGGGCTCTCAATAATTCTTGAATAGCTCAATAAATTAAAATCTACTTTTAAGTAATGGGGTAGGTAATGTCAACGTGGAAATACTGAAGTACCTCCCAGTGTATTGTGTATTTAATTTTTAGTTATCAATGAAATGAACACATTTGCTTCTTTAAATATTAGCTCTGAGGACTACCTTGCATCAAGGAATTTACAAATATTGTACAAGTATTAACGGATTGAGATAGCTGGAAAAAAAAAGCTGGTAAAATAACAAATGAATCATTATTAACTTTAAATCAGTCAAATCTTGGACTGCTGAAAAATTTGTCCAGGTTATTGTCAAGGACTGGGAGAGCTTTCCCTCCTTGCAAGCTAAAATGTTGGCCTGTCGTAGTTTCATGAAAGGAGAACACAACGACAGCAGGAATAAAAAGGAAAAAATCATTAGAGACACTGTAACCATTAAAATGACTATAAGTGAATATTTTGAACAACTTTATGCCAATAAATTTGACAACTTAGGTAAATGGACAATTTCATCAGACACATACACACACAAAAATAGACAGCACAAAATACCGATAACTGTAAAGGAAATTAATATCATTTTTTTTCCCACAAAGAACCGTGGACTCAGATAGCTTCACTGTTGAATTCTACCAAGTATTTAAGGAAGAAATAATACCTATTACACACAAACTTTCAGAAATTAGTGGAAGAGAGAAGACTTCCCAATACATTTTATAAAACCAGAATAACTTTGTGGTGAAATATTACAAGAAAAAAATCAGACCAATATCTCTCACAAACACAGATGCAAAAATTCATAACAAAATATTAATGAATTCAATCAATCCATGTATAAAAAGGATAATATGTTATGGCAAAGGTAATTTATCCCAGAAATTTAGTCTAGTGTTTCATTCAAAAATCAATGTAACTCAATACATTAACAGAATAAAAGAGAAAGCCATATGACTTTCTTAGGAGGACAAAAAAAAAAAAAAAAAAAAAGGCAAAATTCAACACCCATTCATGATTTTAAAAAAACAACACATCAAACTAAGAATAGAAAGAAACTTCCCCTTAATCCAAGAAGGGGAATTTAAGAAAAGTCTAATGCTGACATTGCACTTAATAAAATATTGAGCCCTTTTCTCCTGAGAGAGGAAAAAAGGTCAAGATATTCACTTTTACCACTTCTGTTTAGCACTGTATTGAATGTCCAAGCCAGTGCAATAAAGTAAAAATATTTAAAAATAAATAAAAAACCTAAAATCTAGGAATAAGTAAAACTGTCCTTATGTGAAAATGCCATGATTATGTATAAAACTCTATGTAGTCTACAAAACAATGGCTAAAATTAATAAGTGAAGTGATCAGGATCACAGGATTCAAAATAAATATATAAAAATGATTTGTATTTTTATCTACTAGCAATGAACAATACCATTAAAAGTAACATTTCAGGGCTTCCCTGGTGGTGCAGTGGTTGAGAGTTCGCCTGCCGATGCAGGGGATGCGGGTTCGTGCCCCGGTCCGGGAAGATCCCGCGTGCCGCGGGGCAGCTGGGTCCATGAGCCATGGCCGCGGAACCTGTGCGTCCGGAGCCTGTGCTCCGCAGGGGGGGAGGCCACAGCAGTGTGAGGCCCGCGTACCGCAAAAAAAAAAAGTAACATTTCAAAGTACTTTACAGGCTCCGGACGCGCAGGCTCAGCGGCCATGGCTCACGGGCCCAGCCGCTCCGCGGCATGTGGGATCTTCCCGGACCGGGTCACGAACCCACGTCCCCTGCATCGGCAGGCGGACTCTCAACCACCGCGCCACCAGGGAAGCCCCAAAATACTTTATTAAATCCAATGAAATATATGCACAACCTGTATATTGAAAAATAGAATACATTGCCCAAAGGAATTAATGAAGACCCAAAGGGATAGATTTACCATTTTATGTATTGGAAGGTTCAATATTTTTAAGATGTTCCTTCTCTAATTTTCCCCATGGATTCAACACAATCCCGAACAAAATCCTAAAAGGAATTCTAGTAGAAATTGGTGAGAAAATTCTAAAATTCTTATGGAAATGCAAAGAACCTAGAAAATATCTTGAAAAAAAATAGTTGAAGAAATTACATGAACTGATTTCAAAATTAACATAACTAAGTGTGATTTTGGTGTAAGATAGAGAGATTCATGAACGGAATAGAGTCCAGAAACAGACTCACATATCTAGCCATTTGATAAATAAATTGGGAAAGAAGAGGGGTTTTTTTTGACAAATGTTGATTAAACAACTAAATATCTATATGAAAGTAGACCCCAATTTCAAACCATACACAAAGATTAATTTGAGATAAGTCATAGGTCTAAATTGAAAATTCAGAACAGTAAAACTTCTAAAAGGATCCAAACTGTAATATCCTAATAACCTTAGAGTAAGCAAAGATTTCTTGGTAAGGACAAAAAAAAAAAAAAAAAAAACCACTCAACTTTTAGCAGAAGTGAAATGGATTAATTGGAAATTTTCTGCTCATGAAAAGATTTCCCTTAAAAATGAAGAGATAAACGAAATGCAAGGAGAAATATTCATGACATTTATATGACAAAAACACATATTCAGATTATACAAAAACTCCTACAATAAACAATAAAATTATGAATGGTCTAATTTTTTTAATGGATATATTATTACAACAGGCAATTTCCAAAAGAAGATATTCAAGTGATATTCAAAAATTCAATATTCAAGATATTCAAAAGATAAGCACATGAAAAGGCACTCAAAATCATTTGCGATCAGGGACATAAAAAGTAAAATGAAAACCACAGGGGCTGGAGGCTCCGCGTGGCGGGCGACACGTTCCGGGCGCGGGAGAGCGAGGGAGGCCGGGCCGCCGCCAGGGCCATGGAGCCCCCGGGAGGAGAGCCGAGCGATCGTCCAGAAGCAGCCGCACCTCCACGCAGGCCTTAACAGGATGGCATCTAATATTTTGGGACCCACTGAAGAACCTCAGAACATACCCAAAAGGACCAAGCCCCCTGGGGGGAAAGGAAGTGGTAAATTTGACGAATCCACGCCTGTGCAGACTCGACAGCGTCTGAACCCCCCTGGTGGGAAGGCCAGTGACATTTTGGACTCCCCAGTCGCTGCTGCTTCACCCATGGCACACCCAACAAACCCAAGGACCACGTGTTCCTGTGTGAGGGAGAGGACACACCGGACCTTAGAGCCGCAGCCAGCGCCTCCCCCAGACAAGAGCTGGGGCGCCCGGTGGCCCGGGAGGAGCAGCCCGTGCCCAGCAGCCGGCGCCCGCCATCGGCAGTCATGAGCCCAGGCTGAGCGCGAGGCCTCGCTCCCACAACAAAGTCCTGAACCTGCCTGGAGGCAAGTCCAGCGTCTCCTTCTACTGAGACGCTGCTGCGTCCCCCAGAGCCAGACAGGAAACTCGAGAGATAGGATTTCAAAGTTGTAGTTTCTTTAGCCCGAAGGAGCAGGGTGGGGAGACAGTCTGTTGGGTGGTCACCTGCAGCTGCCGCTCCGGCTTCACTGCCATCACGAGAAGCCGGAGACCTCGCCTGCCGGAAACCAAGGGAGGAAACGTGATGCCTGGTGTGGGAGGAGCTCTCGGGTGGGTGGGCGGGGAGGCGGTGCCAGGCCAGGTGCGCCAGAGGAGTGGGCTCTTCGCGTCCTTGGTGTGTTGGCTAGCTGGGTATCTAGGAATCACTAACACAGTAGCAGAGTTTAAAGCCTTGGAGAGAAAACCGAAAACCACATGTCCGTTGCTGTGGGATAGAAGAGCAAGACACACTGAAACCCTGGCGGGGTGGGGAGGCGGGTATCTGGATAGAACCCTGAGGTCCTGACGCCGTTTACCCTTCATGGACACGGTCTCCGTTCCTGCGACTTCGGCCGCGGTGTTTTTCGCTTCAGTTCTGCAGATTTTCTTGAAACATCTTCATTGCTTTTCCTCAGCAACTGTCAACAAAAAACCAAAATGTTGTTCTCAGTCGTACGCTTTATGGAAAGATTTTGCACCCTGATCTCCCGAGGTGCCCCGCTTCTGCCCTCTCAATCCTTGGCCAGATCTTATGTAGAAATCTCTTCCTTTCATCCAGGAGAGACTGGTTTGGGGCTCTTTACAGGCAGTTTTGCTTGTGAATTGTTCCTTTTTTCCGAATCAGCCTTAAGTCCAGGCCTTTGCTCCACACTAGTGATGTAGACAGTTCCCTTCACCAGCGACACTTCCTTACTGCAAGACCACTAACTTCTACAGGACTTTAAAAACTACCCAGATATATCCAGGTAATGGGATTGTTTAACTCCTTCATGTGCCTTCCTTTATATTCCTGCTGACAGTGGGAAGAAGAGATGCTTGAGAACCTTGGGTTCTTAGGTTTGGATTCTGTCATAATAGCTCAAGAGCTGTTCTCAAGTACCAGCTTTACATCAGTAACTGTTGACTCTGGTCTGTTTCTGACACCTTTCTAGAAAAAAATCTGTTGCTCAGGTACACCAAAGAGGAAGGAAAGTTTTCTTAGGCCACCCTTTATAGAGCTTTGCAGAACCTCTGGACCATATTCACAGTTTCCAGACGAGCCTTAGAGACCTTAGGCTAAGACATTAAATAGTTTGGCAGTAAAGTCTCAACCGGCCCATTCCATGGTATTTGCCAGCAAAGATAATGGGCTGGCAAGAATCGTGCTGCTGTAATCTATCAGGCGAAAGTTTCTCCCATCGAGCCTCTGGAGGGCTATGGTCTCGGTTCCTGTACTGCAGTCACGTGGGACCAGCAGTTTGGGTTGGAGCTACTGGTACGAGTGCCTACAAAGCTAATGCAGGTGCTAAAAATGTCTTCATCGTTGTTAAAGTGCAGTCGCACTCCTAGTGGCCTGGACGCTCACGTGCCTGCAGGAGCTCCCTGCCAAACTTCACGTCCTCCGCCGGCGCTGGGGGGTTCGCACGGTGCTTTGCCAAGTAAAGACACTTTGCCTTTCTGTCCCCCTGCTGACTTTGGAGCCGAGAAACACTGATTCCATGTGACTCTATCAAGTGCTTCCTATCTCCTCCATCCTTCAAATGGTCATTTATAGGAAAGTTGTCTGGAATTCAGAGCACTTTTCTCCACATTAAAAAATGTCATACATGGTGGTTAGCTTTTAAGCTCAAACACACTAACTTAGTTAGTTAAACACACTAACTTGTTTAGCTTATAGTAAGATCTTCCAAAGGTAGAAATGAACTGCTATTTCTAACTTTTTTTTTTTTAATATACAAGAAAATGATTTGTGAATTCCAAATTGGATCGCCAAGAAGACCCTGACGTGCTGCTGGCACGTCAGGGCTTCAGTCTCACTGTCAGTTACATGAGGGGAAGAGCTTTCTAGATCTGTCCCCTGGCAGGGACTTCTGGGGCAGAGCTGGGGATAGAGGCCTGGGGGAAGGAGGAAAACAACCAGAGCAGAGCCTCTGGGCAGCAGTGACCACATCGCCTTACTTTTGTCCCCATCTTCTGTCTTCCTTTCCCTCCTTGGGGCCATGCGCATGGCTTTAGAGAGCCCCGGGCAGCCTGGTCCCTGGGAGGAACAGCAGAAAAGTTTTTGC
The DNA here is from genome assembly GCF_039906515.1 of Pseudorca crassidens. NCBI lineage: Eukaryota > Metazoa > Chordata > Mammalia > Artiodactyla > Delphinidae > Pseudorca > Pseudorca crassidens. The sequence continues at coordinate 68,436,915 of NC_090297.1, read as the reverse complement.
TCCTTTGAACCTGATGGGGGAGGCTATTTGCATTTGGAAAATGCTCTGTACGTTAGGGACTGCCTGTATTTGGAAGCTTCATTAACTGTTGGCATCCTTTTCTCAACCTCCAAGCTGCATTAAGAAATTACTCATCTGTATTTTTATTAAGCCTTAAAACTTTTTTTATGTGCATTTGGTGCCAACTTTTTGTAAGGCTGTATCAAAAACAACAAACCAGTGCTCACATGGCGATGTAACTTTGAGAAGAGCATTCTGTTATTTTTACAAGGCAGGAGTGGGTGTAGCGTTGAATTAAACATAGCAGTCACATACTGAGTCTTTGCCTGTTGGTCGTGTGCAGTGTGTGCGCGTGCGGGCGGGCAGGCAGGCGGATGTGTTTCCTCCACATCTATTCTCCGGAGTGCCTGAACTCTGCTCCTTCCCTTACAGATTTTCATTGGTTGAAGGGGTTTGTCTTTTTTTTTTTTTTTTAAACCAGAAGATACCCGAATTAATCTTCTCAAAGTTTATGGGTTTAAGGTTTTTTTCATTTGAAAACCAAAGACTTAGCTTCAAACAGAATGGACAGGAATGTGGCAGTGTTCTTTTTAGCTTCCATAAATTGAAGGTAATGCTTCTTTTTTCTCTTAACACCACTTGTTTTCCTGAAGAACTTGCCTCTGAGTTGACTTTGAAACTGCCATGAAAGCCTGGCAGTGAGTAGATGAAGTGCTGAGCTATTAGAATCGATCTGTCTGTAGATTCAGGTCCTGTAGAGAAAGCATAGGTTGTTCTTCCTTCTTATATATTAGCTATTTTCATGTGTCCTACAAGCAAACTTAATATCCTTATGTGTATTAAGTGGACTCAGGGTGATGGAGCTTCTCAGACTGCCTGCCTGGAGAGCTCCACTAGAGGAAGCTTCCTTCTAGAAGCCTGCTGCATCAGGACCAACTAACTGGACAGCACTTCAGAAAGAAACCCAACATGGGGGACCTGACACTCTCTTCACTTGTTCGTCTGAGAGCATGTTCCTGGAACAGGGCTAGCCACTGGCACCAGTACATCACCTATTTGTAGCAGCTGCTCCAGCCGCAGGCAAGGACTGAGGTTTTGGAGTGTCACAGCCTGTTTGTCTCCAGAGGCCAGGCAGTGGCTGTGTCAGAGGCGCAAGGTGGGCTCCCGTGCATTATGGTGAAGAAGTGGAAGACATCTAAGGGTTCCCTCTTCAGGTCCTGTGCCTTGTCCAGAAATACACTGACTCTTTGGATGGAGCATAACTTGTTCTAACATCTTTGTGAGTTGAACCCTGCAAGGGTTGAACCCTCCTCCTATGTTATCCCGTTCATTTCTTCTGAACTCATTATATTCTTAATCCTTAGCATTCTTGGAGCTCATGCATGAAAGATTCCTGTTCTGTGTGACTACAAAGTGCTATCTGAACTTCAACTTAGGAAGAAATGAGAGGGACATTACAGGGACCTAGATGACGTTTTAGCCTGCATTCGGGGTGGATACTTTGAAATTAAAGTATTGACAGAACTTTTGAAACCTGTGTGCCCATCTTACATTTTAGGGTCTTGTAATGAGAAAAAGAAAAAGTTGAATAGCAAAATGTCTTCACAAATCGGAAAGGAAGCAAGTTCTAATTCAGTTAGCTTGAGCTCTCAATAGTGTACTAGTATTCTTCAGTAAGCATCAAGAATTATCCAGCATATCATTTTGTTAAAACTCCTTTTTCTTTAACCAGCTTCAAGTAACAAATCTGCCCAAGCATGTTAGTGATAAAAACTAATAAAGTTGATGCCAAGTCAAAAAAAAAAAGAAAACCACAAAGAGATATCTTTTCACATCTACTAGAGTGACAAATAAACAAACAAACTACACTAAATACAGGATGGAATGTGGAACAATTGAAACTCTCATATACTGTTGCTGAGAGTACAAAATGAAAACCACTTTGGAGAATCGTTTGCCAGTTTCTTATTAAAATTAAACATACATCTACTCCACAACCCTTCAATTCCACTCTTTGGTATTTACACAAATGAAATGAAAATATATATCTGAAATAAAGACTTATAAGTATATTCATAGCAGTTTTATTCATAATTGCCAAAACCAGGAAACAACCCAAAAGTCTATCTACAGGAGAATGGACAGATTGGGATAGTTTCATACAATGGAATACTAGTCAGCAATGTAAAAGAATAAACTACCAATACACATGGCATTCTCAAAATTATTTGGCTAAAATGAAAAGCCCAGACAAAGAAGAATACATTCTGTATGAGTCCATCAGTATGCAATCTGAGGATTCATAAAGCTATTCTACAATTACAGAAGTCAGAAAATCATTGCTTAGGGAAGGGGAGTTGAATCAACTGGAAAAAGACATGAGGGAACTTTCTGAGGTGAAGAAAATGTCCCAGGTATTATTTTGTGTTGTGCATGCACCAGTGAATAAAATAATCAAAGCATGTCAAATTGAATACTTAAGATTTGTGCATGTTATTGTATGCCAATTATGCATCAATTTAAAAAGCACTGAATTTACTTTATTCTTGAACCTGATTTTACTCCATTTATAGCTTTCTTTCTTAGTAAATGACAGCACAAACAGTTGTTTCAGACAAAACCCTAGGAATTCACTTTGAATCTGCCCTTTATAACCCTATTTCCTATCATCGAATTTTCCTGAATCTGTCTTATAAATTATCATCACGGTGCATTTGGATTAGTAGCCTCCTAACTGGTCCCTCTGCTCCACTTTGCCTTGCCATCTATTCATCACAGTTTATGTAGTATGATATTTTTATAAAAACAAATGTATGGAAGTTTTTAAGGTTTTCATATTGATCTTATGAAAAGTAACAAAATATTTAATATTACTAATATTTTCTACAAAGTCATACATAGCTAAAGACTAAATTTGTGTCATAACATCTCTTTGAAGACCAAGTAATAGCCTGGTCTCACAGATATATAAGAAAAACTCAATAATAATGACAATTTATTGGCTCTCAAAGATTTGCCAGGGACTGTACTAGGTGGTATATACATAATCTCTAATTTCATCAGCCTCCAATGAAGAAACAGAAGTTTCCGCAGGTTAGTAACTTCCAGAAGGAAGTTCATGTGTGGTGAAGCTGGAATTTAAATTCAGGTCTGTCTGTCTGCTGAATTTCAACGATGTTACTGTGAATTGTGTTCATGGATCTTTGACTGCATATAGCTGTGTTTTATATGGCTGCGTATGATAATTATACGAGCCACACTAGCTAGCTGGGTCAATACCAACTATTTTTCTTAGGATTCTTAGTGATCAGCTCCCAATAAATAACATTTGAATGGGAACTCTCAAATAACAGGGTCTCCAAGTGTGTCAATTTATGTATTCTCTTTGGTAAATCGTTATAATAATAGGGGAAGTAATGTCAGGAATTTGCTGGAAGGCAACAGTGTCCACATAATTTATTAGAAGACCATAAAGGATTTCTAAAGTCAAGAAAGTAACTGTTAAAACAGTACTAATGGTCAATATCTGAGAAAACAATGGGAAGGGAAGCCCCTAAAATATTTTTGAAACCCCAAATGAAAATGTAGCAATTTGAGATCATTGGCAGATATGTTTACCTGAGCCTTCTCTTTAATTCCAGAAACCCTCCAACAGTATTTAATGCCCATTTCAAGAAAATGAAATAGAAAACAGACCACAAAAACAACAGTATCAGTAATAGCTGATACACCTACTAGAAACTTGAGGACATTTAGCAAGACGTGCTTAAAGAAATGCAATCAGCACTGTGTACTAAAGGCATAAAGAATATGTCTATTTTTCAGAATGTACTGAAGGTAAGAAGCAATTTTCTAGTAATAGCCAAATACATCTCAGTCATTCAGGGTTTGGAGGGAGGCTTACTTCTTTTTCTCACTTATGCTTTAATGTAAATCTTTGTGAAAAGTGAAGTGTAGGAAGGAAAAAGGTTGGCTTGAGATGCGTTGTATTTCATGTCATGGCCAAAAGAAAGTAGTAAATCAGGAGACACTGGGGTGCAGAGGATACTATTAGCAACGTGGTGATTCAGTGGGTTCATGTGCAAACCCTGGAGAGTTTAACATATAACGTGTACAAAAGTATATCTGTTGACACAATCTCACTTTGGCGGGCATATAGCCTATAATATAACCTATAATAACCATGCATCTCTACTGGTCCAGAATAATAAATATTTTGAAGGGTAGATCACAATAAATTAACAGATGTCTCTTGGCACTAAGTTCCTGACTAACTTCTTTCTTCTTATAATATATTCAACTGTGTTATTAGAGACATTAAGATTATCACTAAAAGTATACTTCAAAGGGTTTTGTGACAAAAAGTGAGGAAATGTGAACATACATATTTTTTCAGAAAATCTGTAATGTAAGTGAATATTACATTTTTGCTCAAATGTGAGGTTCTATTTCAAACTGAAGAAACAGTCGGTCAGAATTCATCAATCGCACTGCACTGTGGAAGCATATTTCAGTAATAGAATGTAAATATGTCTTATATTTGCACTAAAGATGGTTTCATGACGCTAGGGACAATTTCTATATAAGGTACAAGTCTATAAGTATAAGCAAATTATCATTCAAATTGAATAAATCATTCTCTAATTTGTAATAAAATGTGTATACAAACTGTCAAATTTTTATAACAGAGTTGAACTCTATGGTCGGTTATGGACTGAATGTTTGTACCCTCTAAAATACATGTGTTGAAACACTAACTCCCAAATTGACTGTATTTGGAGATGGGGCCTCTAAGAACATAATTAAGTTTAAATGAAGACATAAGGGTGAGGTCTTGATCCCATAGGATTGGTGTCCTTATAAGAAGAGACATCAGAGCTCTCTCTCTCTCTCTTCCCACTCTCCTTGCACACCAGTGAAAGGCCTTTTGAGGAAATAACGAGAAGAGAACTGTCTATAAGCCAGGAGGAGAGCCCTCACCAGAAACTGAATTTGCCGGCACCTTGATCTTGGACTTCCCAGCCTCTAGATGGTGAGAAAATAAATGTCTCTTGTTTAAACCAACCAGTCTGTGGTATTTTGTTATAGCAGCCCTAACAGACTAATACATGGACCTCAATTTCAAGCTGCCACAGCATTAGCTATGCAAAAGGGGAGGCTTCCCTAAGAAAATCATAAGAAATTGTTTAGTGATGTAGGTCTTTTAAAAGTATTTATTTATTGTTTATATTTAGTCCAGGTAATTTTGAATATAAATACTTCCTTAAAAGATTTTCAAACGATTGCGATTGAACATGAAAAATATCACTTCAATTAGATGCCTGCATATGTAGTCTTATCTTCCTAAATGTAATAGGTGGAATGCATCATTTCATTAGTCAACATGTTTTCCATTGGTAAATATTTTCCCTTCATCATGCATAACTCCTTGGTGCTAATGAAAGCTAAGGGACTGGCATGAACAGCTGGAAAAATATCTAAGCTATAGGTAAATAACAATTTATTTTTTATAAGAAGGCACTGCTTTCTGGAAATACCCAGGAGAAATATTGATAATTGATCATTGCTTATATACAAATCTGAAAATACCTTGCAATTGTGAAATAGTTTTCCACAAGAATCTCAGAGAATTACACAAAATATATCTAACTTGGGTAACGAGAAACTTTTTAAATTTAAAGCACCTCTTGGACACTTACAGTAGAGGCATTTTGATTTGAATTGAACTGAGTTCATTTGAATTAAGTTGAATATCTTATTTCTTCCTATAAAAATATAAGATACAGTGAGAAGATACTTACCAAATATGGTAATTATGTATTTTTTTATTTCATGAAATTTATTTCATACAATAAATACCCCCTATAAACCAAATATTTAGTTTTTATCCTGAAAACTAAGGCATATTCACCTTAAGAAGTACACGAGAGACGATTGTAAGGACAGAGATCTATTGCAAGTAATGGAGTTTGCCATCATTTCCTTCCATTTCTGCCTGCTTTCGTAATGTAACCCAGCCAGTGTGAGACTGCAACTATTTCTTACACAAGAGGAGTCTCTAGATGCTTTTGTGATGTTAAACGATAAATTGTAAAAGATCTGCTTGTGTATCATACAAATATCAAATGAACACATGTCAAAGAATTTATTTAACTGAGGTAACTGGTATGATATTACAACAAGTCCAAAGGAGAAACCAAAGAACTGCAAATTTATACGGAATAAATAAGTGTTGAAATAAATGTGCAAATGACTCAAAACTGGCTTTTTCCAGGGGGTACTTGAGGAGTGGGGAGTGAGGGAAATCAACTAAATTGCCACCTGACACAATTTATTAACTTATTTGCATGTTTATTGACAAGAATTCTTTCTCATTGCTAACAGTTATCTACAACTTGCAGAGTTCTAAATTAGCTCAAAGGCAAAAAAAAAAAAAAAAAAAAAAAAAAAAAAGCTAGAATTAGTAACCCAGAAAGTATGATAGTCTAAACAATGCAAAGTTTTCCGTTGCAGACACCTAGTTTTTTTTTGTTGTTACTGTTTATTTCAAATTTCCTAATATGGGTCTTCCCTTGCTATTTAGCTAAGGTTTTTCTGGAGATATCAAGTCTACATGCCAGGAATTACAGGGTAAACAGCCTTGCAGCCTAGTCCATGTTTGACCTGTCAGGATGATAAATTCAACCTTAGAATTTTCCTTTCCTTAGAGTTTTAGCTAAGGTCCATTGTCCTCATATTACTAAGTCATCAGAGACATGACTACCATCCAGGAGGACAGATTAATCGAACTCATAATGTCTAGACAGTGTAGGAAAAACTTTGTGCTTCAAAGGAAAACTGTACATTTTCTATAAGACGTCCTTCTAGGTTGTCTGATTCTGACTCTGTGGAAGCTATTGTACAAAAATAATTCTTTTCTATCAACATACAAATAAATTCTGTGAAGAGACAAACTTCTCCTGTTGTGGAAAAGCCAATTTTGCTTCCACTTGTCTATTCATTTCAACATTCCATAATTCTATATATATTTGTGTTTCTTTAACTTCTTTGAGCAGGTTGTAACATCTTAGCTTCCTCATTAATGAGTTAAATAAAATCTTTAATATGTACTCGTTCTTGCATCTGTATAAGAATCAAGATTTTCCTTTCCTTTGAAAATTATTCTTTAACAACGACAGTGGCAAAAATGTATAGCATGACAGCCAACTGAAAACTATGCCTTAATTATAGCCAAATATATCATATTGTATCAACTTCTATTAAGTCTAATAAATCAGCACTCTCTTTAAAGACAGGAGAGTTGAGTTGGACACTGTCCACGGAGGTTGACATAAGCCTCTTCTTTGAAATCACACAAATATCATAAGACAAATATATTTCTCAATAACTTTTTGAGACTTATAAATTATGTACTTCACCCAATGTAATGAGGAAACTAACTCTACTCAAATTAACTCCATAGATTGGGAGAAATAAGTTTGCATTCAAACTATAGGGAAAGAAGAACAAGAACATATACCAAAAGAAAAAGTTCACTATCTTAGAAACTGGTTTGTAAAGTAAAAACTCAGAAGAAGAAATAATGATGCAATAATAAATTAGTTACCTATTATTAAAAATACCAATGATTATATATAATAATAAAGACTTTTAAAATAGGACATCTGTATCAGTGCAGGTTTTATACACAGGCAGTGGAATGCTGACTGCTTGATGGAATTAAATGACTGCTACTTGGTTCCCCAAATCCAGAGAATTCCCCCACTATTGCCTAAAATACTATCATTATTTAATTTTTTTCTTCTTTTAGTTAGCCTTCTCCTTAGGACTTTTAAAAAATCTATAATTCTGAAAAGAATGGCACAACGAGTCCTGTACATATCACTATGAATGTATTTATAAGAGCTTTTTCCTCCACTACCTACAGATACTGGAATAATGTTGATAACATTAGACCCCAGTGGTGAAGGTGAGAGAGGAGAGAATGTTTGTAGGGGACTTTAAGAGAGATTAAGATGTCTAAGTCAGAAACAAATGTAAATTTAAAAGTTCAGCACATCAATACCAGCCAAATTTGATCAATTTGTAAGTCTGTATTTATTATTTACTTGTTCTGTCAAATGAAAGCTCTTTTCTTGACATCATGCATATTCACAATGTTAAAGAAAATTAGAACTGGATAATAATTAAGAAGCAAAACCAGATTTCATTTAAGAACTGTTGCAATAGGGGAAAAGAGACCTCAGTATAGAACTGAGCTCAATTCCAAATACAGCATGGAAAAAACTGGGAATTTTTAGCCCAGGAGTAGATTGGAGATCAGTGGATGGAAAATTACTAGGAGGAAACTCAAGGATAAGGGGGAATTCTGGCTAGATCTACTTCATAGGATTCTTGTCGAGGTCAGACCCGGGGGGATCAGATACTAAGGAAGAGGAATAAGGAATTTGACCAGATATGGAGAGTGATCAGATATCAAGGACAGACATTGAAGGTGGAGGCCTAGAGAGGGATTAGAGGAGCATGACTACAGTTATGTCAAGAAGAGAGTCTATGTCAACAATGATGCATCCAATACTCCTCTTTAAATGCAACCCAGTGAATTATAATTAGATGAAAAGAAAGGGGTTTGGATGGGTGGGATTTTCTCCAAATGGAACTTCTACATGCTTATAAATGAATAAATTTAAATAAATAATTCATATAGTAGACAAATGGAGAGAAGAGTCTAAAAGCATATGAGACAACCAAGGTCTTTCCATAAAACTTCAACAGAAGAGCCGCTCACTCTAAGATGCATAAGTCTGTATCTGTCACATAATCTCTCTAGAGAATAGTTATTAAATTTTTGGAATATGATACTGGCAAATTCTACTTCTACTGCCAATCCTGATGGAACTAGCTGTTAATCTAATTCAAAGTACAATGAGTGCATATAAAGCCATATCTTATTCTCCAATTCTACCAGAGCAGAAAAAAAATAAGTTCAAAGAAGAATATCCAACCCTAGGACAGACAAATGTTTCTGAGATTAGATGTGATTTTATTGCATTTCATTTTTAATATTTTAGCAGGTATCACTGGATATATCAAACTACCTCATTGTAATTTTGTCTGTGATAAAACACTTCACCACCTGGCCTAGTTCTTCCCAACACCTTCACCAGTTTTCCCAAACTGATAGCAAAAGAGAGCCATTTGTTTTATTTCTTGATCTCCTTTTTTATATCACATTGAGTGATTCCCATTTAATACATCTCATGAACTGTTACTACAGAATGTGAAGGAATGCAAATGACCTGGCTGGTACAATTGGAAAAAACATTATAATTGCCATGAAGTTAACAAGAGACCTCTAATTAGACACATTAATAGGACAAAGATGCAGTGTTCTGTTTAATGATATCAGTTTTATGATTGGGATTTCCAGCATTTCTCATATTATGCTGTATGTCATATTAGGCAATTAGTAAATTAATCCATACTGCACAGGGTGGTTTTAAAATCTAACTATACTTGTACTGATATGTGTTTCCTTTCTTTTTACATTTTCTTATGACAGGAAATGTCCTTCAATACTTAGTAACTTAGTAAGACAGACAGGTATCACTGTCCCATCAGAACTCTACTAATAATTTGGTATTGATGTATTTCTACTCAGATGGCCCTGGATTTAAAATGTGGGTTAAAAATCTTTTTGTTATAATCTAGCCTGTAAAATAGAGATGCACACTTAACAAAGGCTAGGCATGCTTATGAAAATGCATCCAATAAGATATGACACTTACAGGGCACATAAAAGCAGCAATATCCAAAAAGTGGTAGAAAAAAAAGTAAAGCAGGAAAATTACTTTTGAGCTATTCATATACTTCAAGTGAGAACAATGTTATTCCATTGTTATAACTAAAAAGCAATATCCAAAATGTGTCTGAAAAGCAATACCTACAAATAGGTTAACAACTGTATATGCAAAGTTATTTGGACAAAAAAATTTTCTTTATTGTACTTGATAAATAGCTATTCCAAATGGAATAGAGAGTTTTGAAAAGTGTGCGGTATTTTTTTCTATCTCTTTTTAGGTACTTTGATTCGTGGCGTAATTTCCCTTTATAATTTTTTTCAAATAAAGTTGTTTCATCTGCAAAACCTACTGACTTTATGACCCCTGGAAGCATTTTCTCCAGGTGCAGTTTATAATATGATCTTAGTATTTCAGATTTTTTATTATTATTATTTTAAGCATTTGGAGAACCTGAGGGGAACCTCTTAACAGTCAAGAAGGTCATTAGGAGTTGGCAGTACAGTTTCATAGTTCAGAGATATAAACTGTTATTCTTTTCAAATGTTCAGAACATCATGCCAACCTCCATTTTGGACTGCCATTAGAAAGGAGTGCGTGTGACACTTCCGTAAATTGGACATTGTGAGCGTAGTTTACATGATTATATCTTGGAAATGTAGCATTTAAAGCACTGAATTGTGATGACGTTATCATAACTGAAGTCCATATTTCACCAATATTTTGTGAGGTACTGGGCTAAGTGCTGTGATGGATACAATGAGTAAAGAGAATACCTTTAATTTAGAAGACTGCATATGGAAAGATAATTAACAATGCATGGTGGAAGGGAGAAGAAGATTTGAAATGGATTGGTGCTCTACCATTAGCAGTGTGACATTGGCCAAATCCTCAACACTGCTGAATCTGAATTTCCCAGGTTAACTGACCACCAGCACACACACAGGGCTGTTGTAAAGATAAGCTGATGCCATATAAGGTAGTGTGTAATCTGGAAATAAATTTTTAGATTTTGTTTGTTTTTAATACTGATAGAAAAGGGCAAATATAAAGAAGTTGAAGAAACAAGAAAAAAAAGAGGATTGATGAATCAACATTATGAAAAATCTCAGAAATGACTGGCTTTAAGAACAAATTGGGGGTTTGTCTCAGTCTAAGAGACTGAGGAAAAGAAGACTCTAGAATCAGACATAGACATGTTTATAGGAGGATGGGGAGTTAGTAAAGAAAGTTCATGCTTGGTGGTTTATGCTCTTCTCTCTTTATAATAGAAGTCAAGGTTGTCTCTCAAGTTGCCAGAAAACAAAGTAAGCTGCATGACATACAAATGGAAGAATCAGGATAGTTGTTGAAATAAATCAGAGAACAGCTGCTGAATTGTGTGATTGCCTCTGGTCATACACATGTGTCAAGAAGTGAAAGGCAATTTTTAACATTTTTTGTTTGCAAGAGGATTATAGGGGATGGCAGAGGTCAGGGAGGCAAAGGAATTGAGGCTGTTAGCCAAGGGACCCTTAAAGTGAACCGAGTGTTTAGAAAAGGAAGGAATGCCTCAAGTAAGCCCAGAGACTAGAAGAAAGAGTTGGATGTCAAGAGACTGAAAGTTTCAATAAGATAAAAAAACAACAGTGTAGGGAATACTCGCATGATGTCTGAAATGAAATGATGCCGTAATCAGAAAGAAAGACAATGCAGCTTAAGCTTTTGAAGGGGTTCAGAATAAGCCTCCCCAAGACGTGCCACTTTGGCAAGTGGATTATTTTGAACAAAAGGCAATTAAGACCCTGTGCGTTCAAGAGAAACTTCTGCCCCATCCTTAACTACCTAGAAGAATTTAAATTCAGGGCTTTTTCAGAATGAGAATTATTATTAGAGATAAATTTTATATGAGTGACCCATCTGTATGGCAGAGCAAACATCTAATTACCAAACATCTGCTCCTCTTTTTTTATTATTTTTTTTTACATCTTTATTGGAGTATAATTGCTTTACAATGGTGTGCTAGTTTCTGCTTTATAACAAAGTGAATCAGTTATACATATACATATGTTCCCATATCTCTTCCCTCTTGGGTCTCCCTCCCTCCCACCCTCCCTATGCCACCCCTCTAGGTGGACACAAAGCACCGAGCTGATCTCCCTGTGCTATGCGGCTGCTTCCCACTAGCTATCTACCTTACGTTTGGTAGTGTATGTATGTCCATGCCACTCTCTCACTTTGTCACAGCTTACCCTTTCCCCTTCCCATATCCTCAAGTCCATTCTCTAGTAGGTCTGTGTCTTTATTCCTGTCTTACCCCTAAGTTCTTCATGACATTTTTTTTTCTTAAATTCCATATATATGTGTTAGCATACGGCATTTGTTTTTCTCTTTCTGACTTACTTCACTCTGTACGACAGACTCTAGGTCCATCCACCTCATTACAAATAGCTCAGTTTCGTTTCTTTTTATGGCTGAGTAATAATCCATTGTATATATGTGCCACATCTTCTTTATCCATTCATCCAATGGTGGACACTTAGGTCGTTTCCATGTCCTGGCTATTGTAAATAGAGCTGCAATGAACATTTTGGTACATGACTCTTTTTGAATTATGGTTTTCTCAGGGTATATGGCCAGTAGTGGGATTGCTGGGTCATATGGTAGTTCTATATGTAGTTTTTTAAGGAACCTCCATACTGTTCTCCATAGTGGCTGTACCAATTCACATTCCCACCAGCAGTGCAAGAGTGTTCCCTTTTCTCCACACCACATCCAGCATTTACTGTTTCTAGATTTTTTGATGGTGGCCATTCTGACTGGTGTGAGATGATATCTCATTGTAGTTTTGATTTGCATTTCTCTAATGATTAATGATGTTGAGCATTATTTCATGTGTTTGTTGGCCTGCTCCTCTTATTGTCCTGTGAACTGCTCTCCTCTCCTTTGAAGCCTCTGGTTCCTTTCCCATTCCTTAGCTCTGGATTGCATATATACCTCATTTTACCCTTCTGTCTTTGAACCTCTCATGTATGCGGGAGTTCCTGTGCATACGAAATTAAATTTGATTTTCTCCTGTCAATCTGTCTCATGTCTATTTGGTTATTAGACCAGTCAAAAGAACCTCTGAAGGGCGAAGGAAAATACTTTCTTCCCAACATTCGCTAATCCTGCTGTGTGGAGGCTCCATTTCAGGTGAGGGCAAACTTCAGGATATGGCAATGAAGATAAATTACTGAAGAGGAATATAAGGGGAAGACACTAACATAGAGGAAATAAGGAGTCATGAGATTTGGGATACTTTGGGGTGATGTATATGGTGAAATCATATAGGATGATAGAGGGTGAAAGGGTAAGGATGACTGTGAGAAAGGAGACATTGTCCTCAATAGATGCCTGAAATGTGAATGAAAATGTATATTTTTATTACGATACATTTATGTAACTTTATATATATGGAAATAAAAAGTAAATGAGGGAAATAAGATACAGGCAGGATAGCAAATGGTCCCACTTTCATGTTAAAAGGTCTCTGTATGAGTTTTAAAATCTTAGGAAAATGACAGTACTCACAATCTCAAAAAAAGTGAGAAGCCCAGGGAATGAAGAGATCTACAGAAGAAATGATGTTTTCTGGGGATAACCAGTTTTCTGATTATTCCCAGAAATGATAGTCCTTTTAAAATAAAATATAGATTATATAGATAACCTTCTATAATATAATGTACTATCAATATTTTTAATTCTCAAAATGTGGTTTCTAGTCATAGACGATAAACATTATAGACCCTGATATAATATTACTTGTTGACTTAGGAGTTCAGATAAGTATTGAATCACGCTGAATTAAAGTAACTAAACATTAATTGCATTAATTTAATAACATTAACATTTGCCTTTTTTTATTCCCCCCTTTGTCTAATTGAGACATTTGCTACATGAACTAAGTTAATTCTTGACATAATATGTTTCTTGGTTCCAGTTTTGCCTCTATCATCCATCATGTTTTTACATTTGGATTTGAAATGTACATTAGTATAATAAAATGTTTTCCCCGTCATTTTCCCATGAGCTGCTTCTCATTTAGTTAAACACCTCTTCGGGGGCTGAGATTCCATTGATTTCAAAGTGAGATCAGCATGCAGATGAGATTTTTAGACCATAATGAATAATGAAAAGTTGGACTCCTTATCACACTTCCCCAAGAGGGAAAGGCTGCATTCAGCAGAGCCAAGGAAAGAAAACACAAATGAAAAAAATATAGAAACCAAGGGAACAGCAGGTAGAAGAATTAGTCATGGTTGCTCTGGAGTATAAAATTTTACCTCCAATATACTGCCAGAAATACGAATGATTTCATACAATATATTATTCTAGCTTCTACAAAAAATGGGTTTCTGAGATTTTCTTTCTTTTAATGCCCTTGTGTTTTCTTGACTTTTTTTTTACCTCGTTCCAGTTTCCTTAGATATTTTCAGAGGATAGCGTTTTTAGAGCACATTGCCAAAACTTAACCACAGGAGTCCTATTGACCTTGATCAAGGCCACAAGGCAAAATCCCCAGTCCTTAGCTTTGAAAATTAATTTGATATTTCCAGTCATATTTTCATCTGATTTTGCTATTCCACATATGAGAATTATTTCTCTGAGAGTTTTGATTTACTTCTATTAATTATTATTCAAAAATATATGCTGTAAAACAATTGCAACCAAATACCAAAAGAATGAAAACAGATGGCAGTGTAATCTAGAGAAAGAATTTTGCCTGGAGATATGGGGGAGGAGTGAGGAGAAAGATACAATACAGGCAAAATTTCCTAAATTGTCCTCAGAAAGTTAACGTTAAAAGTGACTAAAATAAGTTTTGCTGGTATCTCTTTCAGTTTAAACATGTTTATATTTCTAAGGTAAAGATCTATAAAAATAATCCAGAATTTAAAGAACTGAAATAAATCACTTTGTTTCATGGTCCCACAATTACAACATTTGAGCCCATGTTAGACCGAAGAAAAGATTTACCGAATGAATTTAGAAAGTATGACATCTGAATGATAAAAGTGAGCTTGAGAATTATATAATAATTTGAATAACTCATTAAAAATCTGCCTCAGTCTTTAGGAAGTTTATGTCCCTTGTTGTTCTAGCATTATCTTTGTAGCCTTTACCCACCCAAGATCCAAACAGTTGGTCAATTTCATCAGCTCCTTTAAATAAAGCATCTAGAAAGTGAAAAGGAGTCTGAACATCTGAGGACAATACCTTTCACCAGGTTAGGAGGGGGTCCTTTGATCTCATTAATATCCACAAAAAGGTGCTGAAGTGAGGGCCTTCTCTGGGAAAGCAGGCCTCCAGGGCACAAGATGAAGATGTAAGGTCAAGTTCACCAGATATTAATCAGTCAAAAATACCTCTGCCTGAAAAGCCTAGTCCAAGATCCGCATGAGGCAATGTACTTAACACCGCCCAAACTCCCTTTTCAGCACAGATTACCCACTACACTTACAGCGCCAGATGGAATCTTGAAAAAGCTGTTGCAATGTAATCAGGCATCAAAGTTAAAATGAATTTTACAAACAGTACTAAGGCTAAATACATTCCAAACCACTTTTGGCATATTTCTTTGGTCTCCTCCATACATTTTGCCAGCAGTCGTTGATTTAAAAGGTTATATGAATGTGTGTATTTTTTTTCAAATGTAACATTTACAGAGAAAGCACTTATGTAAATAAACCTTTGGAAAATGAGGCTGTTATGATTAAAGCACTGATGTGGGCATATGCTGTGGAGAATACTGTTCTTTTTCTTTAATACTATGTTAAGGAAAAGTTATTTAAATAAATTCCAAGTAAACATTTTACACATATGTTCACTATTATAGACACTCAATTTTCCACAATATTATAAAAATGTGTGTGAGTGCTTTTAAATTGGAAATATCTTTCATGCTTTTCCTAGTACAGAGATCATAGGGAACACACACTCTCGTATCTCATATATATGCCATATATATATGTGTGTGTGTGTTAAAACACCAGAGCCAACTCTGGCTTTTATTTTACTATTCTGTATAATTCTACACGTATTGACATATGACACCTCTGATGCAGCTACATTTGGCCAACTCTGCACTCACCAGGGAAGAATCGATCTTCAGCTTTCATTAGGTGATAGAAATAGATGAGTGGCATAAAAAATTGTTCTTAAAAGTAAATAAGAGAATTTTCTGCCTGGTGACTACCCCACTACTGTTCTCCAGGAATTTGAATTATTGAATGGGCTAAATAAAAGCCATTTTTATTCTCTTTTTGCCCAGATGAACAACCTGAAATGCAAGTTGATTTTTTTTTTAATTCTTTTATCCCCTCAGCTTGGTAGGATTTACCTTTGAATGTTCTGTTCTGTGCACTCTGCACGGAGTGCTGCCACATATTTATCTAGCAATCTCTAAAATATAGAGAGCTTTAAAGAAAATAAAGACCATAAAGCCCATAATATGTGCCAAACTATCAACAACGATGTACAATTGTGAGATTGCTTGACAAGGAACTTCACAGAAAGCTGAAACTTTTCATTTCTGTAAAGTGTTTTTTAATCAATGGCTTCAAAGTTGTTCTCGCTGTGTCTGCATGAACACAGGAAATGCACGTAGCAATTTTAATATAATTAAGTTCTACCAATGTTTGTTAAGTATCTACTATGTGCAGGAACATGGTTTGGTGGGACTGTGGACTATGATATCCATTTCCTCACTAGTCAATGAGGTTTAGTTTCAACACTAAAACCTTAGCTCAGTGTCAACAATTCCTAAAACTTTTTCTTGTCTTCCACCTCCCCAGTGACCAACTTAGATTCAGTTCACTTTTTTGGTTTTGCAATGTTTGCTTCTATGTCTTTGCACTGACCCTCCTGGATGTAATTATTTGTTGTAATTATCTCCCACTCTAGAAGGTTTTTCTTGAGGTCAAGTACTCTGTCTTATTCTATGTTGGGCAGAGATTAGCACAATGACAGAGAGTTGAGTGAATAAATGAGTGAATTAGGATACAGTCAAGAAGTTTATAATCTCATAATGCAGATAAGTACAAAGTTTCCAATAATATAAGGTAAATTTTAATAAATAGCCAAAAAGAGGTAAATAAAGTGGTTATAGAGTAGTAAAAAAAGGTACCTTTGTGTGGTCATAAGAAAAGGTGACTTTTGAGAACAACCTTAAAAGATGAGTAGGGGTTCAATAAGGAGAACAGTTTTGATGGTGGAAGGAAGCATTATAGAAACAACAAGAACAGAAGGTTGGAAGCAGACTAACACATAGCAGGCAAGAAGGAGGCAAAATACAGTGATTAAATCTTCAGGCTCTGGGACCAGCCAACTGAGTTTCCAGTCCTGACAGTGGCCCACCTCTAGTTCTATGACCTTGGACAAGCTGTCTAACATCTTCATATCTTGCTTTTTTTTTTTCCTTTTTTCTTTTTTCCTGATTATAAAATGAGGATAACAATGGTAACTACCTCCTAGAATTGTTGTGAAAATTAAATGATTCCATACATGTGAAATGCTTGACACATGATGAACACTCAAAAAACAAATGCTACGTGCACCTCCCATCTCACTATTGTGGAATCTTTGTGAGGGAAACAATGGGCAGTAGACCTTGGGGTGGGTGTGGTCACACTGTGGAGAGTATAAGATTCCAGAACTAAGTTTGCATTTAATTTGTAACACAATAGGGAGAGACATGGTTTTACTGTGTCTCAGTTTAGTGCAGTGTTCAAGGTACACTTGACTAGTTGGCCACACATCTGTGTCTTGTTTTTCAAATAAATAGGAAATCCCTGAAGCCACAGACTATGTTGTGCACTGCACAGCATAGCACCTAGAATTTATTAAATGTTAAATAAATTATTAGTAATCTATTCCTGGACTAAAGAGATATCTTTAGACCTCCACTCTGGAGAGCTAAATAGCAGATGAAAAGTTTCTTTCCATCCCTTATTTAGAGGTATTAACAAAAAACACTCCCAGGCTCAGACCTTTTTTTGCTCTGGAAATTGACCTGGGCACTGCTAGAATCAAAAGATAAACAAGCTCTTTCTGCTTAATAATACTTTTTACAGACAAGTTTATTCCCAGTAAAAATGATATTTAATAGAGAGATAACAATCTATATTAATATAGAGGAATATTATTTAACTGTAAACTAAGTCTTCCACAATCCATGATACTTAAAAATGTTTTCTTAGCAGGTAATTTGCCCTAAGGTATTTTAGTATATTCACACATTAAACCATTGAAGGCAGAGAAAAATCATTATAAAACATAAAAGAATTCAAAAAAGTAATTAAACAAATATATATTTGAGATAAGAAATAACAGATTCAATTTAAATTAATTTCCAAAATACAATAATGAGTTTGGATGGTAACACATTTGCTGTTCATTGGAAAGAGTGCTCTATTGTTAGTATTAACATTAATACTGTAGGGCTTAAGAATATTCTGCTACTCAAAATACTGAAACTTCATCATCTACCAACATGACTAATTGTTTTTTGTTTTGTTTTTTTTGCCATACGCGGGCCTCTCACTGTTGTAGCCTCTCCCGTTGAGAAGCACAGGCTCCGGACGCGGAGGCTCAGCGGCCATGGCTCACGGGTCCAGCCGCTCCGCAGCATGTGGGATCTTCCCGGACAAGGGCACGAACTCGCGTTCCCTGCATCAGCAGGCGGACTCTCAACCACTGCGCCACAAGGGAAGCCCCAACATGACTAATTATTAAAAAGTGACCGGAATTCAACTTCCTAAAAACAGTCTTCTACTCCTAATTAAAGACACATTATTAAGAGAAAATATTTTATCTTAAATATTCTTTTGGAAATTAACCAAGTATACATTCAAATGGAAAATTTAATATTGATAATTTTTGCATATTGCTTTTATTTTTCGTTTTGCTTTGATTTTTGGAAATGAGAGTTAAACTCAAAGTGGAGGAGTCATATTGGGAGGTGGCTGGCTTTTATTAATCATAGCGAAAAATCTACTTAATCAAGGAAATTTAGTAAAAGCTTCCTTCCTCTCTGCTTGAATTATAATATTACCTGAAATAATTAACTATCCAAGATTATTTACATATTCGGCACACAAAGCCACTTCAGTCATTATGTGACTTTTCTATCTGGTTTAACACAAATTCCCAAGACAGCTTTAAAGTTATTTGGATTGTTCTTTGCAACATAATTGCAGATTTGTTCATGGAAATGGAAATTATTTTTTTTTATTCTGCTTGGAAAATGAACTTCTCAGAAATTGAGGATTTATCAGCAGAAAGAGCATTTATTGTACTTCCTCTTTGAAATATTCCAGGAATTCTTATCAGATCATAGAATGGGCAATTGAGGACATTGAGTCTTGTTGGATACCTATAGGGATTAGTTGAAAATATCAGTTATTTCATCTGCTTTTAACCAAACTATTCTCTGGTTTCTGCACCCGAGTCTATTTTCCAAATAATAGCTGTATTGTGGAGTTCTGTCCTCTTCCTTCACGTATATTCATCTCTAATACATCTATTAATGTCACAACCCTCTTGAGCTAGTTGCTCAAAGTGAATTTGGACCCAGACTATTGAAAGCAGTCTTCACTTTCTAGTCATCGTCAGGAGAGGATCCAGCACCTCCTTTTCCTCTTACTTTTTTTTTTATGGTCTCACATACTCTCACTTCAAATACAGCAGATATGCCATATACCAAAAACTGTCTAGAATTCTATTTAAATATCAAAGAAGGCACACAAACAGACTCTTCAAGTTGACTTGTGTTGCTTTCTTATTTATGACTAACTAGCAGAGATGTTAACCACCTGAAGTGATTACATAATAGACCTAGACAGATGAGCTAGGTGCTCCTTTAGAATTATACGCGGCATTTATAAAAACTTGTTTTTGTTTTTAATTCCCCTAGGGAGAGGGTTACTGGATTTAGCAAACACAGTACAAAACACCCAGGTAAATTTAGATAAATCAAAAACTTGGGAAAATAACATGAGTAAACAGCAAATTTTTTAGTATATGCCCCAAATATTACGTCTTGTATTTTTATATGACAGTTCTACACAAGGAAGTCATCAATTTGTCAAAGAAACACAGTGTCTTTGGAGTTTTCAAGCCCAGTGCCCTTGCATAAAGCAAATGTTTAACTCCATAATACCATGAAGAAAAAACTTAATTCATTTAAACAACGTCTTAATGTTATGAAGTTGGTAGTTTAAATTTTCTTCTAAGTTGTTATTTTAAAGTTTTCAGGCCTAATCATTCATATTTATTTGACAACTCTTGTGGTCTGGTAAAAACTAGAAATGATAACAATTTAAAGAACCTTACAGCTTAAAAAGATCTCTGACCTTAGGGTGAATTAGTCAAGTCACTATTTACAAGAAAGACTCTGTTAACTTGAAATTGCTAATTAGATACAGTGGGCACACAAGACGGCTAGGGTGGAGATCTGGGTACTGATAAACATACACAAAACTTTTGCAAAAAAAGAAAAAAAATCAAACAAACAAAACATCAAAACAAAAATCAAAATCAAAAAATATCAAGCAAACAAACCAAAATATCAGATGAAATAGTAGACACTTCACATAATGATCATGACTTATACATATGTTCAAAATACTACATTCCTATAGCACTCATTTTGCAACACCTCAGCCCTATAGAATAATCATTTTTGGGCTATTTATATATAAACATAAGTTAATAGTCCTTTGTGAATTACAAAAGCACAATGGGCATAATATATGTTGACCGAGTCTTGATTTCATTAGCTTAATCAAATATTTGTTACCTTAAAATAACAAATGGTCCAAACACAAAATTTTTAAATTGTGTCAATATGTACAAAATCCACTGAAGTAAGGTCTTAAAATATTGTTCACTAGTTAAGTGTGGACAAATGCTGTAGTGGATTTGACAGCCAAAAACTAGAAATACTGGCATCGTTTTTAACTAGAGAAGGATAGTTTAAGCAAGGAAAAATATAGCTTTATCTCATTTATGAATATAGATGCAAAAATTCAAATGATAGATATACAAACTGAATCCAAAATAACATAAAAATATACACTATGACCAAGTTGGACTTATCTTAGCAATACAAATAAGTTTTAACATTGAAAATCTATTAAACCCTTTAATAATAAACCTACTATATTAAAGGGAAAAAGCACAAGAGCATCTAAGAGATGTAGAAATCTTATAAAATTCCCACCTGTCTTCATGTAAAGAACCAATAGAAAACTAAGAATAGAAGGGAGCTTCTTTTTTTTTTTTTCTTTGACATCTTTATTGGAGTACAATTGCTTTACAATGGTGTGTTAGTTTCTGCTGTATAACAAAGTGAATCAGCTGTACATATACATACATCCTCATATCTCCTCCCTCTTGCGTCTCCCTCCCACCCTCCCTATCCCACCCTTCCAGGTGGACGCAAAGCACCGAGCTGATCTCCCTGTGCTATGCGGCTGCTTGCCCCTAGCTACCTATTTTACATTCGGTAGTATATATAAGTTCATGCCACTCTCTCAGTTCATCCCAGCTTCCCCTTCCCCCTCCCCATGTCCTCAAGTCCATTCTCTACGTCTGCGTCTTTCTTAACCTGATAAAAGATATGTACCAAAAGTCTACCACAAAAATCCTGTAGTGCTAAAGCATTAAACGTATTCCCTTCAAAATCAGGAATAAATCAAGGATGCCCATATCACTACTTTTATTCCAATTTTATCAGGGATCTTTTCTAGTACAGTAAGAAAGGTGAAAATAAATCAAAGGCCTAAGTATTTGAAGAATACTTAAAAGAAAATATTATTCATAACTGATATAATTGACCACATAAAATACCCAAAATTATTTATAGACAAATTGCTAGTATTAATAAGAATTTAGCAGGGTGGCTCGTCATAAATTCACTATACAAAAATAAATCGTATCTCAGTATACAGTAAACACTGAAATAATGTTTAAAGCAGAGAGAGCCAGTGCTAGAGAGAGACAGAGAGAGAGAGAGAGAGTGAGACAACTGCAATAACAATAGAAATGAAAGATGTAGAGAAATGTGTGGAGAAAATTTTTAACATTATTGAGAGACACTAAAGAAGATCTAAATCGAGAGATATCCCATGTTCAAGAATAGAATGAGCCAATATTCTAAAAGCGTATACCCTCCTCAATTTCTACCTCCACTTGTATCATCCTAGTCCAATCCCCCATCATCTTCTCCATTTTTCTAATCCTCTCCTAACTGGTCTCCATACTTCTACCCATGGCCTCAGAACATGTAAATCCTGTGCTCAAAATCTTCAGTAGATTCACATTTCACCATATTAATGCTAAAATCCCTAAAATCACCTATACGTTGCATGGTGATCCGGGTCCACAATTACCTTTCAATCTCATCTATCACTCTCCCTTCACTCAACTTGCTCCTGATGTAATGGCCTCCTGGCTATGCTTCAAACATCCCAGGATCCTTCCTGCCCTGGCTGTTCCTTCCGCATCACTAAAGGCCTTACATATGTCAAGTCCTTACTGAAATCCTCTCTCAGAGACATCAACCCTGGTTACCTTATTTACAATTGCAACTGGCCCTCTACCCACAGATTCCCCATCTCACTTTATTTTTCTCAATGGCAATTGTTACCTCCTTATGTGCTACATAGTTCACTTATTTATTATGTTCATTTTCAGTCTGCCCAGTTAAAACTTAACCTTTATAAGGGCAGGGATTATTTTTTTTTCTGTTTTGTTTATTGCCATATCCACAGCACAGTCAACAGGTACCTAGCACATAGGCACTCAAATGTTTCTCAAATACTGCAATGAATGAAATGTAATTTTGACTACAATGAGATAGGGATTATTAATTAATTAATTTAATTATTTGTAATTATTACACATAGCCACAAGAGTGCCAAAAAGTTAAGAAATATGACAATCTGGGAGGATGTAGATCAGCAGGAACTCAGACAATCTGGTGGATTGTGATTTGGGACTTATTTCAGAAAACCTGTTGACATTAAGTTAAACATCCACACACCCTGCAAACCAATAATTCTACCCTTATGTACAAATTTTGGAAAAGTTATTACGTAAGTGTACAAGAAGACATGCAAAAGTACTCATAATAGCAACACTAATAATAATAAAATGTTGGAAGTCACACAAATGTCCTTTGACAAAGGAATAGATAAATAAATGATTTTATATTTACTGAATCAAATATTACAAAGCAGTGAAGATGTATGAAACACAGCTATTTACAAAAATATGGATGTGACTTAAAATACAATGTTGAATAGAAATGTCCTATAAGACTACATAAAACATAGAACTATTTTTATAAATCTCAACACAAGTACAGTTGGATCATATATGCCTTTGCCTTACATACGTATGTCAGAATAATGACATATATAGTTTTCTATACTAGTGTAGAAACTACTAGTGTAAGCTACTAAAATACTCCACAGTAGTTTTCTCCAGTGGAAAGCATGGGATAGTCAATTGTACACAGGTAGATGCAATTCATATTAACATTTAAGTTCTTAGGTTACATAATGGCTTCACCAATGTTTATTATATTGTTTTGCTAGCATATGTGTTACATATATTTTAAATATATACATATACTTTGAATACATCAAAAATAATTGGTGTATATTTTAAAATACTTAAATATTTAATATAAAAAATTAACAGAAAAAGAACTATAAAATGCCCATAACACTGTTTGGCTTGCTTTGAAAATGAATTTGGCTGTTAATGTTGTTAAATGATTGTATATTCAGCTTATGTTTCAAAATTCTGAGAGATACTTTGGCACCCAGCTTTATGGTCATTGATTAATCTCAAAATCTGCGGTTTGGAAGATAGTCCACTCAAAGTTTTGATCTTTCAAACCTCTGAAAGAAGTCCCTCAGTTCATCTTTGAGATGCAGATTTTCTTCTTTGGTGTTTCATGTTGCTATTTGTACCAGCTGAAATAGCCTTCCTCAATTATCCTGACATAGACAAAAGAAGAAAGAGGGAAAAGTTCTCTAATGGGGTGTGTTTCCTAACCAGTTCCGCCATACCACATTCTTACAAATAATTCAACTGTTCTTATTTTCAAACAAAACCCTTGTGTTATTCCAGTAAGGGATAGCCTGTTTTTAAATTTATGCTATATTTTCTGATCCATGTCAATTGCTTAGATGGAGCTAAGAATGTGGCCACAGTGATAGGTGGCCATGAAGGTTTTGTGAGAGACATTCTCTTCTGTTAGGCTGATGAAATGCTTGGAATGAAGGTTTAAAAAAAAAAGGAAAACTTATTTCCATTGCATCACGTATTTTGATGTATTCCTAGTATATTTCTTTTTAAAATATCCCTTTGCTGAAGTAGAGGCAAAGACAGAATGAGCAACAGTTGCTGTTCTATGCACACCAAGTACCCATTTTTAAAACTCTTAAAAATGCAGCAGAGCAATTTAAAAGAGCAAGTAGCATGCTTACTTTTTAAAAAATATGGATTCTCTGTAGCTACATTTACCAGACTCAAAACATGCAAATTACACAATACATGAATTTAGATATGGCTAGTCTCTCTCAAGACTGGCTAATACAAAGATATTAAACCCATCTATTTATGTATTAAATGCAGATTTCTTATTACAGAGCCAACATTTCCTTTGAAACCGTTCAACAGCTTTGCATTTGACATCAAGACATATTTAAGATGTTGAAAATATTCCACTCAACAATATTCCTTGAATCAACAATAGTTTTATTAATTAATAATCAGATACATTTTTTTCCTTCACTTTAGGTCCTCTCCTTGACTTTCTGTAAGTACCTTAGACATTTCCGAGTAAAGTGAATTTACCTTGCCTGTTGAAGTCAAGTTATTTTTGTGTGTTTGCATTACAAGTTGAAGGAGGCTGTGGTTTTGTTAACTCGATTTTTGTATTCAGGTCCAAAAGTTATCAAAATCATTCTATGCCTGTGGTCTGTGATTGCTCCTTTTGTGTCCCATTCACCTCTCCTTTTGAAGTCATTGATATTTTGAGATGAAAAAGTATGTGTGTCCTATTAGGTAAATCAATATTTCTATTTAAGGAAAAGGTCTAAAATTAAAAATTAAAAACTCTTCTCGCATCAAAATAAATCATCTTCAGCAATGTAGTTTCTAAAAGAGTTTGTGTTTTATGCTTATGCAAGACTGACTTTTTGCTAAGCCTCCACTCCAAGGCATTTCATAATGGAGATCCCTGGTGTTTGCCCTTGTCATTTTGTAGGATTAATTTGATCCACTGTCATCCAACTAAACTGCCTCATGTCTCTTGTTAGTGTGCAGTCCATAACTAAGCCCTAGTAAATTTGTTCTTTACACTTTATAAAATGTCTCTCCTTTCACTTTCAGTGTACCACTCATCATACATTCAGTGACTGAAGAAAATGTACTGTCTCTTTACAACATTTTTAATGCTCCAAAATATCGTTTGTTAAAGGAGGGATTATGATGGAAGTATTGTCCTTCTAGCTTAAATTTTATAGTTTTTCAACACTTAGCATAAAAGGAGCATATTCACAACCAAAATTTTTCTAAAGTTAAAGGAATAAAATGTTCAGTCTGAAAGCTTAAAAGGTGAATGACTATAATGTTTAGTCTGAAAGGTTAGAGGGAAGGTGAGGGGGGGCATGAAGACAAAAGAAAAATGGAAAAGCTAAAGCAGTAAGAAAGAAAAGAAAGCCTCAACGATGAATTGTAGTAGAGAGAAGTGTTTATCATTATTCTCGGAATATATAAATTTCTCTTTTTGTACCAAAATATTAAGTCCTTTGAAATGTTCCAAAAAATCAGAATCTAAAATTGATTCTCACTCTTGTATTCAAAGATTAGCATTTCATGAGCTTCTGCCCCCTCTTGGTGAATCTTTCCTTACTAACATTAGTTATCAAGATACTTGGCATTTTCTCCCAGCATGCATGAGTCACAACACAGACACCTCTATCCTCAAAATAAATGGATGTTGAACTTTGAATAAAACATGCTCTTTCATCTTAATCTCAAATATGTGCATGTGCACCTCCTCCCTCTTAAGCTGTTTTTACATTGTCTTTAAATAACACTTCTTTCTCTTAAGCAATCCAGGTTAAAAAATGATGGACCAAGGATTTACCTTGGGGAGCATCTGTCCATGAAAGGAAAGAATCGAGGAAATGGTACCATTTTCTGCACTGAGATTTTTCCAGGGCTCCAAGACACTTTCATTAGGCTACACTTCTAAGAGATACTAGGTTCTAAGATTTCACAAAATATACTTGCCTCTTGGTAATACA
The DNA here is from genome assembly GCF_039906515.1 of Pseudorca crassidens. Taxonomy (NCBI): domain Eukaryota; kingdom Metazoa; phylum Chordata; class Mammalia; order Artiodactyla; family Delphinidae; genus Pseudorca; species Pseudorca crassidens. The sequence continues at coordinate 68,410,766 of NC_090297.1, read as the reverse complement.
ATTCAATTTTCTAAAATAAAATTATTTTTATTTCCCTAAAACAAGACAATCAGAAAGCTTATTCTAAAACAGAATATGGAAATATCTTAGTCACATAAAAATATACTCCATTTTGAGATTATCAGCTATTGTAATATTCCTGAGTCTTACATGTCTGCTATCTTGTTTCTATACAAGGAACCGTCTACATTGTAAGGTGGATAGAATGGATATTTTCATCTCATTTTACAGATTAGGAAACTGAAACAGGGAGTCATTTATTGTGTCACACTGAAAGTCACTGGCAAACTCACAGTAAGAACTGGAGTTCTCCTAATTTTTTACCCAGGATTATTTTATTTATTCATTCATCAGGTATCATTGGTTGAGTTTCTGTTATGTACCAGATATTGCCCTGGGCTCTAGGAATAACACTATGCTGCCTTTTAGCCTATTGCTACCTACATATAAATATATCAATGTGTAATACAGATATTACAATATTGAAATATTACACATATAAATTAAAATATTTCAAGTGAAACAGAAACTCAGCCCACTTTCATTATTATTTATCATTATTATTGACTCAATTTGCCAATATAATTGATTCAATTTTAATAACAATAGACTGTAAGCTCTACAAAAACTGAAATGACCATCCTCTTCTTCATTATTCCAGCATCTCATAAAATTGCTAGCAAATAGTAGGCACCTAGAAAATACATGTGGAGAGAATAAAGTAATAGCTTTTCTATATTCATTGATACTTATTCACTGTACTCCAAATCAACATTCCCACTCAGAGCTGACACTCAATACAACTAGAAAATAGGTAAAAGTCTTCACTGGCGTCATCTTTCCATCTCCCATCTGACTCAGCCCTTCTATATTCTCTCCTTCCTCAGGCCTCTATACTGAGTTCCATGATCACTAGAGTCTTTTCCTAGGCTAAATCTTAAATGATACTAGTATTTATAGTACAAGACTATTTTAATTGTATTTTGTTGTATGGCTCTTTAAAAGTTCCGAGATCAATGGAGTAAATCCCTAAAGGCAAAATCTCAAACAAAAGCTAAGAATATATGTCTGAGAAAAGAACACACACACCCACACCCCATTCAATGGAAATCACAATTTACCAGACACTATCTCTTGACTCATTTGACTTTAGCCCTCTGCTGAAGATTTGCATAAGTAAACCATTTGTAAATCAAAGCTTCACTAATTCTAAACTTAAAAATGCTCTAAAAAAAAAAAAAAGAAAGAAAAAGAGAGAAAGGAAGGAAGAAAGAAAAGACTCTTTCCAAATGAAAAAAAATATTCTTTTAAAAAAATTCCTTCTCACCTAGAAGCTCTCCTTATCAGATTGTTCCATATTTTTAAAAATTCCTAAAGGTAAGGACCTAACAAATTTGTTTTAAATGGAAAACCATCACTTCAGCAAATGTCAAGGATGTTTGAGACACCTAAATCTAAAGGACAATCCAAGATGCCCTTCCATTGTGCAGAGTTGTTACCAGAATGGCTGCCCAAAAATGGACTGCATTTCCCAGGCCTCTTTGCATGTCACTGGAACCACGGGACTGGTTCTTGCCGATGGTGTCAGCAAAAATATTGATAACATGAAATACTCGCCAGCTAAATTGATAAAGAAGCAAGTGAGCCCTCTTCACCTTCTCCTTACCTATCTATGAACAAAATTCAAGGAGGAATCCATGGCTCCTGAGGAGGACAGAGCTACAAGATGAAAGGAGCTTGGGTCCTCAAATGTGGAAAGCTGCCTGCCAATCAAGAAAACCCAATTTGGATTTTATGTGAGAGAGAAAGAAACCTCTATTTTATTAACCCATTGAGATCTTGAGCTCATTCACTACAGCAGTTAGCATTATCTTCAGTAACGAAATGCTCCACTATAAAACAAAATTGAGACAGATATTCATTTGTTAACTATGTATCTTAGTCTGTTTGGGCTACTGTATTAGAATACCACACACTGGGTGACTTATAAACAATAGAAATCTATTTCTCACAGTTCTGGAGGCTGGGAAGTCCAAGATCAAAATGCTGGTAATGTGATGTCTGGTGAGAGCCCACTTCCTGGTTCACAGAGATAATCTTTTTGCTGTGTCCTCACCTGGAAGAAGCAGGGAGGAAGCTCTCTAGGGTGTCTTTTATAAGGGATCCATTCACAAGGGCTCTGCCCTCATAGCCTAATCAACTATCAAAGGCCTCACCTCCAGCTGCCATCACATTGAGTTTAGGATTTCAACATATGTGTAGGGGTCACAAACGTTCAGTCTATAGCACTGTGGAAGCAGATAAGGTATCAGATGGGGTCTGTGTATGGCATCATTTTTTCTTCTGTGTTGTCCTTTCTATCATTAATAATGCTTAGTTTGGTCTTTGAACATTTATATAAAAGGAGATGTTACAGAGCAAACACATGAAGAATTTTCCTAGGAATCAAAGATGTAGCAGTCTGAAGAGTACCTCCAGGATATCAAATCTAGCACCATAAATTTTTAGGGTACCCCTACAGCTAGTTTGTAGTCTTCCATGGGTTCCATAGAGTTAAATCCTGAAATATAGATGGTGCTTTCAGGGGATCCTGAAAAGGTCTCAAATAGATTGACCATCCTCAAGAATGAAGATAAGTCTCAATTTAACTGGACCTCCTCCTTTGTGCCTCCAAAGGCAGCTATGTTTTAAATATGTCATCTCTATAGAATATTGCATGATGTAGCATCAGCTTTAGTTGCTAAGAAGGTTTTGGCCACAAATGCACAAAATAAAAACAAGGTTACACCAGCTAGTGTACACAATGCGGGCCAAAAGATATTTGGAGTTAAAAATCTTCCAAATGAATTCAAGGTGAGTAGGAGAATTTTACATTACCTTCTTGTTCACTTGGTTTAGACACTGTTGGAGAAATAATTAAAATGTGTTTACTGAATCTCCGAAAGTGAATCTGTTTCTTAATTAATGTGAAAATGCTTTGCACCAAACAATGATGTAAATCTCTTGAGAAATTCTGTAATTTTATAAACTATGATAACAAAGCAATGGTTGTTTACCACTCTCCATGCTATGTATATTCTTGTTTGATTACTCCAGTTCATAAACAAAGAATTAAAGAACAGAGAGATATGTCAGCCTTCTCAACCCTTGTAAACAACTCTGTGATAAATGAAGGGCAAACTCAGTGGTAAGAAAATAACTCGGTCTGATGTAACGACAGGGTTTCTTTTATATTTTTCAAATGAGCTCTTTCCTGTTCTTAAAGCTACCTTATCAAAGGACCCTGAAAAAGGGAGATGTCTCTTTAGACAACTTGCTTGGAGCATTTCTAATGTTTAGTACACTCAAAGTAAAAAAAAAAAAAAAAAAAAAAGCCCCGTTAAGACATTATACTAAAAAAGGAGCAGGTCAACTGCTTATTGCCTACTGTGAACATCAGAAATAGGATTCAGAATTCAATCTATTTCAATGGCTTGAAGGAATTTTCTTACTTTGATATTAAAAACAAAACACATTCATTAAGAATGGCTGAATTCAAAGTAATAATTAAAAAGTGTATACAGTTCTCAAGATTTAACTTTATTCTTATGTATTCAATACATTCAGTTATTAAAAAATGAAAATGTAATAACCTCATGTGTAAAAAAGTTACCACAGCTATTTATGTTGCTGCCACTGTTGCTGTAACTCCCACCATACATGCTTGCTGGGGTCCATTTTCTGGAGTAAACAACGGAAAGGAGCTATTAACCTAACACAGCAGGAAATATATTGACCACAGTTAGAAATATATTCTCTCAGAATGCAATATGGAGTTTACTTATTAGTTCTAGTATCTCTTTGTAAAACTAAAGAGAAAAAAAAAAAACCCAGAAAACAGAAAAGGCATGTTTTGATTGTTGATGTGTATTCTGCAAAGGTAGCAGACTGAAAATGCACAAAAGTATTCCACTGTGACTATGGAGTATGTGTTATTTTTCATAATGTGGCTCCTAAATAGCCTTGTCCATTTTAGATGTCTCAGAGTACGTAAAGGGAGTAAAATATTCAATTACTTTTTAAAGTCTCAAAATCACTCTCCGCAAAAGGAAATCAGCACAGTTTCCAAGAGCACTCTTTATAGGATCAGCTATATTAATTAAAGATATGCCTCCCTCCCTCAGTAACTTTAGTTGGAAGATTGTTTACTACGCTTAACCCCTGGTAGGGATTGCATCCCATGCTTTCAAGAATGAATAAGAAATGGATCATTTTAATGATAGACAGCAGAGATATATCAAGTTCTGCAAAAAGCAGTCAGTAGAGCGCTAGAAGATTATAAATTCAACCTGCTAAGTGACGTATTCCAGTAGTCTAATACATCAGCCTGGAAGCAGTAGAAGAGAACAGAGCTGTGCTCAACTTTTCATAAGATTTATTGTGAACTGATTTCACAAGAGATAAATTATGGCTAAAATATTGTTCATGGTCAGGCTTGACGCAAGCAGACACTGCATGGTTGGCCTATAAAAAACTTGCGCTCTTGGTATTTTTCCAAATTTAACTAGTGTGACAGGAGCTTCCTCACTTCCAGGTACCATAAACATTTTCTCAATATGCTTGTCAGAGGAACTCAAGCTCTGGCTCACTAAGGGTCTTCAGCAGTCCTTAAGAACTGCATATGATTCAGATTATCTCAACTATGCTGCCACGAAGATCCAAATTAACTCTTGGCCAGTTTTGCTTCAGCACTTCACTTTCTATGTTTAATATCACCTTGAGGAGAAATTCACTGTCAGGACCCGGGGAGAAATTGAAATAAGCACATTCTCTATTTTTCAGTTGCACAAAAGACTTTTCCAATGAAGTTGGATAAGCAACAAGGATGACCTTCATGTGATAGAAAAAACTCCTCTGTATACATATTTTAAAAGCGCTCTCTTACAGAACCACCTTAATGCTAAATAAAGTGTATTCACGTAAAGGCAAAGAATAACAACTTCCTGGTAATTACCAGATTTGTGAACTTATTTGAAGAAAAGGAAAATAATAATAGTCTTAACTGCTGTATAGTATTAAGCCAAAAAGTTTCTGGCACCATTTGCAGATTTTGACTTAAAGGTTTCATTCAAGGTGAAAATTGCACTGGGACACACCCTGGGAGAAATAGTTATGGTTTTGTTCATTCTTTCCCCCTAAAAAGGAAACTGCTTTTCCGAGTCTACACTATTTTAACAGAAGCATAAATGCATCTCACCCCTCTGAATTCAGATGTAATACCCTATAATGAAATGGGGGTGTGAGGCAGAGAGCAGGTCATATGCCAGATTAGGGTGAGTAAAATAGACAAACAATAGCAATACCAAATCCATCTCTGAGTAATTAGTGGCTCTAAAAAATATATCCAGCAGTTAAAAAAAAAAAGTTAGACTGTTAGATTGTTTTTATTTGTTTTTTGTGTTTTGCGATACACAGGCTTCTTACCGTTGCAGCCTCTCCCGTTGCGGAGCACAGGCTCCAGACGCGCAGGCTCAGCGGCCATGGCTCACGGGCCCAGCCGCGCCATGGCATGTGGGATCTTCCTGGACCGGGGCACGAACCCGTGTCCTCTGCATCGGCAGGCAGACTCTCAACCACTGCACCACCAGGGAAGCCCTTGACTATTAGATTGAGAGGGAGGATAATCACTTTACTACATGCCTTTAGGAGGGCATACTAAACATGCTACCACATTGGAGATACCTACAAATAGTACTTGTAAACTGGAAAATTAAACGAGTTTAATTGCTTCAAAGATATTCATATAATATTTGCCTGAAGTAGATATTTTAAACATTGTCTACACTTTGCTGAATTTCCAAGGTGATAAAAATTCCAATTGTATCTAGAGACAGATATATTGATAGCTTTGCATCTTTTTTATTACAACCACTTTGACATGATTAACTTCTGCCTTAAACTACCCATTTCTGACATGGAGAATATTTTTAAAGTTATCTGATCACTAATAGAGGAATACAGGGCATTAATGATGTTTATCCTTCCTCCCAAAGTAGAAAATTAATTGTCTACATCATTATTAACTCAACAGCAGCTTTTCTTCCTGTTGTTGGCACGGCAAAGTTGAAGGACAATGATTTTAGGGTCAGGTTCAAACCCAGACTCCATCATTTTCAGACCAAGTATCTTTGAGTAATTCATTTAACTTCTTCAGATCTCACTTTCATCAACTACAAAAGAGATATATTAATATATGTATTTAGGGGCATTGGGAGGATTCAGTGAGATGAATGTACGTAAGAAGTTGACTAGTATAGTTTGTGGTACATAATAAGTACTCAATAAATGTTAGCTCTCTGGAAGTGCATATGCAGGTTCTATGGACTTAGGTTTGTTTTATAGCAAGGAAAACTGAAGTTGATAAAGATAAAGTGGCTAATACGACATCAGTGACCTATTTAGAGGCAGAGCTGGACCTAGAATCTGATCTCCTGACTTACTAGTTAATACATATAGTGGGTACCAGGAAGGCTAGATATCACAGGAATAAAAACTTTGGAGCTGAGCTGAACTCTGACCCAATGCCTACATCTAACAAGTCTTTAACCTCTCTGAGCCTCAGTTTCCTCATCTAAAAAATGGAGAATATAGCTACCTCACAAAGTTACCATAAGAATTAATTGAAGTGTTAGATGTGAGTAACGTAGCAGTATCTAGCAGGTAATACTTAAAGCTCAGTAAACGGCAGTTATTATTATTAAATACTTACTGTGTGTTGGCATCTTGGAAAGTACCATGAGATACCCCCCAGACAGCAAGTTCCTTGTCCTTGAAGAGCTATTTGGGAAAATAACACAGGAAAAAATTATTATTGACACTAAGTGGTATTTAAATGACAAGTGATATAGATAAAAGGCTAATGAGTTAAAATGATGGAGGAATAGATCTTTCTTTTTATTGCTGAAATGGCCAGAAAAATTCTCACAGAGGAGTTGGGACTGAAGTCAAGCCCAAGAGCAGATCCATTTAACCAGGCTTTAGTTATCTTTTCCCTTTTTCCTGTAGAAATGTTGAAAACTGGTTTCAAATGTCAGAATTATGAAAGAGAACCGAAATTCTCTTTGGGGAGTTGTTAAGAAATACAACTTTCTGGCTGAAGCCTGACGGGCAAATAGTCTATCTTGAATATCAAAAAGATAAGCACACCTAAAGTTTCCTGTGTGCGTACATGTGTGCACGTGGGTGTGTGTGGGCACACACACACTTGTTCACAAGTTTTTGTGAGTTTGCTCACTTAAGCTTCAAAAACATGCATTGTTTTCTAAACTAATATAATGTACATCTTAAGAATTCCCTTTTCCCAAACACAGCAGAAAAAGAATCTCATCAAGTTATTTCTCAACATCTCCACAGAGAGTTGATACGCCCATTAAAAACGCTGGCAGTGTGTCTGGTTTGGTTACCGTTTTGATGTGCTTTCTAATGGTGCTGCTTGCCTTTGGCAATAATTTAATTCAATTTATGCCTCTACAAAATCATCCAATCCTATTGCCTGTGCAGTTTCCCAAAATATCTTTTCTCTGTAGAGTTAATCAGCCTTACATCGGATGTTTTCTATTACCTAGATTTCACTGCATCGCCCAATAACTTTCAAGCCGAACAAGTCTGCATTCCAGAAAGTAAACACATTAGAAGTAAAGCGACCAACCTTGAGCAGATGGCAGGAGATGCCACTCATAAAAATGGTGACTTGACTCTGTTGTAAAAATTGGTGTGTGTGTGTGTGTGTGTGTGTGTGTGTGTGTGTGTGTACTTTGCTCTGGATAAAGAGACTATTTCAAATCTTTAATTGTATAAACACAGTTCTGTGGTAACATTTAAAAATAGTTTGCATAACATTTATTATTTCATTTTTATCCAGACTTTAAAATGTGCTTGAAAAATTTTCTCAAGGCAAGTGTTATATAAACACAACCACTTTGTCAAGCAGTCTTAATATGGAGAAGAATAAATATGAAATAACTCTGTTCTCTAATCACTGCTTTCAGATATGTTCTGTATAATCTTCCTGCACTTTGATGTTATCTTGGGCCAATTCTATCACTTTCAGTATTTAAAAGTTTAATTCAAATCTATTAGGGTTTTACATGCTGCCAGCTGTTTGCCAGAGCCTTGAGCTGGAACCCGGACTCTGGTCTCAGCGGGTAAAGGTAAGACATGATCTTTCTCTGAGTCATCTCTTTCTAGTGCCCCTTTCAATACCAACTCCGTCAGGGTTGAGGTAGGGGGAAGGGAGAAGAAAAGAGACAAAGGTCTCTTTCCTTGCCTGGGCTGCTTTGATCTTTCTTCATTGGTTTTGCACTTTTAGTGAATCTAACTTGCTGGTTATCAAGAACCAGAATGTGTCTGAGTTCAAAAGTTGAATCTCCTGTGGCACAGAACATCGCTCCACAAAATGTGGTCCTTGGATTGGTATCACCTGGAAGATTGTTACACCCTCAGCCCTCATACCTGCTGAATCAGAATCTGAATTTTAACAAGATCCCCAGGTAACTTGTATACACATTAAAATATAAACTATTGGGTCTTCCCTGGTGGCACAGTGGTTGAGAGTCAGCCTGCCGATACAGGGGACACGGGTTCGTGCCCCGGTCCGGGAAGATCCCACATGCCGCGGAGCGGCTGGGCCCGTGAGCCATGGCCGCTGAGCCTGCGCGTCCGGAGCCTGTGCTCCGCAACGGGAGAGGCCACAACGGTGAGAGAACTGCGTACCGCAAAAAAAAAAAAAATTTAAACTGTTGTGGTTCAAAGCAGCTCTTTCTTGTTTCACTTCTGTTCCAGACTGATATACGTTTAAAGTATAATGAAAATAGATTGTTAAAAGAAATATTTTTTTTAAAAAAGCAAAGACCTGCAAAGCACAAGCCAAAGTTTTGTTATTTGATTCAATAGACAGACCAGGATGGAATAAGAAGTGCCAAACCTGCCCTCCCACCAGAAACATATAAGAAACAACCTACTTTCAAACGTTAGACAACAGGCAGTACAGGTCTTTGATTTCTAAGACAAGGAAAACAAATAAGAGGAGCCTTATTACCACCTTTTTACCTAGAGGGATGGCACAGGAAAGGGGAACCCAAGCAGAGCAGAACAAGCTTACAGAATTGAGTCAGACACCACAGTTCAGTGAGGTTGCAGTTGACTTTGTGGACAGAGTCCTGAAAAGGAGGTAGGGAGGAAGACAAAGGACACAGGATATCTCCTTGAGTTCGTTGCTGAATTCTAAGCTAGGTATTAACTGTGCATTAAGTTGGAACGTCATGAGGCTGGGCAAAAACTGTCAGGGGCCTCTAAGCTGAGCAAACCAGAAGCTCACACAGCACTGGGAGACATTTCTGTTACAACCAACCATAAGGGAGAAATCTTTCATAGATTTTTCCCCCTCAAACTCAGACATAAAATTTCCGGATTAACTTAGTGAAAATTAAGGAAAAAAAAGCTTTTATAAAAGTTCTGAAAGACAGGTTTCTCTCCTTCTAGACCAGCAGTAATTTTATCTTAACAAAATGAAACCATAAGAAATTATTATTCAAGTTTAGTTCAAACAAAAGGAGAAAATAATTACCAATCAGAGAGAATCTAATGGATAAAAATTGTTGGTACATTCTTCTGTAATTACAAAATTTTAAGAAATTTTCAAATTCTCTCATCAATCTACCAGTCCTTTAGTTTCTTGAAGGATAAGTCCACAACTTACTCATATCTGTTATCATTAGAACTTGACAATTTTAGGAAATTATACATCTATTAAAAGAATATGAATAAAATACAGTAGGTGAACATCAACTAGGTTTAAAACAGAAGTCCCAAAGTATTTATTTGATCCATCATAAACATTAAACTAGTTTAATAATGACTAACAGCAACCTATCCATGACTATAAATTTACATTTAGTACCACAGCTGCAAAATTCACAATTTAAGCACAAGCATATGTAATAGTAGAAATACAAATCAACCACACTGCACCAGTCAAAAGCTAGAGACTCACTTTTCCGTTAGCGAACTAAAATTCTTTATTCATTATTTTTCAGAGTTCATGATCACAAGCATTAACTTCAGCTCTATACCAGTAAGCCTTTAAACTGGACAATTTTCAGACAACTGTACAATGCTTTCAACAAGCATATTGATTTTATTCAGAATCCTGACTGTAAAATTAAGCCCCCTAGCTCAAAGGCATTTATACAACTTTTCTAGATGTTATAAATATAATTAGAACTATTTAATCTGTTGGAAATATTAGTCTATGAACTGAAATTAGTACTTCCTCTCATTCTGGAAAATAAAAGTATATTTTGCATCATTAAATCACCATTTAACTTTGAATATCATGCTGATATTGATAGGTGATTCTGAATATAAGGGTTGATGTATTTTTATTATATCTTCTACCAAAAAGGAATTTGAAAATAGTTAATTAAACTATACATGATTATCACTTGTAAGGTAGTGAGTCTCTCAGAATATTATAGATATATTTATTTATAAATAATTTTCTCTGGAAAATAAAAGTTCACTTCTAAAATGTAATAGTTTATTTCCAAGTGTGTTTTCACATATTCATTCTGTAGCATGCCATATTGAATGCTGTAAAACTCTAGGATTTTTCTTTCCTTAGGACAAGTTAGCTTCATGTTGGTATGCTAGAGTTAGTGCACCAATAAAAGGACAATGTCTGTCCCTATCAACCTGAATTATAATACAGGATAACAGCATTTAAAATGTCAATGCCCCTTAAGCTTCTCAGATATATTCTGACTGGTATTGCCTATCTGTGTTTGTTCATAAATATCAGAAAAAGGAAAACCTAAAAGTTTTTATTATATTGATTTTTAAACATCTGCTAAATCTCAGGGAAAAAAAAAAGTGGGGATCGGCCATGTGTGTGAGGTGGGAAAAGATATTGTAGCCCAGTGGTTCTTAACAAGGAGAAATCACGTGGATGATCCAAGACCCTTTTGAAAAATACAGAGGTCTGTATCAACTCTCTGAAATTCAGATAGAGTTATTCAGATGTGAACCCACAGTTGAGAATCACTGTTTTAGGCAGAGCTAATGGCAAATGTTAACCATAGATTGATGTGGAATAAATAATAAAAGAAGGAATATGAATGTGAATATGCAAAATAATCAGAAAATCTTCTTTAGATTTTACTTATACACTATGACCTACTGAGATATCGAGTGATAGTCTGATACATAATCATTTAAATTTTAATTCTTCCTGATTTTTAATGTCATCCTTATGGATCCTTAACGTTTGCACAAATAAATTTCATCATTAATTCTTTCACAAATATTTCTTGACCTCCTACTGCATGCCAAGAGCACATTAGGTGCTGGGGATGTAAAGAAAAATAAGATGGGGTTCCCCTTTCAACAGAAGAGATGTTTTTACTTGAAAAACATGAAGAACTATCATTTTTATTTTAACCTCATACTTGCATAATATGTCTGACTTAATTTGTCCAGAGTCTATGTAGTTTTGAAATTATTGTATGTTCCTTAAAAATATTCATAGACTTTAGTAATCATCCATTTCAATTATCTCAGCTTCCTAATCTCTACCATTCCTTTCCTTGCCTCTCAGCACCATGCAATAGCTAATTTTTCATTCTAGTTTTGTCTTTGATCTTGACATTTCACCAGTTTCATCTCTTGTTATGGTTCTGGCCATAATGCCATGATACCTATTTTATCTCACCTTACATAACACCTTAGTTTGCACAGAAACTAACCTCCTCCTTGTAGTGGTAATGGTGATGGTTTCTGTTATTGTTCCTCTGTTTTTGTTTTCTTTATTCTTGGTGTTTTGGTTTCTAGGAGTTTAACCTGTCAAGGACCTAAGAGGTGAGTCGTCAAGGAAAACCTGAAGAAGTGAACAAGCTGAGTTCTAAGAGAAGTTCTTGTTCATCAGCACAGGATCCCAGTAAACCCAAGACCTGGAAGAGGACAAAAGTGAAAGTCTCTGACTAAATGAGGCAGCAGATGTGTCTCCTCCAGCGCAGTGCCTCTTCAGGATAATAAATGTTCATCAAGTAAGTGTCCAACAGTTACTTATGAATGGGTTACTATATGGAAAGTTCTTAAAACAGTAAACTGGCACAAAATAATTGGCCAATAAATGTTAGTGGAAAGGGAAAAGGAAGGAAGGAAGGGAGGGAGGGGAAGGTTGAACAGCACTGGGGAAAAGTAGAGAATGAGATTTCCTTGGGACAGAGCTTAACAATTTTTCTATTAATGCCTCCAAATTGAACACTTTGAACACTCCTCACAATCTTCACCCCACGAAACCAAAGCCCTGCCACCTTAAAATACAATGCCATTTCCAGCTCTTGTGAGGTTTCATGCCCCACCAAAGGGGCTTATCAAAGTACTGCATTCTTTCATCCACATTCAATTTCTTCCTGAGAAATACTGACAAATGTAATTTTCTTCATTTTACTCTATTTCATTAAGGTTCTAGCACCCTGGCCATGTTTGAGAGTCTCTTAGGGTTTTGAATTTGTAAGCTTTCTTCCTGGACTGCTCATTAATAAGTTTTTCATTTATTCATCTAGCCATTTATTCTGTTACTCAGTGTGAAAAGCAGGTCTACAGGAGGTTAAGTGATTTGCCTGGGTTGCGGAGTTTGTGGTTTGGTGGGGACTTGAACCTAACTCTCTGCCATCATTTGAGTACTCTTGCCTTTCTATTAAAGATTTTTGCTTAAAATTCAGATTGGAGAACCCTCTATACTTCATATTTCAAATGTGGAAATTAAGAGCAATTAAAAATGAATCCTCTGAAATTGTAAAAACTAATAGAAAATAGATAGGCAGCCTTTAAAAAACTCTTCCCTGGTTTTACTGGAATCAGTGTCAGTGGACTAAGTTATTATGACTTAGTGACTTAATTTGTGTAAGTAGTGCATTTATTTACAATATGATCTAACAGATGCTATTCTAGACTCTAATTGTGGTAATATATTTGTAGATAATATAATTATTTATATAATTATATAAATATAATATAATTAATAAAGAATTTTTTTTCTGATCAGAGACACTAAGATCTGTGCAATATGATTTGACCTGTGTAAAACCCAAGGGTATAATAATAATAATGCAGACTATCACAGGATTATGACATATTTTCAAGGATTGGGTTGGAACTGGGCTAATAATACAGTAGAAAATGATTCTGAAGTTTGCCATCAAATTTTCATGTTCTTCAGATAATATTGTACTTCACAGTCTTCAGATAATAAGAAAGTAGATTCTGAATGCTTTTATTTCATTTTCTCCACTTCTAAAAACTGGAATTGACCAATAATCAAAACTTAAAGTATTTCAGGGTTAATAAAATATAGATAATCTTTCATCTTCCTAGAAACATAAAATGAGAAATTCACATTTGCCAATGTTCTAAATGGTTTTTGAAAATAATATTATTATTCAGTTAAGCTTTTATTTATTCACTTAAGCTATTTTTCATCTCTAGAAAAAAGGGATTTGTAAGTTTCTGATTAAGAATCTTCCTAGCTCTCCAAGTAAAATAATAACACAAGATTGAGTATTGTGACAGATAGTATTTTTCCAAAAACGTCTGCACCCTTACATAATCCATTCCACATATTCTTCTTAAAATATGACATTCACGCTCCTTCATGGAGACGTGAGGTCTATGTGTCTTCCCCTTTAATCTGGGTGGACCTTTGTGACTGTCTCCACTGATAGAGTACAGCAGAAATGATGCTATGTGATTTCTTAGGCCAAGCTACAAAAGACAATTCAGCCTCTGTTTCCTTATTGAGACTCATGCCTTTGAAGTCCTGAATCACTGTATAAGAGACGAGCTATAATGAAGAGTTAATTCAGCAGAGACCACATTGAGCGAAGGAGAAATGCCCAAGGAACCCCAGCTGTTCTAGCCCTGGGCAATTTGAGTCTTCCCAGCCCCGCCTTCAGACACATGATTCAGAAGTCTTCAGAGGATTCCAGCTCCCAAACATTGGACTGCCTCAGCCATACTGAGTGAAAAGGAAATTAGGTGTCCTTACCAAACCCAGCCCAGACTGCTGATTCTTGTTATTTAAGCACAATAAAATATGTTGTTTTAAATCATTAAGCTTTGGGTTGGTTACACAGACAGAGTAAATGAAACAGACCTCTATTCTACACAATCACCCTGAGGCAGAGAACAGCTACATCATTCATTCATTCATTCATACATTTCCATAAATATGGACTAAGTACCTAATATGTGCCAGTCACTGTGTCAGCCAGTAGCTGATGGTAAGTAAAACAGGCAGTGTTGTACCCCATGGAATTTAACACACTGGAAATGTGCTGACAACAGGCAGGCCTATGAACAACCTGATGTCCTCTAACACTGGACATTATTATAAGGATCTAGAAAAAAAATCATTGTTACAGAAATGGTGATGGAAATAGCCGACAGATTTCCTTTTCAATGATGACATGTACTCTCCTGTTGATCTCAGTCAGAATTTATACTAAAGAACAGTAGGGAAGAAGACCAGGTGAATGAGACAATTCAGAATCTTGCAATCAGGTCTAGTGTTTCTTAGACATCTCTTTCTTTGTATTAAATTGTGAATAACAGACACTGTATTGGGTTAGTATGACATTTTATGATGTTTTGAAATCTGTGGGTCAGGTTGGTCAGGAAAGTGTAATTCTAAGATGACCTTAATATTGTTTGATTCAGCAAATAGATGATGCTGAGAGTCCCAACTCAAATCTACAGTGTAATTTGGATTGTTTTAAATGGATTTAAACATTCTTCGTATGCAATATACTTCTCATAAATAGCAAAGCCAGGAAAAAAAAATCAGGAAACTTTGCACATTCTAGTTGTACAAAATTAATCCAAATAGAGGCTCTAATACTCATCTCTATACCATGATAAACCTCCATGAGAATTTTTATTGGGAGGATGAATCATATTATTCCATTTAGATTATTTCAGCATTAAAGGATATGGCTCATTCATGCTGCAGATGATAAAGCCGTGTGGTCGGGTTAATGCTAAAACTGACAAACGCCAAGCCAGATTTGAGAATATATGGGAAATTTTAATTAGGAGTTTATAAAAGTCTGAAAAAATCTCCAAATATCATATCCTTAGGAATGAACTTAAATTTAGAGCTAATATATTAGCTAATATGCAGGCAGTGATTAAGGGAAAACAGGTGGCTGGTGCATAATTTGTATAATGGTCTCCCTTTTAAGGCTGGTTGTGGAAGCCAACTCTGGTTGCTTGCAGAGGTTATTTGCTCTCAACAAAGAGCAATCAGGAGTATGCTTCCTTTTGTCAGAGAACATGACACACTCTCAAACTTTAGGCTGCTTTTGTTGGACTGAGACATTTGACTCTACTTCTAGAAACTATTTTTAGATCTGTTTATATCTCCTACTATTTATAATCATCTTACTTTCTTCACAAATTTGTCAGTGAACTTGACTGACTGGAAGATTACAGGAGAAAAAGAAGCATTGTTCAAGGAAAGGAGGGAAATGGGGAGACATGAGATGTTAATTATTAATTGTGCATGCCCGAGTGACCTTTTTCCCTTGACTATCATCTCACAAGTTACTCTTAAGATTTTAAACCACTATTATCATGAAGGAACATCTTAGCTATAAAGGGATTATAATAGATACAGTAAAACATTTTTTAAATATACTCTAAAATAAAGATAAATCCAATGCAATTCACATAAAGCCTAATGCATTATGTACAGTCTGTGCTTAATAAATGCATTACTCATAAAATATACATCCACACATCCTCCTTTCTTATCAATAAAGCAATAAAGCTGAGCATAAGATTACCCAGAAATTCTGCTCCATCTTATACAAAAATATAATCACACTCTTCCCTTTTTAAATCATGCTCAGATGAAAAGAAATAAGAAATGATTACCTTTAATATTTCATTGTATAAAGTATTTCGTATTTAGCCTGCTGAAAATATTGCACACATCTTTTTTCTTTCATGTTTCCCAGTACAGAAGAGAAAAAAATTGCAGCTTTTTACACCTAACTCAGGAGCTAGTCTTAAAGTATAATATAGATCAGTAATTGAGACTGGTTAGAGTTACCCTGAAGCATTCAGGGACTTTTTGTGCTACAAGGACCATATTTTGAGTGTCAGTAAATGGACATAATGCTAGTTCCTGATCTCTAAAAGAATTTGACTCTGTGTTTGTTCTTTTAATATTCTTCTCCATTTGTCAGATTGAACAACCTATATCCACTGTATGAGATGATAGGCATCCAAATCGCATTTCTCTAACAGAGTTTGCCCAAAGCATTTCTTCAGCTAAAATCAAGATTCTGTCTTCAAACTGAGGATTAAACTGGGTGCTGGCAATGTGGTCCCCTCTGATCTCCTATTTTTCATTTGGACAAATGACCTTTAATTGCTGGTTATCCTCATACCTCTGTAT
The DNA here is from genome assembly GCF_039906515.1 of Pseudorca crassidens. Lineage (NCBI taxonomy): Eukaryota > Metazoa > Chordata > Mammalia > Artiodactyla > Delphinidae > Pseudorca > Pseudorca crassidens. The sequence continues at coordinate 68,394,268 of NC_090297.1, read as the reverse complement.
ATTTAAAGCCCCATTCAATTGATAAACAATTAATTATCAGGTTAAGTCAGCCATAGTTCATTTTAGTATATAGTTAGGCAGACTCTATAGAATGCCTGAAATGTTGGTAGCATTCCTGCAGTCAAAATTATGGTTTATTATTATGGGAATAAGGGAATCTTTAGAAAGACAAAATAATACACAACAGCTTTTACTTCCTTCTACTCCCACTTCACTGCAGCCCAACTTCAGATCTTTTATGATTATTTGCTGCACACCAGCAGACCCTATGGCTTTCTCCAGTACCCGCTAAGGCATCTTTGTGTACTTTACTAGAAAACATGTCATTTGGAAAGGCAAGTACCAATTTACATAAGGCAGGACTCCATATATTTCTCATATTCCTTTTTCTCTCTGACAAGCAAAAAATCGTAGGTCTCATTTTCCAGTCCTTATTAAAGAGTGTGGTCCTGGTTGTTTGGAAGGCTCATTAGTGCCACTGCTCTGCAATGACCCGCACATCTTTATAAGAAAGACAGATTGCATGAATGCATCAGTCCATCAGCCACAATGAAACCCAAGTGCATCCCACACAAGCCTCAGAATTTAGATCTTCATTTGCTTTTGTGGAAAATGAGAACCCAAATGGGCATTTGAAAACACAACTAGTTCCTTGTTTTCCCAGTAATAGGAGTGCCCCACTATTGCACTCATGACCTTCAGGGAAAGTAAAAGAGTGTCTCTTTTAACTGTAAAGTTAACATTACACAGTTAACTATGTAATGCTTTGCAACTAGAGTGCTGAGACCAGGCAAAAAGCAGAGGGGCATTAGCAATGGATTAAGAATGTACACAGGAGTAAACTCAGAGAATTGCCGTCTCATCGGTGGTGAAACGCTGGTCTCTTGGGTGATGATGTCAAAGGTATTTAATTTTTGTACTTTTCAACTTCCCTTCCAAAAATATTAATCATAGAGTGTCTTTACCTAGATCTAAAGACTAAGATCTAGATGGGCTAAATGAAAGATTATTTTCTCAACAATAAACAAAATCATGGAAATAACCTTGACAACAATAAAACAATTATAACAGTTCTGAATCTTGAGGTAAATGAAGCAAAATTCTGCTATGGAGTGAGTAATCCAGAGCTCTTTTTGGTTTTTCTAAATAAATGTGTTTCTCCATCTCTAATGAGCTATGTGTATGTGTGTTTCTAAAGTATTTCACAGAAGAGGACTCCATGGGATGGAATGCACACCGGTCTTGCAGTCCTAAGGCCTTATTTTGCCTCGGAGCTGGCCACTTACTCACTGGGTGACATCATGAATCATTTAACCCCAATGGGCCACAGGCCTTACCTGTCTCATGGAGTTGCTACTTTTTAAAAAACATACCAAAGTAAAACATAGGTAGAGGATTTCTGGAGTCAACTGGACCTTTGAGTCCATCTAAATCAATCTCTTTATCTTTGTATAAGCAAATTTAAGCACAGAGAAGTAACTTTACCAAGGTCACCCAGTATTTAAGTACCAAAAATTAAATTAATGCCAAATTATGACCTAATAAGATAATTTGTATATTATTTTTATTATTCATAGTTATATAAATTAAAACTAAAAAAGTAGCATTTATCCCGATAAAACTAAAGTTCAAATGCTTAAATGACTATATATAATAAATAGCATATATAGTATATATCATATCTCTCCTGAAAGTTACCTTAAAAGATACTGACTAAATAAGCAATTTTATTTTCTGGGATTACACTACTTATTTTCTCCAGCATTTTAGAATTATAAAAGAGGGTTGGCACATTATATATAGAAAGAATACAGTTATATTAATGGGATTTAAAAGTCAAAACTTTCTAATTTCTCGTCACTTTATTACCTAATTTATCAAAATTGTGTTATAAACAAATTGATAGAGTTTAATTTTATTTTTTCTGGATATTTATATTTTACGAAGATACTTTTTCTCTTAAAAATAGAAGTAATTAAATGCAATGTGGTAACTTTCATTGGATCATGTAATTGAAAAATTACACTTATGGAAAAATGGGTGAGATCCAAATAGAACGTTTACTTTAGATAATAGTGATATACTAATGTTAATTTCTTAGTTTTGACAAATGTTCCTTGATTAGGTAGGATGTTAACTTTAGGGAAGACTAGGTGAAGGGTATGTGGGAAATTCTCTTTAGTATCTTAGTAGCTTTTCTATAAATCTAAAATTATACCAGAATACAAAATTTATTTTTTTAGTATGGAAATAAAATTGAGAAATATCAGTAATATTTGAGGGGTCAACTGAGCCAATCAAAACAATTTTAATTGATCAGAAAAATGATGAAAGATGGTAATTTCAAATAAATAGAGGAACAAGGGAGTAAAAGAAGGAAGGAAAGAGGGAAGGAAGGAAGGAAAGAAGGAAGGAAGGGAGGAAGGAGGGAAGGGAGGAAAGAAGAAGGAAAATGTGTCCAACTCCTTATAATGATAGAAATACAGGGCCATATTTTCCCTAAAACCACAAATTGTCCAGTTCCTAAATATCCTCATTTAATCCTAAAAAAAAACAATGAAGTAGTTGTTCTTATTATCTCCATTTTAGAGATGAGTGACCTGAGCCACAGAAAGTTTAATTACTTGCCTAAGATCACACGGCAAGTGTGATAAATACATTGTGGGCACAGGATTTAAACTAGGCTCTATTAAATACCAGTCTTTGCAGCAAGAGAATGACTTGCTTTCCTTTCTATGAAACTCCGATGGGCTTGTGCCCTATAATGATTTACAATGCTAAGCAACATTTTTCTTTCAGTTTTTCTTTGCAGCCTTTTTAGTCTCCATACTTATGCAGGAGGCTGAACCCAGGATGGAGTTCCATGAAAACTATTAGGCTTTACTTACAATTATAGCTTTGAGTGTTGGCTAAGATGAAGTTAAGCTGCTCCAGGCAGAAACTGAGAGAACACCCCATTCTGCATATTTTACCACCTAGGATCTAAAGCAAAAATCTCACAAAGTCCCTCCCAAGGAAAGCTCTCTTCAGTTGTTTCATTACAGCTCTCTTTCTCTAAAGCTCCGAACTAGTCAAAGGGGCAGGACCAGGGAACAGACTACTTTATAATTAATCCTTTCATCTTACTGCTTGCTTCATCCTATTCCATTTTCTTGTCTCTCCTACTTCTATAACAGGATTTTTCATGATGTTTCTTTCTCAGAGGCCACCTGCTCTACCCCATATCCACAAAAGCCAAATGGAGGATATGGGAGCCAACATGTCAACGGACCAGCCCCTCCAAATCTAGGAGTAGGTTCAACTGGGACACCCCCATTTGTAAGCTAATATAATGGGCAAGCAGAAAGTAGAGGAGAAAGCATGGTATTCCTGTGAACTTAAATAACTGTGCCTTTTATGTTGAATCCTTGAAGTTTTCCGACAGGCTAAATATCTGTGAATAGAAGCATCTTTCTGTACAGCTGGCAAAGACTCAATACATATCCAGTGTTATTTAGCAACTTCAAATTTACAAATAAAAAAGAAAGATGTATGAAAAGGTGCAGCATTTTCCCTAGGGTGGCTCCAGCTTCACGGATACTTGTATTTCCTAACCCTGCTAAAGCGACGGTCCCAGGAAACACATCTCATTAAGTGATGAAATATATTCACACTTCCAGAGCTGCAAATGTGCTCAACCCCAGAGGGTCATTGTGAGAATTAAATGAGATGATGTTGTGAAAATACTTGAAAACACTGAGAAGTCTTACCACTGTAAACCATTATTGTTGTTAAAGTATAATTTTCTCATCTCCTAAGACCTCTGAGATGTGATAATATGGTGAGATATTAACTGGCGTGTTATTCTCTCTCTTCCTTCCTTTTTTCTTGTGATCATCTTTCCTTAGGGTAGCTCATCACCTCAAGGGCAAGAAGTATGAGAGAAGAAAATGTCAAATTCTGGTTTTAAAGGTCAAAAAGCCCAGTCCTTTGGTAAATCCATGGGAAACAGTAGAAATATTTAAAATAACTTGGGGAAACCCCTTTACTTCTGTCTCCATGGCCCACTTAATAAAAATCATCCAAGTATGGAAGAAAAAAGATTTGAAGAAGAAGGGGGCCTTAGTAACTGGCCAGGTGGCCTATGCCCTGCCTATAGCCTCAGAGTCCCTGGGGAAGAATGAACAAATGCCAACACAATAAACTGAGGACCTATGGGCAGAGAGGTATGTGTCACATTACCCTACTGGAGTCATGGGGGAAAGCAGACAGAGCAGCTACATAGAAATACCCAAGAAGAATACTCAAGGCTTCCCTACAGAGCTCCAGCATGTCCCAACAAGATGCTGGGAACCCTCTTGCCCAGTTGGTGGGAATGTAAATGGACACAGCCACTATGGAGAACAGTTACAGAGGTTCCTTAAAAAACTAAATATAGAACTACCATATGACCCAGCAATCCCACTACTAGGCATATACCCTGAGAAAACCATAATTCAAAAAGGGTCACATACCAAAATGTTCATTGCAGCTCTATTTACAATAGCCAGGACATGGAAGCAACCTAAGTGTCCATCAACAGATGAATGGATAAAGAAGATGTGGCACATATATACAATGGAATATTACTCAGCCATAAAAAGAAATGAAATTGAGTTATTTGTAGTGAGGTGGATGGACCTAGAGTCTGTCATACAGATTGAAATAAGTCAGAAAGAGAAAAACAAATACCCTATATAGAACATATACATATGTTACACATATAACACATATATATGGAATCTAAAAGAAAAACAAAAAAATGGTTCTGAAGAACCTAGGGGTAGGACAGGAATAAAGACTCAGACATAGAGAATGGACTTGAGGACACAGGGAGGGGGAAGGGTAAGCTGTGACAAAGCGAGAGAGTGGCATGGACATATATACACTACCAAATGTACAATAAATAGCTAGTGGGAAGCAGCCGCATAGCACAGGGAGATCAGCTCGGTGCTTTGTGTCCACCTAGAGGGGTGGGTTAGGGAGGGTGGAAGGGAGACACAAGAGGGAGGAGATATGAGGATGTATGTATATATACAACTGATTCACTTTGTTATACAGCAGAAACTAACACACCATTGTAAAGCAATTATGCTCCAAAAAAGTTGTTAAAAAAAAAAAAAAACTTGAAATGATCTTCAAAATAATCCCTGAATTGGACTGAATTTACCTGCAAGTGTAAGGAGGAAAAGAAAAACCTTCCCTGTCGTCAGATGGGATATGGCTTGAAATAGAAATAAAGATCAGCTATAAGAAAATAAAGTTATATTTTTGTACAAATGATTATATATTCTGTGAAAATTAATATATGCTGCTGTTTCTGATAAGACAGCATTATATAAAATGGGATACTAATGCTTCACTCTAAAATTCTACTCCAAATTTCTTGTGTACATCTATCTTCTCTGGACCCATTAGCACAGCTTCTAATGATTTACCTAGTCCATGAATATTATCAAAACAATTGAAAAAAATTTTAAAAGAAAGAAAGAAACACTAAAATCTTTACAGGGAAATTTTCCATGGTTTTCATTTAATTCATATTTTGAAAGCCTTGTTTTTCATTTATTCTCAACACCCCATCTCCACAATTTTAGAAATTCCCCCCAAAATGTATTCTTTTGAAGCCCTCCTCTCTGAAGGTACCAATATATAAAATGGAAACATAACTACCTAGAGAAAATTAGTTCTGCTTTTAATCTCATTGTTAACAAATAGTTGTTTATCTTCCATGCCCCACTTCAGGAAAAGCCACACCACCTGATTTGACCAACAGTATGTTAGCAGATGTGACACAAAACAAGGCTGAGCAGGCACTTGGGAAATTGTGCTTACTCACTGTGCCTCTGATATCACCCTAAGAAGAGCTTCCCCAGAGTTAGCTGCTGCCCCTTCAGCTTGGGCCCAGAATAAACGCACATGGAGCAGATCTGGGTTAAGCTCTCTGAGAGCAGCCAATTCCAGCGGCATCCACAGCTTGAAGCAGAGCTGCCCGTTGCACTCACCCTAGATCTGTTCACCCCCAGGCCACCCATGGGCAGGAATAAATTGTTTGACACCTAAATTTTTGATTCGTTTGTTAAACAACAAAAGCTGATGACCTAAGACCTTAGAGTCACTTGATTCTTAACCCTTAGCTTGTAATAATAGTCAGTAACTTTGCCCAGAATGTTTGGGTAACTTGTCCCCATTCATTGTTGAGACAGTGGCAGGGCTGAAATCTGTGCATACTCGGACTGATACACGATCATAAAGCCACATTTCCCTGAACTGCATGGACATGCTTTGCTTTAGAAAATCATAAGCAAGGGAGAACTATGTTCCACTTCCCCCCACACAGTGCATGGGCCTGGAGCCAGCATCACTCCTAAAGGTGGGATCCAGAGCCAACAGTAATCCCCAGGATCTTCTTATACGATGGTCAGTAAGCTCTAGAGAGCGGGTGCTGCCTCGCACAATGACGATTACTCCTGCCTTGGCTTTAACTAACAAGGTGACAGTGTATAATTCTCTCAATAGTGAGAATCAAGCACTTACCAGGGGAAAAGGGAAAGAGAGAAAGCAAGAAAGGACGGAAGGAAGGGAAGAAGGAAGGGAGGGAGGAAGGGAAAGAGGGAGGGGAAGGAAAGGAAAGGAAAGGAAAAAGAAAAGAAAAAAGAAAAGTAAAAGAGGGAGGGGACATAAAGAATACTGACAAGAATATAATGTTACCATTCTTCAGCTCTATGCTTTGATAGCAAATGAAATGAACCAAAAGCTTGATGGTCATTATAGTATTTTTGGCACCATGCTTGTGGTTGTGCCCTTGTAACAAAAGGCATCTAGGTGCAAGGATCTGTGTTTAGCCTTAAGAGGAGCCAGGAGGTGGGGCTGTGGAAGGATGGCTGTCTGGAATGGTGAGTGGGTAGTTGGGAGGAAAAGGGAATTTGCCTTCTTTCTAACATGTCTCATGTCCCATGTAAAAATAACCCAGGAAGTTCACAGACTTCAGACATTATCAATACACACACACACACACAGACATATGCACAAATAAACAAAAACAACAATAAAACAGGGCAAAATGTGTCATGAAATTGGGAAAAGGGATTCTGTAGATTCTGTAAAGATTGTTCTCTTGAACTCAAATCTATCTTCATACAGACATGACTTGTGTTATAATTCTCTTGGGAACATGATCCTATACTACCTTTTTTCAAAAATGACAAACATTCTAAGCTGAATTGTAGTAACTTTATGTATATTTTCTAACAGAAGATAAAATACAAAGAATAAGATGAAAATTTGTGTGATATGGCATCCAATTATACCATAAAGAATGAAAGTTTTAGAAACATTCCAGGAAATAACAAAGGCCATATTTTCCCTTTGCTATGCATAAGGAATTCCCATTGAAGTCAATGGCATTTTACATAAAAATCAATGGCAAATTATGGTCCTTAATGAAAGAGGAAATTATAATTATAGTGCTGCTGGCAACATCACTAGGGTTAAGGCTGTGCAGTCTTTTCCATTATCACTTATCAGGATTTAATAGCTCAGCTGTTTTGAGTTCTACTTGGCTGAAATGTGATATACAACTCATCAGGCTGGGTGTAATTAGTTATTGTTACTACACAAACAAATATTTTAATTAGTAAAGCATTTTTTAATTATGAAGCTTAAAGAGAATATTTTTTCCTGATGACAGGTGCAGGGGCGGAGAAGGACAGAGAAAGAAGGAGACATGCTTCAAGGAAGGTAAAATGTTGGCAGGTCCCTCAACTGGAATAACTCACTTTCTTTTCTTTTTTTTTTTTTCCTATCTCCTTAAAAGTTTATTTCTATTTTTTTAATTGAAGTATAGTTGATTTACAATGTTGTCCCACTATCTTCTGTACAACAAAGTGACTCAGTTACACATATATATACATTTCTTTTTTTATATTCTTTTCCATTATAACTCACTTTCTTTTGATTGTGACATCAGTGTGACTTGCTAGGAAACAGAATCTCCTGGGGGAAGCAGCACTGTAGAAGACTCAAGGAAGACCATTGGATGGTTCCTCTCAACCCATTTTTCTACTATGGGGGTAAGGGCATGTGCAATGCAATTAGATAGCAACATACTACAAGCTCCTAGAAATCCTCAGATTTCCACTTGACAATGCCAACCTTGCTTTTCTGGGTGAAAGTGCATCATCCTTGACTTATACATGTTCTCTTGTCACTCATAGACTGTAGGAAAGTCCATCTGAGATGTGGATAGACCTTAGATCAGAACGTTTTGATAGATCCAAAGTGGAGTTGTCGGGATATGTTGCAAATATCCTCCTGCTTTCCCAGGTTGGTGGCCCTCAGAGACCAAGGTATAGACCTTTATACTTACTGCACCTCAAGCACAGGTGAGGAAACTAGAGCAGCAAAGTCTTTTTTAGTAGTTTCTGTACTCACAACCCGAGTTTCGTGGCACTTGCTAAGGCCACCTGTGGATCCTTACATTGGAAACATTCATTACCTACAGAAGGGTTAGATCAAGGGAAGAGAATATGAGAGGAAAAGGTAAATACTTGTCTATTATGTGCACTTAGCCTACATTGTTTTATTTAATCTCCATAACTACCCTTGTGTGTAGCATTTTATCCCCAATTTACAGAGAAGCAAAATGAAATTCAAAGAAATTAAGTGATTTTTCCCAGATGGTTCAGTTAGTACATGACAGAGATCAACTTCAGTCTCAGATCTTATGAGGCAAGTTCAGTGCTCATCTTATTTCCTTCTTAACCTCCAAATCCAAACCTTCACTCTCTCCTCAACATGGTCCATTGGGGCTTCCATCCTCTTCTCTTAGAGAAACAGCTCTTGTCAGGTCCACTGACCACCTCCATTGACAAATCCAATGGTCACTATCTGTCTTCATTCTTCACAACTTCTTATCAACATTCAAAGCAATTGGCCTTTTTTTCCTTCTCTGACTTTTTCCAAAATGACTGCCATCTTGTGGTAAGTGTTTTTCCTACCTTCCTAGAAGCTTCTTCTTCATGCCCTTTGATGGCTCTTCCTCCACTGCTCAGCCTATAAATGTCCCCATGCTCAATCCTGGGCCCTCTTTTTCTCTTTTCTCTTGCTCACTCCTGCTCTAAGGGCTTCCACTCAGTCTTATGGCTTTTCTTCCGTCTCTATGCTGAAGGTAACACACCAACCTCCATTCTCTACTGAGATGTGGACTTGTATATATAACTACATGCACAATAATTCCATGCATTTCTAATAAGCATCTTATATGCAACATTTCCAAAATAAACTCTTGCCTCCCTCCCCTCGAAAAAGATGCTATTCCTTCTCTATTTTTCCCACCCCTCTTGTTGTTATTGAAACCAAAAAACGATGTGTCATCCTGTCTTTCTCTTGCCCTTTATTCATAATCTATCAACAAACCCTGATGATTTAGCATGTAAATAATGTCTGAAATCTACCCACGCTTTCCAGCATCGATATTCCAAGTTTACAATTGTCTACTAACTAGACTCCCAGTTTCCTCTCCATTTAGTAGCCAAAGTGATTTTTTAAAACATAAATCAGATCAAGTTACTTTCAGACTTTAAAGTGCTCCAAAGAAATACAAAGTTAAACACACACACACACACACACACACACACTCCAAAAGTGTCTCACAACCCTTAGGCTAAAATCCAAGGTCCTTTCCAAGTTCTCACCCTCCTCATTATCCTTCCTTATCTCATACATCTCACACTCTTACACCAGATTCTAAGCCAGACACACTGGTCCTTTTGTTGTTGTCCTGAGCCCCCCGAACCCCTGCCACAAGCTGGATGCCACCTCTGCCACCTTGAGAACTTTGCACTTACTGTTTTCACTGCCAGGACCACCTTGAGTTTTGCATAACTGGATCCTGCTCATGATTGATTTCTCAGCCAACTGTCACCTTCTTAGAAAGGCATTCCGGAGTAAGCCTTGTAATGATGGTCCTGGCACACAAGCCTGAAATATTTATTATCTGCGCCTTTGCATTAGTCAGCTTGGGCTGCCATGACAAAATATCATAGACTGAGTGGCTTAAACAACAGAAATTTATTTTCACAGAGTTCTGGAGGCTGGAAGTCTGAGATCGGAGTACCAGTAGGTCAGATGCTGGAGGGGGCCCTCCTTCTGGCTTGCAGAAGGCTGCCGTCCTGCTGGGTCCTCACATGGTGCAGAGTACACTCTGTATGTCCTCCTCCTCTTATCGGAGTACCAGCTCTAGACAACTGCGGTTCTGCCTTTGTGCCCTCATTTAACTTTAATCACCTTAAATGCCCTGTCTCCAATACAGTCTCGTGGAGAGTTAGGACTTCAACACGAATTTAGAGGAGCACAGTTCAGTTTGTACCATCAAAGAATATGGTATTGCCTGTGTGTCTGGCACAGATAGTTTAGCAGTGTTTAATGCTGCATTTTCCATTAAAAATGGAGAGGGGTGTAAGATTAGAAATAGCCATGATGTTGATTATAAAACACAAACCAGTTATGTTAATTTTGTAACATTCTCATTTTTGTTCTCTGTTCAAAATACATTGTTAGAACAAGAGAAAATAAATCTAAGAGTGGAATGAATTCAAATATCTCCTTGGTTTTTATACTTGTACTTGGTAAAAAAAATGTAAAAATTAGTAATAATGAGAATCAGAAAGCTCTTCTAGAAGTCTTAAAGGAACCGAGCCAATATGTAGCAGAGACTGAGAATGCTTTTCCCAACAAACACCGTGTTTCCTCAGTTTTATTCACTGTTTATCACATTTTTAAAAGCTGTTTTACAAAATGTATTTTTTCTAAAGTCTGACCATGCCCTGAGAGAAGGAAAGAGAAAAATAGAAGATTACCCCCAAACAACCAAGGTCTAGTTTTGTCCATCACTAAAGGAATAGCCAATTAAAATATAGCAGGTAAATACTATGGAATAATAGTAGGTAGCAGTTAGAAGTAACAGCAACTTGAACATTTTTGAGAAACATATTGTTGAGTGAAAAAGGAAAGACAAGAAACAAAAATCAACAATCTAATACTTTTCATAAAAATTAAAAATATATACATGCACAAAACATTACATATTTTACATATGTACATACCCTGTCAAGCATAGATATCAACTACATTCCGTAAATACCTATGGAGAGATCAGTTTGGAAGTCCAGGAAAAGAGGGAAAATTTTTTTAAAAAGAGAGAGAGGGATTTTCAACCTGTGATGTTGGTGAGCAGAATATAAGTCAGATATTTGCACCTAAGGTACAGAGGAAGAGATGGAGGAAGGGAGGGAAGAAGAAAGGAAAATGAACATGGGGACAGAAGCAGGAAAATTATAATGGTAAATATAACTCTCTTCTGAGCACATCATTTCACTGGGTTTTTTGTCCTAAGTCCCTCAGCATGTGCTCATGGACCTTTGCTGAGTGTGGACTAAAATTGAAGCAGTAGCTCAGAGTGTCAAATAGGATCAGGGAGGCAAATAGCACTAGCTTAGACAGAAGGGTTAGACATGAAAGTAAGGAGTTACCAAATTGCCCTTTTTCTTTCCTTGAGCCTTGAGTCTATCCTGACTTATTGATGCCATCTACTGGTCCTATCAATTAATAGCTTTTCTAAAACTCTTGCTTGACTTGGACAAGTTTATAATTATTTGGGAGCCAGTTGTGGCTCAAATACTCCACTGCTTGCTGAAGGTATCAAATACCTTCAAATACTCCACTGCTCAAATACTCAAATACTCCACTGCTTGCTGAAGGTATCTTCTCTGAAGCAACCTCTTGCCCCCATACTGGGATGTTTCATCTTAAGCTTTTTTTTGTTAGAGAAACTCTGCAGAATTAATTCCTTTGCTAGAAGTACTCTTTCAGGGAAGAAAGAGAATGCAGTTTCTGATAGAGGCAAGGAAATCATTTCCCAAATTTGCTGTACACATCAGCTTTGGTTTTCCTTTTCCAAAGTTGGAAACATGTCTTGGAACTGGGGTGTCCTTATAGACACCTGAAATGCATTTGTAACACTTTCCCATTTGAATTAAAAAGACTTGCGTAAACTGATTATAATCTTGGGGGTGAATTTCTAGTTATTTTTTAACTTTCATGTAAATTTCTGAACTATAACAACCTTACTCACAGTTGGATGTGTATTATCAAATGTCTTTATCATTTTATTGTCATTTCCCCTGTCTTTCTGTTTTAATTTCCTCATATTTCAGACTATTCTCTGGCTCGACTCATAGAGAAAGGATAAATGTCGGTATTCGTAGTGCTGTTTCAGCCAGACAACCAGTCACTTACTTCATTACTGAACGTGTGAAAGAATCTAGTCAAGTCTTAGACTTGTTCATAAGTAGAAATCATTGGTTAACAATGGTAAAATTTCAACAACAACCAAAAAATCATGTCTCATTCCACATTCCCTTCTTGGCAGAACAGTACATCATATTAAATCATTTCTCATTCATGTTCAGTGTCTGCCACTTAAAGAAGGAGAAAAATCAAGCAAGTTATTTCTGGAGCAAACACTGAGAATAACCACAAAACCGACAAGCCATCTTCTCTTCCTTGATGACGAGGTGGTTATTAAGCGGCTGAAATTGATTCCAGGAACAGATTGTCTGCAGAATATTTCCCCGAAACCCCATATTACCATAATACTGTTGTTATGGGAAAAGAGTACTGAATCTCCTGAGGATCCTGAATATCAGGAAGGACTTGATGCCCTAAGACAGGGTCAGCAAACACCAGCCATGGGCCAATTTTGTACAGCCTGCAAGTGAAGAATGTTTTTTTTATATTTTAAATGGTGGAGGAAAATATCAGAAGAAGAAGAATATTTCATCATACATGAAAACTATAAGAAATTTAAATATCAGTGTCCATAAGTAAAATGTTATTGGAACACAGCCATTCCCAATGATTTACTTTTTGTCTCTGGCTGCTTTAGTAATACACCAGCAGAACTCAGCAGTTGCAACAGAGGCTACATGGTCCATTAAGCTGTAAATATTACTAACTGACCTCTACAAGAAAAGGTTGCTGACTCCTACCTGAAGGTCAAAACTGATGAAAGAGAGGCGAGGTGCTTCGAAGTCCTTGGTAGAGTCTCCAACCCGAGACACCAATGAATGGGCTTCCAGGGCAAACAGAACCAGTGCAGCCAGACCCTCACTCTCAAAATCTGCTGCTCTTTCTTCCTCATACATTTAGTCCGTTCATCGTCAGACACTGCTCTCAAGAATCTTGAGCTTCCCTTACTGCTGTTCCCATGGTGTGTTAGTTCACCTTGAACTACACATGCAAAAAAGGGAGGGCTTGTATTAGGTATACCCCTTACAAATCTCAGGTATCTGGAGGCTAGGTCCAAACAAAGAGTTGAAAAGCCCTAGGTATATACACAGAAAACAAGCTAAGGTTCTTCAAAGTAGAGTCCTTCGTCATTGTGTAATATAGTATGAGGCCAAAAGCCAAGCAGATAGACGGTTTCACTTCTCCATAGTTCGATTTTCTTCAGGGCATTTCCCATGAAGTGATGAGTTCCTTGTTATCTCTGAATGCCTTTTTATATTACTAGCCCAGTGAGACTAAATCAAGCTTTAAGCCTCTGCTTTTATTTAGCTTTTGACCTTTAAAACTGTTAATCATCGAGTGCCTCAAGGAGTAAAAGATGCAGAGAAAGAAGAGCTCACCTTGGTATATTTTTTTCTTATTTCTGGTTGACTTTGTTTCTCTCCAGTGCCTTTAAATAGATGTTTTTATTTATTGTTTCTTTTCTTATTGTGTCCAATTTTTATTGTTTGTTCCAAGACAGGAAGTTTGTTCTGATGTAAGATACTCTCTTAAAACCAGAGGTAGAACTGTTTGTTTTTTTTTTCTCTTGTTAAAGGAAATAGTTGTCTCAAGTCTTTTTCTACTAGGATTGCCAAATGATAAATCTGTCTGCTTCATTCCAACAAAAAGTGACTTTAGGCTCGAAATCCTGGGAGACGTCTTCCTAGTATAAAGTATATTTTCACTGAGTGTCCAAGGAATGCACTTTACAATAGCAGAGATAATGTAATTGTGTGCCACAGAGGAGTCCAAACTATGACCTACATAAGAACAGAATTTTGTCCCAAGGACACCTTTAGAAGGTAAAATACCATTGAGAGACTATAAATCTATGATAACTACTCACGTCTGAATTGCTGTTGGATACCCTCAATTGTCCCTTCTATCATGTTTTCATGCAGATATTGAGCTCCAAGACAAAGTACTCAAAACTGAATTACCTCCATCTTTCTCTCTCCACTATTACTTACTACTTTTCAGTAACCATAGAATGTTTATTTCCCCAAATTGTGGAAGTAGAAAACTTCAATATATGGTTAGTTGATTTCTTAAAGGCAGGCCTTGCTGTAAACTAGTCATAGGCAGTGAGTGTTTTGATTCATGGAAATTCTAGAAGCTCTTTAATTAACCTTATAAAAAGGCTGTTAACTTGAAACATCTTCCACAACAAGTAATACTTTCATAGACGGAATAGATCTGTCACTATTCCAATAGAGGAATAGGCTCATACATGGTGAAGTATAAGGAAAGAAATAGTAAAGATAAAAGCAGAAATCAGAGAAATAGAACACAAAAACATAATGGATAAGATCAACAAAACCAAAAGCAATTTTTTTAAATGACTAATAAAACTGATAAAACCCTAGTGATACATACCAAGAAAAAGTAGCACAAATTAAACTCAAAGTAAGTAAAAGTAAATAAATAACAAAAGATAAGAGTACAAACCAAGTAAATAGAATATAGAAAAGCAAAGGATAAAATCAGTAGAACCAAAGCTTATTATTTGTAATGATTGATAAAATTGATTAAAATCTAGCTAGACTGATCAAAAAGAAAAGAAAAATCAAAACAGAGATGCATCACTGTAGACCTTAGTTTCATTTTAAAAGAATAATAAGGAAATATTATGAACAGCTTTATGCCAGTAATGTTGGCCTGTGGACAATATACTTGAAAGATATGACTTATGGAAAGATATCCAAAATGAAATAGAAAACATAAATTGTCCTATAACAATTACAGAATTAGAATTTATAATCAAAATCCTTACCACAAAGAAAGTACCAGGCCCAGAAGGATTCAATGGTAAATTCTAGCAAACATTTAAGGAAAAATAATACTAATCCTACAAAAACTGTTTCAGAAAAGCAAAGAGGAGAGAACATTTTCCAATTCATGTAACAGTACCAAAATCAGACAAAAGACATCTCCAGAAAAAAGAACTACATACCAAATTCCCATAAACAAAGCCACAAATTTATAAATATATAAATGGAAAAATGCATAATGGCCAAGAATGGCTTATACTGATAATAAGGGATCAGTTCAACGTTCAAAAATAAATCAATCACCATATAAATAAAATAAAGGGGAAAAAAACCCTTATGATCATCACAACAGATGAAGGGGGAAAAAGTAGACAAAATTCAATTCCCATTTATGATAAAAAACTTTGAAAACTAGGAGTAAAAGGGAACTCCTTCAACATGATAAAAGGCATCTTTGAAAAACCTGCAGCTAATATTTTTGAAAGTGAAAGGTTCAAAGCTTTCTAGCTAAGATCACAAATGGATGTCTATCTCACTTCTTCTGTTCAACCTTCTGATGGAGGTCTTAGCTAGCAAGTTTCACCAGGCAAAGATAGATAGTAGATAGATAGATGGATGGATGGATAGACAGATAGATGATAGATAGATAGATAGATAGAGATAGAGGATTGATTGATAAAGGCAAGGCATAAATATTGGAAAGGAAGACTAAAAACTGTCTTTATTTGCCCAGGACATTATCATATACACAGTAAATTTCAATGAATTTATACAAAAGCTACTAGAACTAATAAATAAAGTTAGCAAGGACACAGTCAATAATACAAAAATCAACTTTATTACTGTATAATCACAATTTAAAATTTTAAAGTAAAATTAGAAACTAACAGCATTTACTAGAACATCAAGATATGAAATACTTAGGAATAAATTAAGCAAAAATAAGGGACCAAATTTGTACAATGAAAACTATAATACTTTGCAAAATTAAAGAAGATATAAAGAGATATACTGTGATAGTGGCAAATATTGGCATTTAATTTTATTGTTTTATCTTTGACATATTTTGAAATTAATTTTGTTATGGCCTCATAAAACAAGTTTGGAAGTATTCCCACTTTATCCTTTCTGTGTGTAAAAGTATGTAAGATATTTTGAAGAACTCACCTGGGAATGGGGTTTTCTTTGTGGATGAGTTTACTTTACAAAATTTAAATTTAATAGCTTAATTAAGGATTCAGTTGGCAGAGAGGGCAAATCCCCCCTTCCTCCACCTTTTAATCCTATTGAAGCCCTCAATAGATTGGAATATACCTACTCATGTTGGGGAGGGCAATGCACCTCATTCAGTCTATTGATTCAAATGCTAATCTCTTCTTGAAATAGTCTCACAGACATAACCAGAAATAATGCCTAACCAGACATCTGGACATCTCATGATCCAGTCAAGTCATAAAAAGAACTATCATATATAGATATGCTACATATACCACAATTTGTTTATTCATTCATCAGTTGATGGGTTTTTCTATTATAGAAAATGCTGCAATAAACATGAGTATACAAGTCTTTGTATGGACATATGTTTTCATTCCATTAGATAAATACCTAGAGTGGGATTGCTGGATCAGATAATAATATATGTTTAATATCATAAGATGATACCATACTATCTTCCTAAGTTAATGTGCTATTTTGAATTTCCACAGCAAGGTATGGGAGTCTCAGTTGCTTCACATCATTGTCAGAAGTGTTGTCCATCTTCTTCACTTGAGTCATTCAGGTGAGTCCGTAGTGGTATCTCACTAAAGTTTTCATTGCATCTTCTTGATGACTACTGATGTGGATCGTACTTTGTGATTATTGGCCACTTTCGTGAAGTGTCTGTCAAACCTTTTGCCCATTTAAAATTTTTCTTCTCTTTAAGAGTCTTTTATATGCTCTGGATAAGGTCTTTGTTTACTTTTCTGGATATCAGCCTTTTGTGGATATAGTTTCAATTTTTTTCTCTCAGTCTGTGGCTTTCTTAATGAGGTTCAAAGAAATTGAACAAATTTTGATCTAATCAGTTTTCCATTTTTTTTTTCTCTTATGTGATTTTTGGATCCTCTTAAGAAATCTGCCTAACCCAATGTCATAAAGATTTTGTCTTAAAGCTTTCTTTTAGAAATTTAATAATTTTAGCTCTAACATTTAACTTTATGACTAATTTTGAGTTGATGTTTGCATATGGGGTGAGGTAGAGTTTCTTTTCCCCATGCATTTGTTTATCCATTTATTCCAGGATTGTTTTTTAAAAGACTGTATTTTCCCATTAAATAATTTTGGAACATTGAGTGGAAATCACTTGAGCATTTAAGTGTGAGTGCCTTTTCTGATGCATTTTCATAACTCCTGCAAGAAAATACCACATTAGAACAGTGGGTCACCCATTTGAGCCTAGGTAGAAACCCTCTTAATGAGTAATTTTTAGGAAGGACTCTCAGAGATGGAGGCAGTTTTTGTAGAAGGCTGATACAGCCAAGACCCCTGATTCTCCACTGCTGGCATATGCAGGTACTTTGTGGCAGGCACCTGAGAAGAATGAAGTAAATGATGTTTTTCTTCAGATATTTAAACTTAGTTTTACAGTGCACTGATCACTTTCCTTATCTTTGATTTTGGTAAGGGGATTTGATTACCCTGAAGTGTCATGTATATTAATAAATGATGATTCAAAAGAGTGGATGGATTACAGTTAGACCTTATGTGTCTTTGTCTCATAATCCTGTCTATTATTCTAAATTTCTGCAATATATGTACAATAACTGGCATTAAGGGAAAACAACAATAATAAATGTTGTGCAGGGAAAACATAGTTAATGTATTGTGGTTTTATGATTTACACTGGCTCTAATGCAACCGATTCATTTTGTGCCTAATAGCAAAAAAGAGAAAACATGAAATGAGCAGCTGAACAGAGCCATCTAGCCATCATCCTGATCAACGATCACTTGTTGAAGCTCCCAGGGAGCTGTGAGATCATTCTTTCTCAGTGCAATCGGGTTCCCAGTTTCCCCAGTCGTCTCTCCCACTGCTCTGCCTTCTTCTCACTCTCCGCATGGACTGTCATTCTCCTCTCCTCCCCCTGCCCAGGTTTCATTGCCAGTTATGAACTTGTCTCTTCTTGGTCACAGACTTAACCTGGTTGAAGTAATGATATGATATTCTCGCTTCTCTGGACATACAGTGTTGTCATTTGAGCCCATAAATGACAGACTGGACCCAATTACAGATATTTGGTGCATCATTTGGTAATTTTAAATGATGTATGAAAACAGTATAAACATGGATCGATTTTTATATCCTACTTTGATTCTACTTGGCCACAAATTGTGATAACACTTGCTTCGAATAGAAAACTATGAAAAGGTGAGAGAAAAGTCACAGAAGGATGGTTTGTAACTTACAGGTGTCAATGTCTTTTTTTAAGGATTTCTCCCATCACTCGCACAGTGAAGATACTTTCAAAATCAAGTTATATCACTTAGAACCTCATGTGTCAGAGGGATATACTTTATAGTTTTAACTGCCTGTCCCATATATGAAAATATTTATATCAGGATTTTTATCATTATAATATCATAGATTTTCAGACCTGGAAAAGAGCTTAGAATTAATCTTGTGAAGTCCAAGCTCCTAACTTTACAAATGAAAGAACTAAATCTTACAGAAGTAAAGAAGTTAACCTCAAATCGCAGAGCTACTTAACAATAGAGCAAAATGTTGACCCTATGCTTCCAGAGTACAATTTTAATGTTACACCCCCTCAAACTCTAGAATCTGGAACAATACCCTACACAGTGGAGATTCTAATGAATAATAATCATGAAGGTTGGAAGGAATCAATTTTCTTGAATACAGCTAGGAGCCCACTCTTATAACTTACGATTTACATGATTTTCAGGGTAAGCATGTTTTCCATGCATAGAAAATGTAGCCCAGATGAATGCTAAATGTTTTAAAAACAAAATATGCCTGGGAAAGGAAAATTAGAACAGTAAAGGAACGAGTCTCAAAAACCAATAGTCTGAGACTCCTGAAGAATATCTCAAGTTTGTGGAGATTACAGAATAGTTGCAAGGTTCTAGATACTGAGATCTTGGAATGACTGAGGACTGTATGTTGAAATGCATGCCCTTGGCATTTCTATGATGCAGTTAGACTATGTCATTTTAAACTAAGCTGGGCCCTCAACAACTCCAGTCCACATCCTTGAAAGCAACTGGTTCACCATCCAGCTATCAGAGTGACCGAACTTTGTCCAGAATGACCTACCCAAGACCCTTGCACAGTTCATGGTACATGGATGCTCAATAAAGAATGGTATTAAACAGGTGAATTTATCTCCTCCTACAATGCTTGGAAAATTGTAGTTCAATGCACTGGGAAATATGTGGTTTGAAGCTACAGATACCGTGTTTACTGACCAACCCTAACATTTGTGTTAATAAATCAAAACCACTGGTTAAGGAAAAGCATATTGGCCATAACTTTCTCACCCTCTGTAGCCTTGTTTTGAAAAATAGATGGAAACCTTCTGTATTTAGAAGAAGAAAATGATCTTTAAAAAAAAAATCAATGCACTTTTTTTTTCCCTAAATAAATTAGACTCATGCCAGGATGGTGAATTCTCCAAAGAGGGTGAGGACAAAATGTTGACATCCATTGTAGTTTCAATCTCTCCATGCCTCAGGGAGAAAGTTAGCTCCCATTTCTGAGCTAATGGAAGTCCTTCCTGGTGTCCAGAGGGAGACAGTATGTGCCATGGTCCCTGGGCTATAAATGGAGGCAATACCATCTTGGGTAATATCCTCACAGTTCACAGTCCACACTGATTTTGGCACTAAAGAAAGTGTTGAACCTGTGGGGATTTTTAGTTAGGCAATAGCCAAATATGTTTTTAATATTAAGAGAAAAGGACCTATACATAAATCACTATACTGTAAGGCAAAAATTACTGCTACAAGAGAAACATAATCAAAGGACCATAAAGTACCGATGGAATACACTATTTAACTGAGAGTAAGAGAAAAGTTTTGAAATGGTGTGCCATTCCGACTGGGCTTTGAACAATTGGTTAAATTCTAACAGAAAAAAAGCATAGCGATTGTGTTCTGTGCTGCAGGAATAGTAGTAAAGGCATGAACAGTTTCCCTGTGTTTAGGAATGGCCAGAAAAACAGAGGTAGGAATGTAAATTGTGAGGAAGAAAAGAAGTTAGAAGATGGTCAGCTGTACTTTTACCTTCAGATCTATTCCTCAGGCTTGCATCCAATTCCACTCCATATCATAGAAAAGCCTGCCCCTGCAGACTGCTTTATCAAGGCTCCTACCTCAGCTAGTTTACAGCTGAGTTTGGCCAGTGGGAGATACCTGCTAGAGACTGGAGGTCAGTAATGCAGAGATCAGGGCTCTGTCTGCTCCTTTCTCACTCTTGTGTGTGACCTCTGACAGCAACTATGTCTTCATGTCTCCAGCTTCCACAGGACAGTCCACCCTGTGCGGTTTCACTTCTCACCAGGAAGCCCCCACTTAGTTGAATTTCCTCCAAAGAGCTTTGGCTTCTTGGTTCTGGTAACACCATCTCATCACATTGTCCTCTCTGCCCTAAGGGTGGTAGCAGCTTCCTCTTTCACCTGAAGGAAATCAGGATATGTCACTCCAAATATACCTCTCTGACATAAAAATTATTTTGAGTTAAAGACAGCTAAGAAGCAGGAAACGCTCTCTCTACCCTCCCCTTTTCTGTATGAAGGCAGGATATAAATTCTCCCTTTACTGGAGACAGACTCTTATCAGCTCAGAGACAGCACCAGAGCAATCTGCAAACAAACCTTACTTTATTAGTTCCCTCCTAAATATTTACCTTCCCACAGTTTGCCATCCTTAGAAGCCTAAAACTGCTTTCCTTTGTCCTGCCATTTCTCTACAAATGTATTGTTCTTTGTTGAAGATGCTATAGAAGCTGGAGTTCTAAGCCACAGTTCTGAGTTACTTTTCATTGAGGTTTCTCCTCCATGATGTGCACAGCACAGGTAAATAAACTATTTTCCTCTTGTAAATCTTTTTGTTAAGGAACCCCAGATGAAAACTTAAAATCAGCAAAGATAAAGTTTTGGCTCCCCTAAATGGCTAACCTATGGCTTGTTTCTCTATCCTTCATTTAACTTCTCAGCATTCCCATCACTTTGCTTAAAAGACCCAGAGTTGCTTCTATTTTCTGCCAGGAGTCTGATAAGTACAGATGGCCATTAAGACTGACTTTGCTCCACCTTTCTTTGCCTTTCCCTACCTTAGTCCTCTACATTTAAAAGTACAGCTGACCCTTGAACAACGCGGGGGTTAGGGTTGCCAAGACCACACACACAGATGAAAATTTGAGTATAACTTTTGATTCCCCCAAAACTTAACTACAAATAACCTATTGTTAGTGGAAGTCTTACCAATAACATAAACAGTTAACACATATTTTGTATGTTATATGTTTTATATACTGTATTCATTCAATAAAGTAAGCTAGAGAAAAGAAAATTTTATTAAGAAATAAAGAAATTAAGAAAATTATATGGAAGAAAAATACAGTACTGTACTGTATTTATCGATACTATAAGTTTACATGGTTTGTTTACAGGGTGAATCATCTGTCTGACAGTAGGTACATCAATATTTTCTTATATGATACAAAACACAATAGATGTTCTGTGTATTACTATCACTAGACTTCAAAATGAAAAGATAATGTGAAAAATGCATATTTATTTATAAGTATAATGATTTGTGCATTGATAATGAAGAAGCGGCAGTATGATTGCTTCATGGTAGCCTAGCCTATGCACTAGTGAATGAATCATTATAAAATTTTATGGCATACAATACTATAGTCTTATTCATAATACAGTATTAGAAACATTGTTACTTTTTTTTTTAGAAACCACCTACCTGTGATGATAGGCTGATACACAGTTTTTCCAATAATGAGAGAGAGAGGCATACTGTATGGTAATGTAATTCTTTGAAAGCAAAGTTATAAAACAGTAAGAAAACTAACACACTGTCAATTTTATGTTAAATATTACTAACCTTATGCCTATGTAAGATACGCTGTCCACTTCAATACAAGTCTGGTGCACCATGTTCTACCTGATGAATACTCAGGTGATGTTGATGATGATGACACAAAATGTCTCCTATGGTTCCTGTCATACGGTTACTAGATTTTCACATGAAGATACTCACACGTACACAGCAGATAAGTTTATTAACTGTACGGCATGATGATCATTTACTCTTCGTTAAGTGGATCATCATAAAGGTCTTCACCCTTGTTGTCTCCACGTTGAGAAGGCTGCGGGGGAGGAGGGGTTGGTCTTGCTACCTCAGCAGCGGCAGAGAGGGAAGAGATGGAGGAGGGGGAGGGGGAGGGCAGGAGAGGCAGGCACACTCCGTGTAACTTTATGGAACTACATGGTAATTTCTGTCTGACTTTTGCTTTTTCATTTCTCTAAAACTGTTTCTAGATGGAATCAATCCCCCTACTGTTTTTCACTTTAGCTGCAGGACCCATTTCATAGAAGGGCCCATCCACGTCGTAAAAGAATGAAAAGCAGTCTTGAAAAATCGGAACCCTTCCGACGGAAGGTCCAACGTCAGTTTGTTTGCTGGCACCTGCTTCTTCTACATCTTCTTCCGCATTGTCTGCCACTGGTTCAGAGGCATTCAGTCGTTTTCTGTTAATTCCTCTGGTGTGGTGTCTATTAGCTCTTGAATTTCTCCAAGGTCCATATTTTGAAAGCCTTTACTTCCCACCTTTTTGTCATAGCCACAATCTCAAGATTTCCTTGATTGGTTCTGTCATAAATCCTGTGAAGTCATGCACAACATCTGGACAGAGTTTTCTCCAGCAGGAATTTATTGTTTGGGGCTTGATGGCTTTCACAACTTTTTCTATAATAACAATGACATCTTCAGTGGAAGGTGTAATCCTTCCAGACTTTCATGATGTTCTCTCCATCAGGGTTCTCTTCCATAGCACTGACAATCCTTTCCATAGCATACTGTGTGTGATGAGCCTTAAAGGTCTTTCCAACCCCCTAATCTAGAGGCTGACTTTGAGACGTTGTGTTTGGTGGCAAGGAGACCACTTCAGCAACTTTGATGTTGAACTCATGAGGCTCTGTGTAGCCAGGGGCCTTGTCCAATATCAAAAGAACTTTAAAAGGCAACCACTTACAGGCAAGGTATTTCCTTCAGGGACAAATCATCGATGGAACCAATCCAGAAAAAGAATTCTCATGGTCCAGGCCTTCTTGATGTACAACCAAGACTGACAGCTGGTGTTTATCTTTTCCCTTCAAGGCTCAGATATTAGCAGCTTTATAGATAAGGGCAGTACTTCTCATAAACCCGACAGCATTTGCACAAGCTGTAGAGTTAGCCTATCCCTTCCTGCCTTAAATCCTAGTGCTCACTTTTCTTCCTTACAAATAAATGCCTTCTGTGGCATTTTTTTCCCCAGAATAGGGCACTTTCATCTGCATTAAAAACCCATTCAGGAGAATCCTTTCTCCTCAATGATTTTCTTAATGGCGTCTGGGAATTCGTCTGCTGCCTCTTGGTCAGCAGAAGCTGGTTTTCCTGTTATCTTGATATTTTTTAAGCCACACCTCTTCTTAAAATTATCAAACCATCCTTTGCTGGCATTAAATTCTACAGCTTTAGATCCTTCACCTTCCTTTGGCTTTTGGTTGTCATATAATGATTTCGCTTTTTTTTTAAATCATTTTAGAGTCTGTAGATAAGCCTGCACCCACATAAAAGCTGCATTTTCAATACAAGATAAAAAGGTATTTTGCAAAAAGTGCAAGGTTTTCCTGCCTGCTGATGTAGCTGCAGCGATGGCTTCACGATTTTCCTTTCTTTTTTTTTACAGTGGTCCTTCTGCTGGATTCATTTATCTTAAAATGGCAGGCAACAGCAGCTGCAGACCTCAATCTAGGGTACATACCCAGCAATTCAACTTTTCCTTGTAATATCATGACTTTTCTCTGCTTCTTGGGAGTACTTCCAGCCTCACTAGTGGCACTTTGTGTGGATCCCATGGTGTTATTTGAGGTTTACAGTATTGCACTAAACATGATGAAAACCATGCAAGAACTGGGAGAGATCACTTTTTACCGCGATACGAAATTTACCAGCGAGGAGCTGCACATGCAGAGATGATTAGCATCACTTGGCATTTTACACAATACTCGCAACACCTGAGCTCACCTAAACAGAAACAGGAGGTGGCTATGAAATTGATATGATAGCACAGTATGTACTGCAGTTAATTTTACACAGTTACAGTTTAAAACCGCATCTTTACATTTGTTTACATTTCTCTTGGCGGCAAATGGCACCAAGTATAGTCTGTAAGTGTTTTATGAATAAGTTTTGATAAATGTTAACTTTTTATAATACATTTGTGCATATTTCATGGTTGTAAATGATAAAATAGACTAGTATCTATATATATTTTATGCATTCATGACATACTTAACATTTTCTTCATTTTTTTTTTGATATTTCTAGACTACACGGTTTTGTCTGCAAGTTTTTTCAAATTGGTGCAAATCTCCCCCAAAATTTCCAGTATATTTATTGAAAAAGATCTGCGTGTCAGTGGACCTGTACAGTTCAAACCTGTGTTGTTCAAGGGTCTACTGTAGTTGTTTTGTTGTTGTTCTCAACTGATTTTCATGAATCAGGTTCACATCCCATCAATCTTCATGTTTTCTAATCATTTCATTTAAACTCCCCAAACATTATTGAACCTCTATTATGTGCAGAAACTGTACTAATTGAACTGCCCACAAAGAGCAGTGTGCCAGGTACATGGACATATAGCTAAATAATTTACATATAGTGTGATAATGCTTGAACAGTATCCACAAAAAGTCAGCAGAATGCAAATGACAGAGAAATCAATTCTTATTTTTTATTTAATCTTATTTATTTTTTATAGAGCAGGTTCTTATTAGTCATCCATTTCATACATATTAGTGTATATATGTCAATCCCAATCTCCCAATTCATCACACCACCACCAACCCCCCCGTCACTTTCCCCCCTTGGTGTCCATATGTTTGTTCTCTACATCTGTGTCTCAATTTCTGCCCCGCAAACCGGTTCATCTGTACCATTTTTCTAGGTTCCACAGATATGCGTTAATATACGATATTTGTTTTTCTCTTTCTGACTTACTTCATTCTGTATGACACTTTCTAGCTCCATCCACATAGCTACAAATGACCCAATTTCGTTTCTTTTTATGGCTGAGTAATATTCCATTGTATATATGTACCACATTTTCCTTATCCACTCATCTGTCGATGGGCATTTAGGTTGCTTCCATGTCCTGGCTATTGTAAATAGTGCTGTAATGAACATTGGGGTGCATGTGTCTTTTTAAATTATGGTTCTCTCAGGGTATATGCCCAGTAGTAGGATTGCTGGGTCATATGGTAGTTCTCTTTTTACTTTTTTGGGGAATTTCCATACTGTTCTCCATAGTGGCTGTATCAATTTACATTCCCACCAACAGTGCAAGAGGGTTCCCTTTTCTCCACACCCTCTCCAGCATTTGTTGTTTGTAGATTTTCTGATGATGCCCATTCCAACCGGTGTGAGGTGATACCTCATTGTACTTTTGATTTGCATTTCTCTAATAATTAATGATGTTGACCAGCTTTTCATGTGCTTCTTGGCTCTCTGTATGTATTCCTTGGAGAAATGTCTACTTAGGTCTTCTGCCCATTTTTGGATTGGGTTGTTTGATTTTTTAATATTGAGCTACATGAGCTGTTTATATATTTTGGAGATTAATCCTTGTCCATTCATTCATTTGCAAATATTTTCTCCCATTCTGAGGGTTGTCTTTTTGATTTGTTTGTAGTTTTCTTTGCTGTGCAAAAACATTTAAGTTTCACTAGGTCCCATTTGTTTATTTTTGTTTTTATTTCCATTACTCTACGAAGTGGATCAAAAAAGATCTTGCTGTGATTTATGTCAAAGAGTGTTCTTCCTATGTTTTCCTCTAAGAGTGCTATAGTGTCCAGTCTTACATTTAGGTGTCTAATCCATTTTGAGTTTATTTCCGTGTATGGTGTTAGTGAGTATTCTAATTTCATTCTTTTACATGTAGCTGTCCAGTTTTCCCAGCACCACTTATTGAAGAGACTGTCTTTTCTCCATTGTATATCCTTGCCTCTTTTGTCATAGATTACTTGATCATCAGTGTGTGGGTTTATCTCTGGGCTTTCTATCCTGTTCCATTGATCTATATTTCTGTTTTTGTGCAAATACCATATTGTCTTGATTACTGTAGCTTGGTAGTATAGGCTGAAGTCAGGGAGTCTGATTCCTCCAGCTCCATTTTTTTCCCTCAAGACTGCTTTGGCTATTCAGGGTCTTTTGTGTCTCCACACAAATTTTAAGATTTTTTGTTCTAGTCCTGTAAAACATGCCATTGGTAATTTGATAGGGATTGCATTGAAACTGTAGATTGCTTTGGGTAATATAGTCATTCTTACATCATTGATCCTTCCAATCCAAGAACATGGTATATCTCTCTATCTGTTTGTATCATCTTTAATTTCTTTCATCAGTGTCTTATAGTTTTCTGCATACAGGTCTTCTGTCTCCCTAGGTGGGTTTATTCCTAGGTATTTTATTCTTTTTGTTGCAATGGTAAATGGGAGTGTTTCCTTAATTTCTCTTTCAGATTTTTCAGCATTAGTGTATAGGAATGCAAGAGATTTCTGTGCATTAATCTTGTATCCTGCAACTTTACCAAATTCATTGATTAGCTCTAGTGGTTTTCTGGTGGCATCTTTAGGATTCTCTATGCATAGTATCATGTCATCTGCAAACAGTGACAGTTTTACTTCTTCTTTTCCAATTTGTATTCTTTTTTTTGTGGTACGCGGGCCTCTTACCGTTTTGGCCTCTCCCGCTATAGAGCACAGGCTCTGGAAGCACAGGCTCAGCAGCCATGGCCACGGGCCCAGCCGCTCCACAGCATGTGAAATCCTCCCGGACCAGGTCACAAACCCATGTCCCCTGCATCAGCAGGCAGACTCTCAACCACTGTGCCACCAGGGAGGCCCAATATGATCTTTTTAATGTGTTGTTGGATTCTGATTGCTAGTATTTTGTTGAGGATTTTTGCATCTATATTCATCAGTGATATTGGTCTGCAATTTTCTTTTTTGGTAGTATCTTTGTCTGGTTTTGGTATCAGGGTGATGGCAGCCTCATAGAATGCGTTTGGGAGTGTTCCTTCCTCTGCAATTTTTTGGAAGAGTTTGAGAAGGATTGTTGTTAGCTCTTCTCTAAATGTTTGATAGAATTCACCTGTGAAGCCATCTGGTCCTGGACTTTTGTTTGTTGGAAGATTTTTAATCACAGTCTCAATTTCATTACTTGTGATTGGTCTGTTCGTATTTTCTATTTCTTCCTGGTTCAGTCTTGAAAGGTTATACCTTTCTAAGAATTTGTGCATTTCTTCCAGGTTGTCCATTTTATTGGCATAGAGTTGCTTGTAGTAGTCTCTTAGGATGCTTTGTATTTCTGCGGTGTCCATTGTAACTTCTCCATTTTCATTTCTAATTTTATTGATATGAGTCCTCTCCCTCTTTTTCTTGATGAGTCTGGCTAATGGTTTATCAATTTTGTTTATCTTCTCAAAGAACCAGCTTTTAGTTTTATTGATCTTTGCTATTGTTTTCTTTCTTTCTATTTCATTTATTTCTGCTCTGATCTTTATGATTTCTTTCCTTCTACTAACTTTGGGTTTTGTTTGTTCTTCTTTCTCTAGTTTGTTTAGGTGTAAGGTTAGATAGTTTATTTGAGATGTTTATTGTTGCTTGAGGTAGGATTCTATTGCTTTAAACTTCCCTCTTAGAACTGCTTTTGCTGCATCCCATAGGTTTTGGATCGTTGTGTTTTCATTGTCATTTATCTCAAGGTATTTTTTGATTTCCTCTTTGATTTCTTCAGTGATCTCTTGGTTATTTACTAATGCATTGTTTAGCCACCATGTGTTTGTGTTTTTTTACATTTTTTTCCCTGTAATTGATTTCTAATCTCATAGCTTGTGGTCAGAAAAGATGCTTGATATGATTTCAATTTTCTTAAATTTACTGAGGCTTGATTTGTGACCCAAGATGTGACCTATCCTGGAGAATGTTCATTGTGCACTTGAGAAGAAAGTGTAACCTGCTGTTTTGGGATGGAATGTCCTATAAATATCAATTAAATCTATCTAGTCTATTGTGTCATTTAAAGCTTGTGTTTCCTTATTAATTTTCATTTTGGATGATCTGTCCATTGGTGTAAGTGATGTGTTAAAGTCTCCCAGTATTATTGTGTTACTGTTGATTTCCTCTTCTATAGCTGTTAGCAGTTGCCTTATGTATTGAGGTGATCCTATGTTGGGTGCATATATATTAATAATTGTTATATCTTCTTCTTGGATTGATCCCTTGGTCATTATGTAGTGTCCTTCTTTGTCTCTTGTAATAGTCTTTGTTTTAAAGTCTATTTTGTCTGATACAAGAATTGCTACTCCAGCTTTCTTTTGATTTCCATTTGCATGGAATATCTTTTTCCATGTATGTGACACATCATTTCCATGTATGCGTCCCTAGGTCTGAAGTGGGTCTCTTGTAGATAGTATATTTATGGGTCTTGTTTTTGTATCCATTTAGTGAGCCTGTGTCTTTTGGTTGGAGCATTTATTCCATTCATGTTTAAAGTAATTATAGATATGTATGTTCCTATTACTATTTTTTAAATTGTTTTGGGTTTTTTTTTTTGTAGGTCCTTTTCTTCTCTTGTGTTTCTCACTTAGAGAATTTCCCTTAGCATTTGTTGTAGAGCTGGTTTGGTGGTGCTGAATTCTTTTAGCTTTTGCTTGTCTGTAAAGCTTTTGATTTCTCCATCAAATCTAAATGAGATCCTTGCCAGGTAGAGTAATCCTGGTTTTAGATTTTTCTCTTTCATCACTCTAAGTATATCATGCCACTCCCTTCTGGCTTGTAGAGTTTCTGCTGAGAAATCAGCTGTTAACTTTATGGGAGTTCTCTTGTATGTTATTTGTTGTTTTTCCCTTGCTGCTTTCAATAATTTTTCTTTGTCTTTATTTTTGCCAGTTTGATTACTATGTGTCTCAGTGTGTTTCTCTTTAGGTTTATCCTGTATGGGACTCTCTGTGCTTCCTGGACTTCAGTGGCCTATTTCCTTCCCCACGTTAGGGAAGTTTTTGACTATAATCTTTTCAAATATTTTCTCGGGTCCTTTCTCTCTCTCTTCTCCTTCTTGGACCCCTATAATGCAAATGTTGTTGTGTTTAATGTTGTCCCAGAGGTCTCTTAGGCTGTCTTCATTTCTTTTCATTCTTTTTTCTTTATCCTGTTGCACAGCAGTGAATATCACCATTCTCTCTTCCAGGTCACTTATCTCTTCTTCTTTCTCAGTTATTCTGATATTGATTCCTTCTAGTGTATTTTTCATTTCAGTTATTGTATTGTTCTTCTCTGTTTGTTTGTTCTTTAATTTTTCTAGGTCTTTTTTAAACATTTCTTGCATCTTCTCGATCTTTGCCTCCATCCTTTTTCCGAGGTCCTGGGTCATCTTCACTATCATTATTCTGAATTCTTTTTCTGGAAGTTTGCCTATCTCCACTTCATTTAGTTTTTTTTCTGGGGTTTTATCTTGTTCCTTCATCTGGTACACAGCCCTCTGCCTTTTCATCTTGTCTATCTTTCTGTGAATGTGGTTTTTGTTCCACAGGCTGCAGGATTGTAGTTCTTCTTGCTTCTGCTGTCTGCTCTCTGGTGGATGAGGCTATCTAAGAGGCTTGTGCAAGCTTTCTGATGGGAGAGACTAGTGGTGGGTAGAGCTAGCTGTTGCTCTGTTGGGCAGAGCTCAGTAAAACTTTACTCTGCTTGTCTGCTGATGGGTGGGGCTGAGTTCCCTCCCTACTGGTTGTTTGGCCTGAGGTGACCCAGCACTGGAGCCTACCCGGGCTCCTTGGCAGGGTCAATAACAGACTCCAGGAGGACTCATGCCAAGGAGCACTTCCCAGAACCCCTGTTGCCAGTGTCCTTGTCCTCACGGTGAGACACAGCCAGCCCCTGCCTCCGCAGGAGACCCTCCAACACTAGCCAGTAGGTCTGGTTCAGTCTTCTATGGAGTTACTGCTCTTTCCCCTGGGTCCCGATGCGCACACTACTTTGTGTGTGCCCTCCAAGAGTGGAGTTTCTGTTTCCCCCAGTCCTGTTGAAGTCCTGCAATCAAATCCCACTAGCCTTCAAAGTCTGATTCTCTAGGAATTCCTTCTCCCGTTGCCAAGCCCCCAGATTAGGAAGCCTGACGTGGGGCTGAGAACCTTCATTCCAGTGGGTGGACTTCTGTGGTATAAGTGTTCCCCAGTTTGTGAGTCACCCACCCAGCAGTTATGGGATTTGATTTTATTGTGATTGTGCCCCTCTTACCATCTCATTGTGGCTTCTCCTTTGTCTTTGGATGTGGGTTATCTTTTTTGGTGAGTTCCAGTGTCTTTCTGTGGATTAGTGTTGAGCCATTAGTTGTGATTCCAGTGCTCTCGCAAGAGGGAGTGAGAGCATGTCTGTCTACTCTGCCATCTTGAACCAATCTCCGAGAAATCAATTCCTGATTGTCAGGTGGTAGAGAGGTGTATGGGGTAGAATATTACACAAGGGCAAGATGAATAATAATAGGCATTTATTTACTGTTTACTGTGTTTCTGACACTTTTCAAAAAGTGCTTTACATATACTCTCTCATTTAATCCTCAAAACAACTCTCTGAGGTATGTACTATAATTATCCCCATTTGCCAGATGAGAAAACCATGTATTATAAATAGAAATTAAGTCACTGTCCCAAAGTATAAACAACAGCATGGGAGATAGGACAATGCATGTAAAATAGTCAGGAAAGGGAATTCACTCAGTGGAGCTCTTGCTTTATTGTGTGAGATCAAATATGACCAGTTTAGGAAAACTGTCCTAAGAAGTTTGGACATAATACCATGTAACTGAAGGGAATTCATTGTAAATCTCTGAAGGAAGAATTGCCAGGGAAACAGGGCACATTGTCATGATTTTTGTAGCAAGGTACTATAGTAACTAATTTGCAAACTCTTTATTCATATAGAATAATGCTAAATCAAATATAAATTAAAATGGAAGGAAGATGGCTCTTGAAGCATAATGTGTCTTCTGTTCTACAGGACTGTAATTTTTTTTTTTTTTTGGTATGTGGGCCTCTCACTGTTGTGGCCTCTCCCGTTGCGGAGCACAGGCTCCGGACGCGCAGGCTCAGCGGCCATGGCTCACGGGCCCAGCCGCTCTGCGGCATGTGGGACCTTCCTGGACCGGGGCACAAACCCGTGTTCCTTGCATCGGCAGGCGGACTCTCAACCACTGTGCCACCAGGGAAGCCCTACAGGAGTGTAATTTGACTGCACAAGTTAACTCATGTATACACGGGTTCAAACCTCATTAACCAAAAGTAATGTAATTGGGGATAACATTTTTGAAAAGCAAAAGGCAATAGTACCCACTTCATGTGTTCATTGATCACCATAAGTCTTGAGTATTATACATTCAAATTTATATTCTACAGGTTGACAAACATACTAAAATAGGATAGATTAATAGTAGCTTAAATTGCAAAAATACATCAATAATACGTCTTATATAATGCCAGGAATAACAAAATGTAGCACAGAACACAGCATTTCCAAATACTATCATATATTCCACACCAGGAAAAAATTATCTTCCAATTCAATATTGCATACCTCTAACAAAATTACACGTTTAAAAATTTTTCTGTTGTGATAGTTTTCTTTTAAGAATTAGAAGTCTTTGTTTTTATTCAAGCTTCCAGATTCAACCTTCAGCAGCCTCTTCATTTAGTAGAGCATTGACCACTAGGGGGCAGACATGATCAAGCCATTTAATATGTTTCTATTTGCTATTTCAGATTTTGAATCGAGATGCAGTATGCTCTTGAAGCCAATGGTGTATTTTCTTTAAAACTGCATATGAAACAAACAGAAAAGAAAGAAAGAAAAAACTGACAATTCAATTTTAAGTCTCTTTTGTTTTCTTATGAGTTACCAAGTCCAAATCTTATCTTTGTTTTCAACTACAATAAAATTAAATTTACAATAGAGACACTGATAGTTAATTATTACTTTTTTGTTATAAGATTGGCAATGTCCTTCAGAACCTAGGTTTGTGTTTCTAATTGCCTACACTAATAATTTAGTTATATATATTACCTAAATTTGTTCTTACAACACATCTGTGAATAAAGTGTTACCATCCTCATCTGTAAGATGGAGAAATTAAAGATTTTTAAAAGATCGCAGATTATGTGGCATAATAAGGATTTAGACCCAATTTTGTCTAATTCCAAAGTTTGTGTGTGATATTACTTCTTTTTTTCTGTGTTAATTATGAAATATACAGTACATGCGGGAAAGTACATAAAATACAAGTATTCAACTCAAAAATAATAATAAAGCAAATATCCATTTCACCACCACCCTGACCCAAACAAAGGACACTTTTAGGTCCTGCAGAAGCACCAGATGAGCTACTCACCCTTCACAACACCCCCTCCACCTTGGAAGGTAATTACCATCTTCATTTTTATGATCATCATTCCCTTTCTTTTGTTTAGAACTTTTGTGAGAGTTATATAAATCTATTCATAGTGTACAGATTCATTCATGTCTTTCTCCTTTTGGTCAATATTATATTTGTAATATTTATCTATACTGTTGTACATAGTTACAGTTCTTTAATTTTTATTGCTACGTAAAATGAAATGCTCTATGTAATATACCATAATTTATTATCTATTCTACTATTGATAGGCATGGGGGTTGTCTTCAGTTTGGGACTGTTATGAATAAGGCTACTACACACATTCTTACACATTTTTTTTTTTTTTTTTTGCGGTACGCGGGCCTCTCACCGCCGCGGCCTCTCCCGCCGCGGAGCACAGGCTCCGGACGCGCAGGCCCAGCGGCCATGGCCCACAGGACAGCCGATCCGCGGCATGTGGGATCCTCCCAGACCGGGGCACGAACCCGTGTCTCCTGCATCGGCAGGCGGACTCTCAACCACTGCGCCACCAGGGAAGCCCTACACACATCTTTTGATTCACATATAAAAATTGTCCCTAAGATATACAACTGAGTCAAGTTGCTAGTTTATCAGGTCTGTCTGCATATCTTCAACTTTATTGGAAACAAAAGTCTATTGACAGGTGAATAAGCAAAGAGATGTGGTATATCCACACAATGGAATACTACTCAGCAGTAAAAAGAAGGAACTATTGACACATGCAACAACATAGATGAACCAGGTGGACTATTTTATTCTTTTATCCACTATTACTTGTAGTACAATATTACTATATTTTTATATGTATTGATAGATATTGAATGTATAACCTTCCCAACATGAAAAATTAGTTTCCATGGGTAATTAGTTTCCATGGGTAATACACCAAATTAGGGTAGGGGGAATCATTTCATCCTGGAGGTTCATTGTCTTTGTAAGTTTTATTTTCATCTACATCTATGAATGAGCCTGCGTATCCTTTATTACACTAGATAGTTATGGTAGGATTTTAAATGATGCCTAGTACACCACACATTAATAATACTACTGTGACATTTTACCACCCTTTCCAGTAAAAAGGACATTTTCTGTATGCCATATATTTTCCCATAGCTGGAGAAGTCACCAGAGGCCACTGCTCTGTAAATTTTGGTTGCCTTTGGTCTGGATAAAAATACATATAGGTATATGCCAGCCATCAAAACAAAAATACCATAAATAAAAATAAGTTTTTACTGATAGAAGCTTCTAGGTAGCATCTGCTTCCCATTAGGAGGAGGTGGTTGATCCTGATCCTGTCCAATCTCAATCAATTTTACTGTGAGGGACATGCCCTTGTTTTAAAAGTGGGTACACTGATTATGAGGAAGTAGCAGTAAAAGACTGCATTCCCAGTGATGGCTTGCCATATTAGGTTGACCCTAGTGATTCCATAGCCTAAGCCTCTATTCCACCCAGCTACTGCTTTCCCTCTCCCTCAGCCCCTTTTCTTCTCTTTCAATTTCAGATAACTTCATCATCTTTTAGATGGCCTACCTAGCAAGACAAGTTTCCTGAGAGAGGACTCCAGTGTCCCTATCTGAGTTAAAATTCCTCTTAGTATGGTGGTGAGCTTCCAGAAAAGCCATCTGCACTCGATTCAACACACCAAGTCTGATTCCCAAGGCTCCCAAATCTCTCTTGGTATGTTGGGACCAGTTTTAGTTAATCCACTACAAGTATAGTTGCCATTAACTGCTTGTGCTATGAGTGTTATTCAAATATATAAGAGACACCTAAAATATTGCTATTCTAGGAGATCATCAGCTGAAACTGTTGACTCCTAGCTGCAGTTCAATTTAATAGGAGTAGGCTTTTCATAATCACCCTTTTCAAAGTTTCAGAGACAAATTCCATCAGTGATACTTACTCATCAAGTCAGGCATAATTCACTCTTTTGGACACCATTCTGATTTCCTGACTACCCTACTTATTTAATGTTCCTTCCACATTTATATCTGATTTAGTCAAAAGAGAAAAGGAGACTCTGACCTACTGGAAATCCAGTGGTGACATATCTCCCTTCAGACCCACACCGAGCTTAGAGTCACAACATATCCTTCTCAGTTTGAAGGTAGGCTCCTTCTCCAAGACATGATAAAACCAATATGATGAATATAATCAACAAAATGTGACTCAAATTAGAATTGCAACTAACTCCTATTGAGGTGGATCATCAAGGGTAGTTGATGTCTTTTCAGTAAATAACTAAACCAGAGTTCTTAGGTTAGTCTTGTAGTTTGGCTTCAGTGTCATTCTATTTCCCAGAGAGGGGAGAAAATCCAGGCTCTTCTCTCTGAATTAGCAATAACTTGGTATTATATCTGGGAGAAACAGTTAAAAGTGTTTTTCTCTCGCTCTGAGACACTCAGGAAAAAAGTGATGCAACACTGTAGATTTTATGTGCTTTCTTTCCATCTGCCACAATTTCCCCTTTGCTTTCATTTGTTACTTACTTATTACCATATTTCATTCCCTGGGTGTGTCTCTATACTGTTTACCTCAAGGGCAGATAGCTGGAATCACTCTGCCAAGGCTTCCCCTTCTGTCCACTCCCAGCAAGAAGGAAAGACAAGTAGTGATGGGACCATCCTACGTGTCACCAACAGGGCAGCACTTACAGTCAGTCCTAGTTAAGGACACATGAGGGGCGTCACTGTCAAGTCCATTGTGTTTTTTACCAAGATGCCAGTCAAATTCAGAGAAATTGAACTAGTTTTCTGAGTATCAATGCCTCCCTTTGCTGGGATATGGTAGTGTAGTCTTGAACACAATACAGGTGAATCTGGCAAGATAAAATAAATTTTCTGTTCCAACTAAAATTGGACATTAGGATGGCCCCTGTGCAAGTATGACAGGCAAATTTGTGAAGCATTCCATATTAAAGAAAAGAAAAGAAGAGAAGGGAAGAGAAGAGAAGAGAAGAGAAGAGAAAAGAAAGAAAAGAAAAAAAATTTCTGTTGGAGTTGTGTGATTGCATCATCACTGTTATCTTTACCCCTACATTCACATAGGAACTACCCCCCAATGGTTTTTCTATGTTAGATTGACCCAGTCATGGCAGCCATTTCTTCATTCCCTTAGCATCACCAGTCTTTATCAACATATATTTTAATTACCCATTCCAGGTATTTTTCAAACTGCTGCTATATGTGTGATATGGAATTTGGTAAGTCCATATGATGTTATGTCTCTTAGCTCATTTTTGTACACAGGCAACAGTGAAAAGTATACTTTGACTGATAAAATGTAACTTAGGAGACTGAGTTTATTCACGTTGTATTGTTCCAAATCTTTAATAGTATCCTCAGCCATAGTTACACCCAAAGGATAAGCAAAGTCAAAGTCTAATATGTGGTTATTCTAGTCAGGACCCAGTTGAAGCCACCTGGGCTACCAGTAAGGGTCCAGTGTTGTCAACTGCTATTCCCTGCCCTTGAGGAATCTTACCCAAAGTCATCTTTTGGAAATTCTTTTCCCATTCACAATCCGGATAGCATATTATCACATCAGTAATTTCCGTAAAGGAGGATGTCATTGTTCCATCCAATATTTATAGCTCAAGTAAAAATATCCCCATTTATTTTATGTACCCAAGGAGATAACATCCAAGGAATAGACCAATGCATCAGTCTTTGTATTCTAACCCCGTATGAGCCAGCAGCCAGGTTTTATCTGGTGGTCATTGATATGACCCACTGTAATTCTTCCACAGAATTTCCACATATTTCCTAATTTAATTCTCCTCACAGTGGTATTTGTAATTGTCCAATCCTAAAGTGTTACTTTAGTAGGATAAAAGTCATAGGTTCACCCTTTTTAACAAGAAACTAAGAATTCTTCTGGTGGTTCTGTCCTCTATTCCAAAGGTGGGGCTGTATTCTGTTCATGGATACCATGTACTTTCCCAGAGTCACATCTAGTTACTATTCCATTTCTATGTTATCCATCATTGGATCTGATCCATCATTATTGGAATAGCTCTCTGTCATTACCTATAATATAATGGATATTTGATGTCTTTCAGTGATGGGAGCTATTTCTATCAAAGCCCAATTTCAGGACAACAAAGGTCTCTTGGAGTGACTACATCTAGCTATTGCCATCAGGTTACTTGCAGGTCCAAATATCTCAGTAGTCACCAAGTGAGAGCAGTTATAGACTTCTTCCTGAGAATTTAGTCTGCATATGTCTGCATAGTAGATATTTTCAAAATAATTCATGTGACAACATTACATGGACTTGATTTTGCTACTTGAGCTATAGCTCTTCCTTTGTAAATATATCAAAGTCTCTTTTGTTCCAGATCCCATTCAAACTCAGATTTCTCTTTGGTCACTTGATATATAAAGGATAATAACAACTTAGGTCAACATATGTACCCTCCAAGATTCAAATAGCCTTAAAAGCCATTGAGCCTCATTCTAAGTAGTAAGCCCTGGCATATATTATGTACTGTCTTTGGAAAGTCTCTTCTGATTACAGCCCATGTTTTTCACTCAAAATTGAACTGAATAAACTATCACAATTCTCATTTTTTCCCTGGCTTTCTTTTCCTTTAGGGAAGCTATCATGGTAGTATCATCGTTATGAAGCAACTGACTTTTGATAATGATCAAGTATAAATCTTGTCTTATTAGGTTATGACAGTATACTAGAGAATATAAGTATCTTTGAGGGAGGATAGAGAATGTATACTGTTGTTAGTCCCATGAGCAAGTAAACTAATCCTGGCTTTCTTTTGATATGGGAATGGAAAACAAATTGTATAATATGGTATATTATATGTATATACTAGATAGACATATACATACATAATTATTGGTCTCAATTCTTCACTCTCTTCTGCAGTCACACACTTGCCATGACCTCACTGGGAGAGAGGGGTGAATTTTTCAGCCCCTTGGTTTTGGTTTGCCCATATAACTCGCTTTGGCCAATGGCAAGTGGGCAGAAGTGATGATGTGTTAGTTGTACACTTAGGCTTTAAGGGACATTGCATGGCTCCCCTTGCCTTCTTGCAATTCTGCCACACAACAGGAAGAGCTGTCCCTAGGAAGCTACTGTCTTATTAGTTTCAGAATGCACCGATATGGAGTGGAACAGCCCTAGCCAACATACCCCGGCAGCCATAGCCTGAAGTATAACCTTTCAGCTGATCCCAAGCTGGGATAACCAAACTTTAGCCAGACTCAGACACAGATGATAATAAGTGATTCTTATTGAAGGCACTAAAGTTTGACATGGCTTCTTAGGCAGCAAGAGTTAACCAAAAATAAAGTACTGATAGGTCAAATTTCTTATATCTCTCATTTAAAATATCTAATTAAGTACTTAATTTGAACTTGTGGATTTAAGTTGAAATCTTAATACATTTTCATCATATATTTGGAAATTTAGAATAACTTTAGGTTCACTATGATTCTAAGATCAAGATACTAGATCTGTAAGAATCTTTCAATACTCAGGAAGGTTTAGTCAAACAATAGAATTGATAAAATCAGAAATTAAATATATTAAATTTGAGATGAAGTTTTAAAAATTTGGAAGTCTTGACTCATTAAATTTTTAGATAAAATCAAAACATTTTTCAAATATCTTTTAAAAAGGGGCTGGTATTATCGAGTAAAGCTAAACATGTACACACTCCATGACACAGCAATTCTGTCCTAGATATATATCCAACAGAAATGTTTCCATATGTTCTACAAAGGCATATGCTGGAATGTTTGTAGTAACACTATTTGTAATAGTGCCAAACTGGAAACTACCCAGCTGCCCATCAAAGGTAGAATAGATGAGAATGAATAATCTTTATCATTGTGCAATAATACATTATCATATTAAAATCAGACTCAGAAGAATAAATAGTGCATAATACTATTTATGTGAGGGATAAATAAGAACAAGACCAATCTACCCAATTAGAAGTCAGAATAGTGGGTATTCTAGGTATGATCGTAGATAATGTTGCAATTAAAGGTCTGAACAGTGGATATCCTAGATAACTAGACCTGGCATAAACGGGACTTATTTAATGCTGGTGATGTTCTATTTTTAATGTGAGTTCTAATTTCATGGATTTGTAAAGTTTGTAAAAATAAATCCAGCTATATATTGTACTTTTGAACCATGCACTTTTTATGTGTATATGGTACTTCAACAAAATGCTTTTTATTAAAGTTTAAAAAGTTTTTCTTAATTTAACCATTTTAGACTTACTAATAAGATTTTTTAGCAAACTTTTTAATCTAAATGAGGAACTAGATACAAAACTTCCTGATCTATGAGATACCTATTACAGTGTCTCTCCAGCTCAGTTAATCCAACAGTAGCCATGTCCATGATTAACTTTCTTCTAATAATAATAAATCACTCTTCCTGGGCAGACATGACCTAAGATGGGCTGATCATACTTCCTTGCTCTTCTTGGTAAAGTAATTATTCCTGGGGGAGGGAGGTTAGGTGTATGACTTGAGCTGGATCAATTGCAGTCGTTTTGGGGGAGTATTTCACAATGAAACTAGAAAAGAAAAGTCCTTTCTTTTCAGGTCACAAGACTGAATGAATGCCAGCCTGCTGAAGCTTGGACTCAAAAGATGAAGGATTTATCAAGATTGCTAGCGTGAGAGAATGACAGCAATACACAGAAAGAAGGACTCAAAAGGCTGTGGTATATGTGTGTGTGTATGTGTGTGTGTGAAAGAGAGAAAGAGAGAAAGAATAGCTTTTGAATCCCTAGATTCAACAATTCCTGAGGCCAATTCAATTCAATCCCAGCCTTTTCTATTGTTGGATTACTTGATCCAGTACTATAGTCCTCTTTTTTATTCATGTAGTTTAGGTTGAGTTTTGTCACTTGAAATTAAAATAGTCGTAATTCACAGAGTAATCAAACTATAGTCCCTCTCAGTTTTAGTCCTCTGGAACTCATTAATATTAATTGCCACATCCTTGAAGAAGTGTTCAGATATTCAAATAAAAATGGCTTTAGGTTAAAGAATACAATGTTAACTGGGGCCCAAAGAGAATAAAATCAAGCATGTTAGAAGTAACATAAGAAAGCAAAATTAAGATGACTTGGGTGAAGATCAGAAGATGCTGACAAGTCATATTAAAATAAGCTTTGCCAGAATCACATGCACATACCACACACACACATATGCACACACTCAAGTTAGACTCGGTTTTTACAAAAAGAAACTTTAATTTTTCACAGATACAGAACATAATTTTAAAATAAATTATAATTTTTTTTTTACAATTAATGACTTTAAATGGTCCTGTTCCTCTTTGTAGGTATTATGATCTTGTATGTGTAACTTCATTCCAGACTTAAATAAAATACCCCCCTCAGGTTCAACTACTTCTCTTTTTCCTATGTTTTCTCATCTCGCACTGTTTACTCTTCTATGATGAGATTAAAAACTTTTTAATATGCAAAGCATTCACTTATTTTCTTTACTTACACCTGATCATTTCTTTCCTCTGATCTCTTAGTAAAGAGAAACAAAGTATTCTTGATGGATTATTTGGGGAAAATCAACCAATAGGAAGAAGAAACATTGGGCTACAGGAGGTCTAAGCCAACCCTGACTTTGGGAATGCATGCACAATGAGGAAGAGAAGGAATAGAAAAACCAAGATGGCAGAGTCAGGACAGCAAAAGTAGTAGTGTGAGAGTTTCCCAGGAGTTTGTGAGTGAGAGAGAACTAGAGATGATATGATACTCTGATTTCCCACAAGCTAAAATAAGATTTGAGTTTAGATTGATACTTCTGTCTGATCTTTGATTGGAACAGTGCAGTGTGTACTATGCACAGGCTGATAAGAGAAAATACACATAACACTAAAATCTGAGGTCATAAACAGGAAAGGCACACACCTCTACCCAGAACTGACCACACTGCATTAAGAGGGACTTTGACAAGGGAGAGGCATTGAAAAGTCAAGTCAATAACAGTGGAAGTATAAGGTCTGAAGGAAGAACCGATAATCAAAGATCACATCTGATCAGAAACAATGCTGAGCAAATCCCATTCTGGGTCCCAAGCAG
Source organism: Pseudorca crassidens (assembly GCF_039906515.1). Taxonomy (NCBI): domain Eukaryota; kingdom Metazoa; phylum Chordata; class Mammalia; order Artiodactyla; family Delphinidae; genus Pseudorca; species Pseudorca crassidens. The sequence goes on along the minus strand of NC_090297.1, from coordinate 68,353,307 downwards.
CAAAGCCCATTTTAACAGAAGAGGGCAAGGATACTACTTGGGATGTTCAGACAGTGGGAATGACAGAGGTCAATCATTTCAAATATTTCATTTTAAAATAAGACAAGGGGGATGAGAAGTAGTATAGATCCTCTAGGATGTACCCAAACCGGAAGTAGCCATGTAGCTGACACCTTCAAGCTTCTACACCTCAAAAACATCTACTTGTTTCCTCAAGAGGCAAATCCTCTAAGAAGTCATCTGCAGCCCACAGCATCTGTCTCAATGCAGAGAGGTTCAGAACGTCCATGACAGGCTCCAGCTCCCACTCTGACGTATAATTACTAACCACAAAGATGTCAGAAGAACAAATCCAAGTTCTCTGTGAACTGCCTCTAGCTGCAATACAGAATTTAAAACCCAGAAATCTTAAAACAGTGGAAAATACAATTTTATGTTGATATAAATTATGAAAGTAATATCAAAAAGTAGGAGCTTGGCAATACTTGTCCTGTTGGAGAATGTGGAGACAGAGATCTGGCCCCATAAAGGAATTTCTTCAAGAACTTCGCAAGTCAAGTTCTAATATCACTGCTAATTTTCATTTAGAACACACATAATAGATTCAATATGAGTTACAAACTAAAGATAACTAATAGATCCATACAAACTACTCTGAAATTGAAGAATTTTTAACACCCTTATATTAGAATCTATCATTTCCTTCAGCTTCCTTTTAAAGGTTATTCTCAGGATAAGTCTATTTTACTAGACTAGTTTAATGTTGATGTTTAATTCATGCTTAGACTAGTTTGTTTGTGGAACCACACTGCCTGGGTTCAAAGTAGGGCTCTGTCACTTCCTAACATTGTCAGTAAACTGGCAAATGCTTTACTCTGTGTGTTTTTGTTTATCTATCAAATGTGGTAATGACAGTATCCATCTCATAAGGTTGTTATAAGTATTGAATAAGAAAATCTATCACAGAGTGGCATGGACGTATATACACTACCAAACGTAAAATAGATAGCTAGTGGGAAGCAGCTGCATAGCACAGGGAGATCACCTCGGTGCTTTGTGACCACTAGAGGGGTGGGATAGGGAGGGTGGGAAGGAGGGAGATGCAAGAGGGAAGAGATATGGGAACATAATGTATATGTATAACTGATTCACTTTGTTATAAAGCAGAAACTAACACACCATTGTAAAGCAATTATACTCCAATAAAGATGTAAAAAAAAAAAAAGAAAATCTATCACATATTTAGTGCTCAACTAATATTAGCTATCATTATATCCTCCCAACTGTTGTTTCCACCTCCAGGTTCTTTTTGACTCCAGTCTATTGTGCACATGGGCAGCAGATTAATTTTTGTGAAGCTTAACTTTGGTCACATCATTACTCTTTCAAAAAACATTGCTGTGATTCCACATAATGCACCTAATTAATAAAACCACTTCATGCAAATGTAACTTTCTCACTTTCTCTCTCCCTCCAAAGATCCAGCCCTCCGCTAAACTAAATGACTCCATGCTTCCCATACACGCTGCCTTTTCCTTCATTGATGTATTGATTTATGTTGCCCCCAGGGCCTCAATATTTTCGCCTTTTTGTCCCTTCACTTACTGAAGTAGTCCTCCTCCTTGAAAGCCATTTCCCAGTACCACCCCAGGAATGAAATCTTCCCCATCCACTTTAATACAATTTTTTCCTTCTCTAAACTTTCAAAGCATATTATTTTTAATCATTTCTATTTATCATAATTGAGAAAGAAAAACGGAGCTGGAGGAATCAGGCTCCCAGACTTCCGACTGTACTACAAAGCTACAGTAATCAAGACAGTATGGTACTGGCACAAAAACAGAAATATAGATCAAAGGACAGGATAGAAAGCCCAGAGGTAAACCCACCCACATATGGTCACCTTATCTTTGATAAAGGAGGCAAGAATATACAATAGAGAAAAGACAGCCTCTTCAATAAGTGGTGCTGGGAAAACTGGACAGCTACATGTAAAAGAATGAAATTAGAATACTCCACAAGACCATACACAAAAATAAACTCAAAATGGATTATAGACCTAAATGTAAGTCCAGACACTATCAAACACTCAGAGAAAAACATAGGCAGAACACTCGATGACATAAATCACGCAAGATCCTTTTTGACCCACCTCCTAGAGAAATGGAAATAAAAACGAAAGTAAACAAATGGGACCTAATGAAACCTAAAAGCTTTTGCACAACAAAGGAAACCATAAACAAGATGAAAAGACAACCCTCAGAATGGGAGAAAATATTTGCAAATGAAGCAACTGACAAAGGATCAATCTCCAAAAATTACAAGCAGCTCATGGAGCTCAATATCAAAAAAACAAACAACCCAATCCAAAAATGGGCAGAAGGCCTAAATAGACATTTCTCCGATGAAGATATACAGATTGCCAACTAACACATGAAAGAATGCTCAACGTCATTAATCATTAGAGAAATGCAAATCAAAACTACAATGTGATATCATCTCACATCAGTCAGAATGGGCATCATCAAAAAATCTACAAACAATAAATGCTGGAGAGGGTGTGGAGAAAAGTGAACCCTCATACACTGTTAGTGGGAATGTAAATTGATACAGCCACTATGGAGAACAGTATGGAGGTTCCTTAAAAAACTAAAAATAGAACTACCATATGACCCAGCAATCCCAATACTGGGCACATACCCTGAGAAAACCATAATTCAAAAAGAGTCATGTACTACAATGTTCATTGTAGCTCTATTTACAATAGCCAGGACATGGAAGCAACCTAAGTGTCCACTGACAGATGAATGGATAAAGAAGATGTGGCACATATATACAATGGAATATTACCCAGCCATAAAAAGAAACGAAACTGAGTTATTTGTAGTGAGGTGGATGGACATAGAGTCTCTCATACAGAGTGAAGTAAGTCAGAAAGAGAAAAACAAATACCGTATGCTAACACATATATATATGGAATCTAAAAAAAAAAAAAATGGTCATGAAGAACTTAGGGGCAAGACAGGAATAAAGATGCATACCTACTAGAGAATGGACTTGAGGACATGGGGAGAGGGAAGGGTAAGCTGGGACAAAGTGAGAGAGTGATAGTGTATATATAGATATATATACACTACCAAATGTAAAATAGATAGCTAGTGGGAAGCAGACACATAGTACAGGGAGATCAGCTAGGTGGTTTGTGACCACCTAGAGGGGTGGGATAGGGTATGTGGGAGGAAGGGAGATACAAGAGGGAAGAGATATAGGGATATGTATATATGTATAACTGATTCACTTTGTTATAAAGCAGAAACTAACTCACCATTGTAAAGCAATTATACTCCAATTAAAACGTTTAAACAAATGTAATTATGTATTCTGTTCTTGTCACCCTTTTAATAAACCTAGCATGTTCCTTCAAAAAAATAAAAGAAATAAAAAAGGAAAAGGGGCTGTATAGATTTATTTGAATAATTTTTTGAACAAACTGTTATAAAAGGTGCATGATACTTAAAAGAGAAATAGAAATGGGTAATATTTGATACATTAAGAGCAGCTATTACTTTTAAATGTGATAAGCATATCATGCCTATATTTAATAAAAGACACATATGACCTTATGTGTATATATATTTAATTTAAATATATATTTAAATGCATATTCATTTATGGATGAAATATTATGACTTCTCAGATCTTCTTCCAAATAATACAGGAGAGGAGAAAGTGGGTAGGCACAGATGAAACAAGATTGGCTATAAATAAAAAATTGTTGAAGCTATGTAAATGCAAATTCATTAAATTGTTTTGTCCACTTTTGCATAGGTTTAACATTCTCTAAATAAATATTTCTTTTAAAGAATATTTTAAAATAAACTTAACTACCTCTACAAGATAACTTTAAAGAATGAAAGAAGTTTGCATGAATATAAAAATAAAGCATGCTCTGTTTCTGGATAAAAACACTGGATATGTAAAGATGTATATCAACACTCAATATATAATTTTAATGTAATTTCAATCAAAGCACCAACAAGTCAAACACAAATACAAACAATCAAATAAAACACTAACAAGTTCATTTAGAAAAGGAAAAGTATATGTATAAAATAGTCCAAAACATGTGAGAAATGAATAATGAATATGACATCCAGTTGGTTATCAAGACATAATTGATTGCTATGGCAATTAAAACAATTAGACAATATGGTAATAAAAGCAATATTATAAAGGAATTGAAAAATACATTAATAGGACAAACTATAGATTGCAAAACTAAATACCCATATTTAGAAGGGAAAGATACAACTTTCAATAAAATATGTTAGCACATTCGCCTATTCATTTGGAACAAGGTGAATTAATAATTAACTTAAGATCTAAATGTTTATAAAAAGGAACCGGAAAGTTTTTTTAAAAGGCAGACTAAAGTAGCTTTTCTCTTTCATCTCTTCCTTCCTCTTGCCTGGAATACCAACAGTGCTTAGCATGAACATCTTGAGAATATAAAGATGAAAACCACATGTCTTAGTCAGCTTGGGCTGCTATAACAAGTTACCGTATTGGTTTACTTAAACAACAAACTTTTATTTCTCATAGTTCTGGAAGCTAGGAAATCCAAGATCAAGGTGCTGGTAAATTTTGTGTGTGGTTAGACCCTGGTGTGTAGACAGCCAACTTCTTGCTGTGTCCTCATATGGCTGCAAGAGAGGTCATCTCTCTTGTGTTCTTTCTCACAAGGGCACTAATTGCATTCATGAGGGCTTCACCGTCATGACCTAATCACCTCCCAAACTTGCTCTGTCTCCAAACATCATCACACTATGGATTAAGGCTTCAACATGTGAATGGAGGGTGGGGGGCAAACATTACATCCATAGCCTTATGCTGAGGATCTCAGAACAGAAAGTCAGAAGGACACATGAAATTAATAACCTTCCACACTTGCCCAAAGCGGCCTACCTTCAAACTTTCTGTTACATAAGAAAAATCACCCTTGTGAGTAAATTGACGTAGTTAGACTTCTGTTTCACATAGCCAAAAGCAATTGAATGTATAACAACATTCAGAGTTGTTATAACAACTATGAGAGAAGAACCCTATGGATGTTTTAATTCTTTATAAAATAAAATGTCAAAAAACAGAAAAATATCTTGAACAAGTGTAGTTTAATAAAATAAATGCCAGTGCACTAGAGTCTAATATTGTCGATAGTGGGCAAAAATAAACATTTCAAGTATCAATTATACTTTCTCAATAATTAGCCAAATCTTACCTGGTATCTGTCAGGAATTCAGCCTTCTAAGATATAGGGTATGTCATCCATGCACAACCCTTCTTCTTTCTCACTCAGCCCCATTGAGTCACACAGAATAAATGGCCGGGTGTTGCCATCCTTCCCATCCTTAATGAAATATGTTCTGTACTGCAGAGGAAAAAAAAGTAACTTTAAAAGTTCATTTTCTAAAAAACTGTGAATTGAAATGAAGTCTACATGTAATGAAATTGATCAGCAAAAGACTTTTCAAATATAATTAACTTGAACAAAGAAGCAAAGGCTGAGTGACCTAGAACAGACTCACGTTTTCAGATACCGCAGTTGTCTTAGACCCCACCAAGGCCTGGTTTGTTACACGGCCTCGGAAAACAGAGTTCACTGAGTTGAAAAAGCTAGACTTCCCAGCTCCAATTGGACCCAAAAGCAGAATTCGTATTTGGTGAACCAGGCCTCCATATGGTTCGGAAGTTCTTATAGCAGACAATAAGTTCTCCTTGAGCCTGTTTAGACAAGACAAGTTAAACAGTTGACTAAGGTTAGGTCACAAGACTCTACCATAAATTTTCCTAGAATTCAGTCTTTTTTCTCATATGTTATTATTTATTTTTGATTAGTATCTTGTATAAAAAGACACGAAAATATCTTATCTCAAATCCTATTGTAAAAGAAGTAAGAGTAACAGTTTTAACTAAAGACAATCAGACATAAAACCTTTCAGATTTAAGCATATATAAACCTTGGAATAAACAGCAATTATGTTAAACATGAAAATAAATTATCAATAATAAACTTCAAAACCCACAACATAATATGTGACTTTTGAGGTTTATAGAGGTAGAAAATTTCTAACATGTTCTTGAAGTTCATGATAGGTATTCCCCACCTGCCAACCACCCCTGCCCTGAAGTAGTTGAAACCAGCCATAGCTGTAAGAATTCTAAGCAAAAGTGTAGACATTCAGCCAAATAATTATTTCCTTTCAAGTATATAAAAACATTAGAAATGTCTTTCATCCACTCAGTGCTATTTTTGTTTTAACATTACTATTATGAAATATTTTATGATTATAAATATAACTTGTTCTTGGTGATCCACAAGTTACCTGCTATAATTTGCACTACGAATTTTATTGACAAAACCTATAGTAGAGAGGGGGGACCTTGAAGATGGCGGAAGAGTAAGACGCGGAGATCACCTTCCTCCCCACAGATACACCAGAAATACATCTACACGTGGAACAACTCCTACAGAACACCTACTGAACGCTGGCAGAAGACCTCAGACCTCCCAAAAGGCAGGAAACTCCCCATGTACCTGGGTAGGGCAAAAGAAAAAAAGAAAAAACAGAGACAAAAGAATAGGGACGGCACCTGCACCAGTGGGAGGGAGCTGTGAAGGAGGAAAAGTTTCCACACACTAGAAGCCCCTTCGCGGGCGGAGACTGCGGGAGGCGGAGGGGGGAGCTTCGGGGCCGCGGAGGAGAGCACAGCAACAGGGCTGCGGAGGGCAAAGCGGGGAGATTCCCGCACAGAGGATCGGTGCCGACCGGGCACTCACCAGCCCGAGAGGCTTGTCTGCTCACCCGCCGGGGCGGGCGGGGCTGCGAGCTGAGGTTCGGGTTTCGGTTTCAGACGGAGCGCAGGGAGAGGACTGGGGTTGGCGGCTTGAACATAGCCTGAAGGGGTTAGTGCACCACGGCTAGCCGGGAGGGAGTCCGCGGGAAAGTCTGCACATGCCGAAGAGGCAAGAGACTTTTTCTTCCCTCTTTGTTTCCTGGTGCGCGAGGAGAGGGGTTTAAGAGCGCTGCTTAAAGGAACCCCAGAGACGGGCGCGAGCCGCGGCTGAAAGCGCGAACCTCAGAGACGGGCGGGAGACGCTGGGGCTGCTGCTGCCGCCACCAAGGGGCCTGTGTGCGAGCACAGGTCACTCTCCACACCCCTCTTCCGCGGAGCCTGTGCAGCCCGCCACTGCCGGGTTCCCGGGATCCAGGGACAACTTCCCCGGGAGAACGCACGGCGGGCCTCGGGCTGGTGCGGCGTCACGCCGGCCTCTGCCGCCGCAGGCCCGCCCCGCGCTCCGTGCCCCTCCCTCCCCCCCCCCCCCCCCCCCCCGGCCTGAGTGCGCCAGAGCCCCCGAATCAGCGGCTCCTTTAACCCCGTCCTGTCTGAGCAAAAAACAGACGCCCTCCAGCGACCTACACGCAGAGGCAGGGCCAAATCCAAAGCTGAGCCCCTGTGAGCTGTGAGAACAAAGAAGACAAAGGGAAATCTCTCCCAGCAGCCTCAGAAGCAGCGGATTAAAGCTCCACAATCAACTTGATACACCCTCATCTGTGGAATACCTGAATAGACAAGGAATGATCCCAAATTGAGGAGGTGGACTTTAGGAGCAAGATCTATGATTTTTTTCCCTTTTCCTCTTTTTGTGAATGTGTATGTGTATGCTCCTGTGTGAGATCTTGTCTGTATAGTCTTGCTTCCACCATTTGTCCTAGGGTTCTATCCGTCCATGGTTTTTTTAAAAAAATTTTTTAATAATTAATTTTAATTTTAATAACTTTATTATACTTTACCTTCTTTCTTTCTTTCTTTCTTTCTTTCTTTCCTTCCTTCCTTCCTTCCCTCCTTTAGACAATGAATCACCCCAAATTGAGGAGGTGGTCTCTGACAGCAAGATTTATGATTTTTCCCCCTTTACCTCTTTTTGTGAGGGTGTATGTGTATGCTTCTGTGTAAGATTTTGTCTGTATAGCTTTGCTTCCAACATTTGTCCTAAGGTTCTATCCGTCCCTTTTTAATTCAATAACTTTATTATACTTTATTTTATTTTTACTGTATCTTCTTTCTTTCTGTCTTTTTTCCTTCTTTCCCTCCTTCCTTCCTTCCTGCCTCCCTCCCTCCCTCCTTTCTTTCCTTCTTGCCTTCTTTCCTTCTTTGCTTCTTTCTTTCTTCCTTCCTTCCTTCCTTCCTTCCCTCCTTTCCTTCTTTCTTTCCTCATACTTCTACTAATTCCCTCTACTTTTTCTCCCTTTTATTCTGAGCCGTGTGGATGAAAGGCTCTTGGTGCTCCAGCCAGGAGTCAGGGCTCTGCCTCTGAGGTAGGAGAGCCAACTTCAGGACATTGGTCAACAAGAGACCTCCCAGCTCCACATAATATCAAACAGTGAAAATCTCCCAGAGACCTCCATCTTAACACCAGCACCCAGCTTCACTCAACGACCAGCAAGCCACAGTGCTGGACAACCTATGCCAAACAACTAGCAAAACAGGAACACAACCCCACCCATTAGCAGAGAGGCTGCCTAAAATCATAATAAGGCCACAGACACCCCAAAACACACCACCAGACGTGAACCTGCCCACTAGAGAGACAAGATCCAGCCTCATCCACCACAACACAGGCACTAGTCCCCTCCACCAGGAAGCCTACACAACCCACTGAACCAACCTTAGCCACTGGAGACAGACAACAAAAACAACGGGAACTATGAACCTGCAGCCTGCAAAAAGGAGACCCCAAACACAGTAAGATAAGCAAAATGAGAAGACAGAAAAACACACAGCAGATAAAGGAGCAAGATAAAAATGCACCAGACCTAACAAATGAAGAGGAAATAGGCAGTCTACCTGAAAAAGAATTCAGAATAATGATAGTAAGGATGATCCAAAATCTTGGAAATAGAATGGACAAAATGCAAGAAACAGTTAACAAGGACCTAGAAGAAATAAAGATGAAACAAGCAACGATGAACAATACAATAAATGAAATTAAAAGTACTCTAGATGGGATCAATAGCAGAATAACTGAGGCAGAAGAACGGATAAGTGACCTGGAAGATAAAATAGTGGAAATAACTACTGCAGAGCAGAATAAAGAAAAAAGAATGAAAAGAACTGAGGACAGTCTCAGAGACCTCTGGGACAACATTAAACGCACCAACATTCGAATTATAAGGGTTCCAGAAGAAGAAGAGAAAAAGAAAGGGACTGAGAAAATATTTGAAGAAATTATAGTTGAAAACTTCCCTAATATGGGAAAGGAAATAGTTAGTCAAGTCCAGGAAGCACAGACAGTCCCATACAGGATAAAAACAAGGAGAAATATGCCAAGACACATATTAATCAAACTGTCAACAATTAAATACAAAGAAAGCATATTAAAAGCAGCAAGGGAAAGAAACCAAATAACACACAAGGGAATCCCCATAAGGTTAACAGCTGATCTCTCAGCAGAAACCCTACAAGCCAGAAGGGAGTGGCAGGACATACTGAAAGTGATGAAGGAGAAAAACCTGCAACCAAGACTACTCTACCCAGCAAGGATCTCATTCAGATTTGATGGAGAAATTAAAACCTTTACAGACAAGCAAAAGCTGAGAGAGTTCAGCACCACCAAACCAGCTTTACAACAAATGCTAAAGAAACTTCTCTAGATAAGAAACACAAGAGAAGGAAAAGACCTACAATAACGAACCCAAAACAATTTAGAAAATAGGAATAGGAACATACATATCGATAATTACCTTAAATGTAAATGGACTAAATGCTCCCACCAAAAGACACAGATTGGCTGAATGGATACAAAAACAAGACCCTTATATATGCTGTCTACAAGAGACCCACTTCAGACCTAGAGACACATACAGACTGAAAGTAAGGGGATGGAAAAAGATTCCATGCAAATGGAAACCAAAAGAAAGCTGGAGTAGCAATTCTCATATCAGACAAAATAGACTTTAAAATAAGGACTATTAAAAGAGACAAAGAAGGACACTACATAATGATCAAGGGATCGATCCAAGAAGAAGATATAACAATTGTAAATATTTATGCACCCAACATAGGAGCACCTCAATACATAAGGCAAATACGAACAGCCATAAAAGGGGAAATCGACAGTAACACATTCATAGTAGGGGACTTTAACACCCCACTTTCACCAATGGACAGATCATTCAAAATGAAAATAAATAAGGAAACACAAGCTTTAAATGATACATTAAACAAGATGAACTTAATTGATATTTATAGGACACTCCATCCAAAAACAACAGAATACACATTTTTCTCAAGTGCTCATGGAACATTCTCCAGGATAGATCATATCTTGGGTCACAAATCAAGCCTTGGTAAATTTAAGAAAATTTAAATTGTATCAAGTATCTTTTCTGACCACAACGCCATGAGACTAGATATCAATTACAAGAAAAGATCTGTAAAAAATACAAACACATGGAGGCTAAACAATACACTACTTAATAACGAAGTGATCACTGAAGAAATCAAAGAGGAAATAAAAACATACCTAGAAACAAATGACAATGGAGACACAACTACCCAAAACCTATGGGATGCAGCAAAAGCAGTTCTAAGGGGGAAGTTTATAGCAATACAAGCCCACCTTAAGAAGCAGGAAACATCTCGAATAAACAACCTAACCTTGCACTTCAAGCAATTAGAGAAAGAAGAACAAAAAAAAAAAAAACCCAAAGCTAGCAGAAGGAAAGAAATCATAAAGATCAGATCAGAAATAAATGAAAAAGAAATGAAGGAAACAATAGCAAAGATCAATAAAACTAAAAGCTGGTTCTCTGAGAAGATAAACAAAATAGATAAACCATTAGCCAGACTTATCAAGAAGAAAAGGGAGAAGACTCAAATCAATAGAATTAGAAATGAAAAAGGAGAAGTAACAACTGACACTGCAGAAATAAAAGAGATCATGAGAGATTACTAAAAGCAACTCTATGCCAATAAAATGGACAATCTGGAAGAAATGGACAAATTCTTAGAAATGCACAACCTGCCAAGACTGAATCAGGAAGAAATAGAAAATATGAACAGACCAATCACAAGCACTGAAATTGAAACTGTGATTAAAAATCTTCCAACAAACAAAAGCCCAGGACCAGATGGCTTCACAGGCGAATTCTATCAAACATTTAGAGAAGAGCTAACACTTATCCTTCTCAAACTCTTCCAAAATATAGCAGAGGGAGGAACACTCCCAAATTCCTTCTACGAGGCCACCATCACCTTGATACCAAAGCCAGACAAGGATGTCACAAAGAAAGAAAACTACAGGCCAATATCACTGATGAACATAGATGCAAAAATCCTCAACAAAATACTGGCAAACAGAATCCAACCGCACATTAAAAGGATCATACACCATGATCAAGTGGGGTTTATTCCAGGAATGCAAGGATTCTTCAATATATGCAAATCTATCAATGTGATAAACCATATTAACAAATTGAAGGAGAAAAAACATATGATCATCTCAATAGATGCAGAGAAAGCTTTTGACAAAATTCAACACCCATTTATGATAAAAAAAACCCCTGCAGAAAGTAGGCATAGAGGGAACTTTCCTCAACATAATAAAGGCCATATATGACAAGCCCACAGCAAACATCATCCTCAATGGTGAAAAACTGAAAGCATTTCCACTAAGACCAGGAACAAGACAAGGTTGCCCACTCTCACCACTCTTATTCAACATAGTTTTGGAATTTTTAGCCACAGCAATCAGAGAAGAAAAGGAAATAAAGTGAATCCAAATTGGAAAAGAAGAAGTAAAGCTGTCACTCCTTGCAGATGACATGATACTATACATAGAGCATCCTAAAGATGCTACCAGAAAACTACTAGAGCTAATCAATGAATTTGGTAAAGTAGCAGGATACAAAATTAATGCACAGAAATCTCTGGCATTCCTATACACTAATGATGAAAAATCTGAAAGTGAAATCAAGAAAACACTCCCATTTACCATTGCAAGAAAAAGAATAAAATATCTAGGAATAAACCTACCTAAGGAGACAAAAGACCTGTATGCAGAAAATTATAAGACACTGATGAAAGAAATTAAAGATGATGCAAATAGATGGAGAGATATACCTTGTTCTTGGACTGGAAGAATCAACATTGTGAAAATGACTCTACTACCCAAAGCAATCTATAGATTCAATGCAATCCCTATCAAACTACCACTGGCATTTTTCACAGCAGTAGAACAAAAAATTTCGCAATTTGTATGGAAACACAAAAGACCCCGAATAGCCAAATCAATCTTGAGAACGATGCCACGGAGCGGCTGGGCCCGTGAGCCATGGCCGCTGAGCCTGCACGTCCGGAGCCCGTGCTCTGCAACGGGAGAGGCCACAACGGTGAGAGGCCCGCGTACCGCACAAAAAAAAAAAAAAAAAAAAAAAGTTCCACATTCTAATTAAATAAAGCAAATCATTCGAAAAATCAGATAGAACTGTATAAGATTACAGTAGAGTTCATTTATTCTCTATAGTTCCCTGTTTTTGAAATATTAATTAAAAAACAAAACCAGTGAAAGAGAAAAGCATGATCATTAGCAGTGATTTCACTCTGAAACTTTTTTCAAAGAAAGAAAAACGGGCAACTTTCTTCGCACACAGCTAGGAAACATTGGATGGCAGCAAGTCACTTACCGGTTTTTCAGAGTTGGACGAGGCTTCAACTGCTCTCTCTGATTTATGGAACCGCCACAGTTGGGACACTGAAGGTTCTGCTGAGATCAGTGGCTTCCTGTTCATAAGAAAGGAAAGTGAAACTCACAGCAGCAAAAAATCAGGAGACAGCAAGCCACCTGCTGTTAAGTTTCTTTTTCTCTAGTAAAAAAGAGACAGCAGCAAACAATCAGGAGACAGCAAGCCACCTGCTGTTAAGTTTCTTTTTCTCTAGTAAAAAAGAGACAGAAAACAAGAAAAAAATAAAAAGATTCCTGTTGAGCACAGGAAAAAGATCTTTGGTCCCCTCTGCAGCCCACATCTAGACATGCATGAAATGGCAATTATTAATTAAAAATTGCGATAAAATTAATAGTTAATAATTTCTTGTGCATATAACTATGTATTTGGCACTGTGCACCTACCTGCATTTTCCTAGTTTCTGCTCAAAACAATCTCATACAGTAAACACTATTAGCATCCCTATTTCTCAGAGTATGAAAATAAAACTTAAGGACATTAAGAGACTTTGCCCAAAGTAATGGAGCTGATAGAGTGGTGCAGCCATCTGGTATTCAAAACCCAGACTCTGCACTGGAACAAACAGTTTATGATTTGGCTTTTCCTGAATGCATACGTAAGGCAGTGTACGGCCTCTTTTCCTGTTTATACATTCATTCATTCAATACAGACTTAGATCCTGGGAAGGAAAATGCTGAGTAAGATAAAACCACTGCCCTCAGGGACCATGCTGTGTACTCAGGGAGACAGTCGGGTACACAGACAATTATGTTAGGGAGACAGTCGGGTACACAGACAATTATGTTAGTGTGCCGAGGGCTACAAGTGGAGTAAGAACGAGATTGTCTGGGGACCAGGATGATGGTGGCCTCACCCAGTCTTAGTGCACTAGGAAAAAGCTTGCTAAAAGATCAAAGTTTAGACTGAGACATGAATTACAAGGAAGAAGTGAAGCAAGAGAGAGCACAGTGTTATGAGACCTCCAATTATTTTAGTCTGACTGGAATGGAGTGACAACATCAGATTGGCAGGCAATGAGGCTAGGGAGGTGATCAGGGTTTTAAAAGACGCAGACATAGAGAATGGACTTGAGGACACGGGGAGGGGGCAGGGTAAGCTGGAACGAAGTGAGAGAGCGGCATGTAGTTATATACACTACCAAATGTAAAATAGATAGCTGATGGGAAGCAGCCACATAGCACAGGGAGATCGGCTCAGTGCCTTGCGTCCACCTAGAGGGGTGGGATAGGGAGGGTGGGAGGGAGACGCAGGAGGGAGGAGATACAGGGATATATATATATATATATATATATATATATATATATATATATATATATATATATATATGTATGTATAGCTGATTCACTTTGTTATACAGCAGAAACTAACAAACCATTGTAAAGCAGTTATACTCCAATAAAGTTGTTTAAAAAAATAAATAAACTGTACAAAATAAAAAATATATATACACACCTGGGGGGGGGAAAAGTCTTATTTAAATTGAATTTTTATCAGGAAGACAACATTCACACTCTAAAAGCAGGGGGTGGCATGGTCAAAATTGAACGTCTTAGAAAGAAAAGTGTATTTGTTGTTTCTTGCTTTGTAACAAATACCATAAACCTAGAGGCTTTGAAACAACTCACATTTATTATGGCACAGTTTTTCCATGGATCAGGAGACCAGTATGGCTCAAGTGGATTCTCTCCTCAGGGTCTCTCACTCAAGGTGTTGGCCAGGAGTGGTCTCATCTTTCTCTGGGAAAGCTCTTTCCGGTTACGGCAGAATTCAGTTCCGAGAAAGTGTAAGACTGAGGTCCCCTATTCTTTACTCGCTGCCAGCCTGAGGCCACTCTCAGCTCCAAGAGGATGCTCCCAGTTCCTTGCCAATGGTCTCACTCATCTGAGGCTTACAAGACATGGTGGCAACAGAATCCTCCAAGGCCAGCAGCAGAATGTCCCTCATGTCAAATCTCCTTCAGAGAGAGCCCCTTTCTTTTAAGGGTTTACCTGATTGCATCAAGCCCACCCACTGAAGATAATCTCTCTTTTAAAGCCAATAAATTAATCATGGAAGTGGTATCCCATCATTTTCAGATCTCTCTCACACTCAAGGGTAGAGAGTTACACAAGGGTGTAGGTCATGGGGGGGCCATCATAGATTTCTGACTATCACAAAGGGCAAGACTGAGATCAAAGAGACCACTTTTTAGCCTTTTGCATTTATTTATTTATTCAATCATTCGTCCATTCATCTATCAGTCCTTTTTTTTTCTTTTTTTTTTTTTGAAGTATAACTGATTTACAGTACTGTGTTAGTTTCAGATATACAGT
Organism: Pseudorca crassidens; assembly: GCF_039906515.1. Classification (NCBI taxonomy): domain Eukaryota; kingdom Metazoa; phylum Chordata; class Mammalia; order Artiodactyla; family Delphinidae; genus Pseudorca; species Pseudorca crassidens. The sequence goes on along the minus strand of NC_090297.1, from coordinate 68,338,189 downwards.
ATAGTGATTCAGTATTTTTGCGGATTATGTTCCATTATAGATTATTACAAGATAAGGGGTATGATTCCCTGAGCTATACAGTAAATCCTTGTTGTGTATCTATTTTATGTATAGTAGTTTGTATCTGTTATTCCCATAACCCTACTTTGTCCACCCTCTCTTCCCTCTCCCCTTTGGTAACCCCAAGTTTATTTTCTATGTCTGTGAGTCTTTTTCAGTTTTGCATATAGTTTTATTTTTTATATTCCACATATAAGTGATATCATGTAATATTTGTCTTTCTCTGTCTGACTTACTTCATTAAGTATATTACTCTCTAGGTCCATCCATGTTGCTGCCCATTTACTCTTCTTATTCCTGTGTTGTATACCTGAAACTATCATAACATTGTAAGCCAATTATACTTCAATTTAAAAAAAATTTTAGTCAAACAGGAAAAAAAAAGATTCCCAGGTCTGCCTAGAGTAAGACTCTAAATCCTAGACTCAGGCCTTAAAGACTGAAATGGCCAAAGTGTTTTGTCACTTGAGTTATTCCTGTAGCTGAATAGGGGGGCCACCTCCAAAAGCAGTGAGCATCCCCCACACTGTGTGTAGTTAGGAAGACCAGAGAGCCACGGCTGCCTCACCCGGGGGACAGAAAGGTATGGCCCTGCCTTCCTTCTCCTTCTTCGTGCTTCCTGTTGTTCTGCAGCCTCTTCCAGACACAGACTCAGAGTCTCTAGCTTCCCAGTACTGTCTTGCTTTGAACATTTTGTTTTCTTTCCACTTATTTTGCTTCCTCATCCCATAATGCCTTCCTTTTCTATTTTCTTCCTCCTTAGCATTTTTCCTTCCTTGGCTTTCTTCCTTCTCCTCTGTGGTTAGTCTCCACTTCTGCTTGTTATTCCTCAGCTGCTTAATATACATTTGAAGAATGAATTAAATTAAACAGGTGAATGACAATTTAGAAACCCCCAAGGTTAAAGAAGAGCCTGGTCATGACCATTGTGACCCATTTTCTAAAGAGAAAGTAGAGCATATTTAAAGAAAAATGTCTCTTTGAGAAAATAAAAATAATGAAAAATATTTTCCTATGATTAAATAATTTCCTTTCCTTATGATTAAACACACAACTGTTCATTTATTGATTTCTTATTATTCTGCATTGTAGATGAACAGTGAACTGATTTTAATATGATACTCAGACTTAGGCTCAGGAAGAACAGTCTACAATGCTTATGTAATTTCACATTTGGGACTACAATAAACTGTGGTATGAAAAATGTCAAATTTACCAGTTTTACTACATTTAATATTTTTATTATTAAATGAAAAAGAATATTGCATAATAAAATTTTCACAGTAATCATGAGCATAAAATAGAAATATATTTAAAAGAGATACAAATTTCACTCTTCCAACTCAAGTATGTTAAATCATCGTTTTCTTTAAATCGATTTATTCATTTCTGAATCCCTCTCCCAGAGTGTTGGGAATTTATGCTCTGGCATTTGGGGAACTCTTCACTTTCAGAATTGGACCAAGGACATTGAATCCAGCAGCAGGACAGTACATGTCCTGAAGCAGTTAGGGCATGTGTCCTAAGCAAACTATCCCAGTGACAGGAGCTTGACGGGGCCCCTTCTCCCTTGACTCCTGGACAAAACTACTTCCAGTTTCCCTGTTGATATCCATGTAACACATTCCTGTTCTTTAAGTCAATGAGCATTGACTATTGTTGCTTATAACAATAGAACCCTAACAAACCTGCATTTACTTCTCTATTAACACTCTCACATCCTGGATGATTTGATTTGGTCCCATACTCTATTTTTCTTTTCTTTTTTTTTTTTTTGTATATGGTACAATTAGTGTTTTTATTGAAATACAGTTAATTTACAATGTTGTGTCAGTTTCAAGTGCACAGCAAAGTGATTCAGTGATATATATATATATATATATATATATATATATATATATATATATAAAATATATTCTTTTTCAGATTTTTTCCATTAAAGATTATTACAAGATATTGAGTATAGTTCCCTATGCTCTACAGTCAGTGCTTATTATTTATGTATTTTATATATAGTAGTGTGTATCTGTTAATCCCAAACTTCTAATTTATCCCTCCCCTGCCCCCTTTCCCCTTTGGTAACCATAAGATTGTTTTCTACGTCTGTGAGTCTGTTTCTGTTTTGTAAATAAGCTAATTTGTATCGGTTTTTTTAGATTCCACAAATAAGTGATATCATGATATTTGTCTTTCTCTGCCTGACGTACTTCACTTAGTATGATAATCTCTAGGTCCATCCATGTTGCTGAAAAAAGCATTATTTCATTATTTTTTAAGGCAGAATAATATCCCATTGTGTATATATATATATCACCTCTTCATTATCTATTCATCTGTCTATGGACACTTAGGTTGCTTCCATGTCTTGGCTATTGTAAATAGTGCTGCTGTGAACATTGGGGCACATGTATCTTTTCAAATTAGAGTGTTCCTCTTTTCTAGATATAAGCCCAGGAATGGGATTGCTGGACCATGTGGTAACTCTATTTTTAGTTTTTTTAAGGAATCTCCACACTGTTTTCCTTAGTGTTTACATCAATTTACATTCCCACCAACAGTGTAGGAGGTTTCCCTTTTCTCCACACCCTCTCCAGCATTCATTATTTGTAGACTTTTTGATGATGGCCATTCTGACCAGTGTGAAGTGATACCTCATTGTAGTTTTAATGTGTATTTCTCTAATAATTAGCAATGTTGAGCATCTTTGCATGTGCCTCTTGGAGATCTCTATGTCTTCTTTGGAGAAATGTGTATTTAAGTCTTCTGCTCATTTTTTGATTTGATGAAACCTTAAGACTCCGCACAAAAACTATTAGAACTGATAAACAAGTTCAGCAAGGTAGCAGGATACAAGATTAACACACAGAAATCTGTTGCAGTTCTTTACACTAACAATGCAATATCAGAAAGAGAAAATTTTTTAAAATCCCTTTTAAAATTGCATCAAAAAAATAAAATACTTAGGAATAAATCTGACCAAAAAGGTGAATGACTTATATGCTGCAAACTATAAAACATTGGTAAAGGAAACTGAAGGTGATTCAGAGAAATGGAAAGATATCCCATGTTCTTGGACTGAAAGAATTAATATTGTTAAAATGGACATACTACCCAAAGCAATCTACAGCTTTAATTCAATCCCTATCAATTTACTCATGACATTTTTCATAGAACTAGAACAAATAATCAAAAAATTCATATGGAACCATAAAAAACCCAGAATTGCCAAAACAACAAAGCTAGAGGTATAACCATCTCAGACTTCAGACAATACTACAAAGCTACAGTAATCAAAACAGCATGATATTGGCACAGAAAACAGACATATGGATTAATGGAACAGAATAGAGAGCCCAGAAATAAACCCACACACCTACAGTCAATGAATCTTCAACAAAGGAGGCAAGAATATACAATGGTCAAAAGACAGTCTCTTCAGCAAGTGGTGTTGGTAAAGTTGGATAGCCGCATGTAAATCAATGAAGTTAGAACACTCCCTCACACCATACACAAAAATAAACTCCAAATGGCTTAAAGACTTAAATATAAGACATGACATCATAAAATTCCTAGAAGAGAACATAGGCAAAACATTCTCTGACATAAATTGTAACAATGTTTTCTTAGGTCAGTCTCCCAAGGCAAAAGAAATAAAAGCAAGAATAAACAAATAGGACCTAATCAAACTTATAAGTTTTTGCACAGCAAAGAAAACCATAAACAAGTTGAAAAGACAACCTACAGACTGGGAGAAAATATTCACAAATGAGCAAATGACAAGGGCTTAAATTCCAAAATACACAAACAGCACATACAACTCAATACCAAAAAAACAAACAGTCCCTTACTTTAAATACCACCTATGTTGATATGCCAAGGACTCTTAAATGCATGTCTTCAGTCCTGACCTCTTCCCAGAACATCAGGCTGACCACTTGATATCTCTACTGGATGTCTAAAAAGCATTTAAGTTTTTAACAGGCCTACACCAAAACCTGCCTTCAAACATGACCTCACTTCTCCCCTAGTAGTTCCTGTTTTAGTTAAGGATACCAATACCCATCTAGCTTTATTCAGACAAAGCCTAAGAATTCTTCTTAATTTCTCTTTTTTGTTTCACTCCATATCCAAATTATGAGCAAAGCTGTCACTACAAAATATTTTTCTCTCTAATATCCCTAGTGTAGACTATTATCTTATTTAACTTAGATAGTGATACAAGCTCTGTTTTGGTGTTTCAGTTACCTGTTGTTGCATAACAAAGTACCTCTAACATTTACTGAGTTAAAACAATGACAATTATTTATCAGGATTCTATGCATTCACCATTAAGTGCTTCTGCTTCACTTGATTTTGGCTGGGGTGTAGAACAGCCAGAAGTCCAAAATGACCTCACTCCCAAGGCTGGAAGTTGTTTCTGGCTGCTGGTTAGTAGCTTTCCTGGGGCTGTTGGCTACAAGTCTTGATTTTCTCTGACATGGTTGCTTGGCTTTCTCACAGTATAATGAGCCATAAGTTGATTCTTTGCAAAGACAAAACTGATAAACTCCTAGCAAGACAGATCAAGAGAATGAGAGAGAGAGAGAATGAGAGGTAGAGAACACAAATGATCAACATTAGATATGAAAGAGTAGGCATCACTATCACTACTTACCTAATCCTAAAGACATTAAAAATATAATAAAGATATTATTAGCAGCTTACGTCAACATATTTGACTATATAGAATGGAAATTTTTCTAGAAAAACCCAACTTAAAACTGATAGAAGAAAAAACAGAAAACTTAAAATTTCCACTCTCTAATAAAGAAATTAAATCTTTTATTTAAAATCTTTCCACAAAGAATTATGAACAGACAAAAAGTTATAAAAATATCCATCAAACACATGAAAAGATGTTCAAAAACACTCATAATTAGAGAAATGAAAATGTAGAAAGCGCTGCTATACCGTTTCTCACTTGTATTTAAATTTTTTTAATTTAAATTATGGCACATTCTGTTGGTGAAACTAGAGGGAAACAAGCACTCATATATTACTGGTGGGAATGCAAGCTGGTACAGCCTTTCAGGAGGGAAATTGAACAATAGGTAAGAAAAGTACATATGTCCTTACCTTTCGGCCAACAATCCCACCTCTAGGAATCTACCATGAAGATATGCTTCCAACAATGCAAAAATACATATACACAGGGTTATTCATTACAGCATTCTTTGTAATTGCAAAATGTTAGAAACAACATAAATGCCTATATATAGGAGATCAGGTGAAGAAATGGTACAATACACAATGGAGAATTATGCTGTATAAAAAGATCTCTATGAACTGATATGAAGTAATTTCCAGAATTTACTATTAAGTGAAAAAAGTAAGTGCAAATAAAAGTATCTATAGTCATCTACTTTTCATGTAAGAAAGAATGTAAGAAAATATACATGTATCCACTCATTTGTGCAAAAGAAATAGTCAGCCTTCCATATTCATGGGTTCCACATCCACAGATTCAACCAAATGTCGATTGAAAATATGCAGAAACAAATTCCAGAAAGTTCCAAAAAACAAAACTTGAACTTGCCACACACCAGCAACATAGTGTTTACACTGTATTTACTACTATTTACATAGCATTTATATTGTATTAGTTATTATAAGTAATCTAGATATGATTTAAAGTATTCCAGAGAATGTGCATAGGCTATATACAAATATTACTCCATTTTATATATAGGACATGAGCATCTGTGGATTTGGGTATCTACTGGGGGTCCAGAAACCAATCCTCCCAGGGATACCAAGGGATGACTGTACAGGAATGCTAAACCAGAAACTAAAGAGATTGATTACAAATGGGGTGGGGAAGGTGTAGAGTAAAAGGGGGACTGAAAAAGGAGTAGTAGGTATGAGGAAGGAACGTCACTTCTCTAAGTATGTCCTTTGGTTTGCCTCTTACTCGTAGAACTATAGTAATGTTTCACATACCAAAACAAATAAATAAACAATTTAAATCAATCAAGATGTGGGAGGAACCCAAAATACAATATGAACTGTAGCAAAGGAACTTAACCTAACCATGTGCCCAGAAATGATGGAATCACATTGAAGGAGAGGGAAGGAGAAGAAAAGAACTAACCTAGGTAACTGAGAAAAACAGTACTTTGACTAAATACTCTAATGCTAAGGACAAAAAGAACTGTAAAACACCTTGTTCCAGTTACTAAATGTGTTAGCAATAGGGGTTTGGGTTAGCAGTTTTGAAATAAATTAATGTTTGTTCCAACTAGAATTGAAGGAAAATTAAATATATTATAAATAATAATAACTATGCTTCTTTTTGCCAAAGAAATTACAAATAAGAAAAGGAAGAAGGCTAGCAGGAATCCTGTAGTGCTGTATTAGAATTGCAGGAATTGGTATAAGCACACATACAAATAGATAGATACAGAAATATAGATGTATGTGTATGTGTGGATTAGTATGCAACATATATTCGTAGATCCGTCAACTAAGAAATGACTATCTTGCGGTGCCAGAACGTGAGACAGTGCTCCAAAAAAATGTCAAAAAGACACAGGATGACTGAAGGGGAAATAATTTGAGAAGCAAAATAAATAATAATCATATTAGTTTATAACACATAGAATAAAATAAATAGCCATGAACTCATCCTGATATAAATAATTTAATATGTAAATAAATGAATGACAAAGTACAGCTCTGAATTCCAATTAATAAGTGCAGGAAAAATGAGGGAAATAGAAAATCAATATTAGGTAAATTCCGTAAGATGCATCAATGTATGCTAAAATTAATGAGTTGTAAGTTTGAGGAGAAATAGGACATTTACAGAGTCTCAAAGTATCTCCCCCAAGATATTTATTAATTTTGAAGGAAAAAATAGTAACTTAAGTAGACAGATTCTGCAGACACCACCTTAACTAGGTAATTGAGGTTAACATTAACAGGATAAATATATTGCTATTATGTACTCCTAGTTATCATGCACTGAGAAGAACATATAACTTTTATGGTATTCTTGGTAAAATGCATAACTTTCATCTACTCATAAGAAAATATCAGACAAAGTCGTATCGAAGGCCATTTTACAAAAAAAAGCTGAACAGAAATCTTCAAAAGTGTCAAGGTCATAAAAGACAAGAATTAAGAATTAAGAACTGTCACAGACTGAAGGAGACTAAGAAGACAACTAAATACAATGTGTGATCTTAGATGGATCCTGGGACAAAGGCATTAGTAGAAAAACTGACAAAATTTGAATGATGTCTGTAATTTAGTTAATAGTATAATACCAATGTTAATTTCCTAGTTTTGATAATTGTATTATGATTATGGGAAATGTTAATATTAAGGGAAACTGAGTTGAGAGTATGTAGGAACTTTATAGGAACTCTCTGTACTATGTCTGCAACTTTTCTGTAAGTCTAAACTACTGCAAAATAAAAATTAAAAGAAAAATCTCACAAAGAAAACCCCAAACGCAGGTAGTTCTGTTAGTGAAATCTTTTAAATATAAGAAGAATGAATAATACAAACATTATACAAAACTTTCAAGAACACTTCCCAAATCTTGAGATCAGTTAACGTAGATACAAAACTTGAGATCAGAGTAACCTATGTACAAAACTTGACAGGGACATTATAAGACAAGAAAGGAAAACTATAAACCACTATCAACATATATACAAAAATCTTAAACAGTATTTAGGAAATTGAATCTATCAGTGAATAAAAAAGATAGTACATCCCAACGACTTCGGTTCATTGCAGTAATGCAGAGTGTTTTTACATTAGAAAAGCAACTAATTTGACGTATTAATAAACAAAAAGTTTTGAAACAAGATCTACACAAAGAGAAAATACTTAATAAAATTTGACACCCACTCATGATTTTAAAACAATAATAAAATCCTTAACAAACTAGGAATAGAAAGAACCTTCCTAATCTAATAAAGAATATCTAATGATAAATAACTACAGCATGCATCACCCTTAATGGTGTAATACTGAATTTTTTTTCCAAGAGAAAGAGTATCTGCTATTACCAGTTCCATTTAACCTCGTATTGAAGGTGTTAAATGTAAACATGCAATAAGTCAAGCTACAGAAATAAAAGGCATAAGAATTAGAAGGAAAAAGTAAATTCAGGGATTTGCATAAGTGTTAAATGTGTATGTGGAAAAATACAGAAGACTGTGCAGGCACACTGTTAGCAATAATATGTGAATTTAGCAAGTTCAGTGAATAAAAGGCAAATTGTGAAAAATCAGTTAGATTCCTATATAACAATAACAAAATTAATACTAAATATAAAAGATACCATTTACAATAACATCAATGCATGTTTAAAAAAGTAATAAATCTATCAAATGTTGTACAAGAATAGAACTAACTAAATGGAAAAACGTACCATGTTCAGAGTGGAAGACTTTATTTTAAAGATATTATGTCAACCTGGATAAAATCAGGAGAAAGAAACCACACTGTAATTTAATCTGGGAAAGTTTAATACAAAGAACTATTTATAGTAACAGAGGGTTGTAACAATGACAGATTGTCTAGAAGTAAAAACTAAAAACTTCATAAATAGCAGATATAAGGAACAGTCATACCCTTAGGACGAGTTAGAACACAAGCCAGACGTCCCAGTAGGGCAAAGAACCCCAAATCTTAAGTATGGCAGTGGCTTTCTAAATGGCAAAGAAATGCCTGTTGCGTGCATTGGTGGAAATTGCTGGAAATTTACTCTCTGGGGTGCTGGGGAAAGTTGCTCAGACAGCGGTGTCTCACTGGAGTCATGCTGGCACAAAACTACCCGAGGTGGGGTATTGGGGAACGCCGCAGGCTGCTGGGTGCTTCTGGCTGCCATGTACTGCAGGAGCCTGTTACTGGAATAGTCAGCTGCGCATGCTGCAGGAGCTGGACCTGGAGAAGCCATGCACGCTCCAGCATTTGCAGAACCGGGAAGCAAAACCCTTCTCTTGCAATGTCTCTCCAGTGCCCTCTACTAACAATGCTCAACTTCATACCAACTGACAAAGGGAAAACATTTAAAAGGACAATTTTCATCAGAGACTGGGCAATAAAGAGTGAATTTGGAGCCAGGAGGCAATAAATTGATAACTGGAACAGAAGAAGAACACCACCCAAACTGGAGGACTCACTATTATAAAACTGTTATAAAACCATCATTAAGATAGTGTGTGATTGATGAAAGATAGAGAAATTGACCAGTTGAACAGAATAGAGTCTATAGAGACAGATTCACACATACACAGTCGCCTGATTAATGATAAACACACACTGCAGTACAGTGAAGAAAGGATAATTCATTCAATAAATGGTTCTGAGTCGATTAGAAGACCAAACAGAAAAAAATTAATTTTGACCCTACTCAAAAATTAATTCTAAATGGATTACAAATCTGAATGTAAAAGGTAAAACCACATTTTTAGTAGAAAACTATATGGAACATTTCCAGACTTTGGAGTAGGCAAAGCATTCTTAAATAGGGTGCAAAAAGCAGTAACTATAAAATCTGATAAAGTGAAAAATATTAAAATTAAGGATTTCTTATCAAAAGACACACCTGTAGGAATGAAAATACATCTCACAAATTTGGAGAGGAGATTCCCAATTCGTATATGCAACAGAGAATTCATATCCAGAATATTTCAAGAACAGGTATAAATCAGGAGAGACAAACCAACAGAAAAATGAGTGCTTCATAAATGGTGAATAGACATATGCAGAGTATTCAACTTCATCAATAATCAAGAAAGTAAAAATTAAAACCACAATGATATATCACTATTCACCTATGAGACTGACCAAAATGATAAAGATCAACCAAGTGTTGGCTAGAATGTGGCACAATGGCAATTCTGGTTGTGGAAGTATAAACTGGTAAAACCATTTTAAAAACTAGTGGGCAGGGCTTCCCTGTTGGTGCAGTGGTTGAGAGTCCGCCTGCCAATGCAGGGGACGCGGGTTCGTGCCCCGGTCCGGGAAGATCCCACATGCCGCGGAGCGGCTGCGCCCGTGAACCATGGTCGCTGAGCCTGCGCATCCGGAGCCGGTGCTCCGCAACGGGAGAGGCCACAGCAGTGAGAGGCCCGCATACTGCAAAAAACAAACAAACAAAAAAAACTAGTGGGCAATATCAATGAAAGCTGAGTATAAGGGTACCTTATGACTCAGCAATTCTACCACCTATGCACTCTCCTATCCATATTCATCACAGAACACGCACAAGAATGTTCATAGCAGCACTGTTTGTAATGGTCCCAGGCTGAAAACTCCTCAAATGCCCATTAGCAATAGAACAAATAAATATGGTATATTCACAAAATGAAATACTGTATAGCAATGAGAGCAAAAGAATGATATCTTCATATCATGAACCCCACAAACAATGTTAAGTGAAAAATGGGAAAATGGGAAAAGAATACATAATGTATGATTTATCAATGTTCAAGTATAGTCAAAACCTACCTATGGTGTTAAAAATCAGAATAGTGGCTGCCCTTGCAGGAGCAGTGACTAGAAGCAGGAACAATGGGAGTGTTCTTGGTGTTAGTAATATTCTTATTCTTGATCTGGGTGCTGGTTACATAGGTATGTTCAATTTATGATAATTTATTGAGCTATACACTTGTGATTTGTATACTTTTCTGTATGTGTTATACTTCTATAAGTTGCTTTTAAAAGAGAGAAAAGGAAACAAAAACAAACAATGACATCAAATTAATGAATATGGTACAATTAAGTCATACTTCAAACATTGGGTATAAGATAAGAAAAATCTAACGAATTCTAGTTACAGTCTTCGTTTGGAATAATATTATCCTGCCACAAGGGGGTTCCCTTGCTACACTCCTTTACTTATGACACTACATATTTTCTAGATTCTTTTGGTGTTCTGATGCATTTTACCTATTTATCTTTGAAGGGTTCAACAAGGCACACTCTACTGAAAATCTGTAAATCTACAGAATAGAATATAGCATGAAGCCTCTCCACAATTACTCCAAAAATGGTCATCCAACAAGTAGTGGAAGATGTTTCGTCAAACTCTTAATCTGATTACTAGAAAGTGTATCCTAATCTAATATTTAAACCTATCCCCTTGTCATTTCTAGCCTTTGTTCTTGCTCTGCCTCTCAGGACTGAATTTCTCTGTTTTGGGCAGAGTGTAAGCTTTCTATTAAGGCAACTGAGATATGTTTATCAGCTACATCCTATCTCTAACTTTTTAAACTGACAGTTGGGTAGCACCCACAGATTTTTTTTTCTGGGTGTTGTCATGTTTAAATCTTTTGTACAAACACGTTTCAGGACTCTGTTAATCCTTATGTTAATCCTTATTAATTTTCTGTTAAATTTAGACAATTATGTCAACCTATCGTGCTATTTTTAATCTAATTTGGTTTTCAAATTAGATTCCACAAGTCTTGTGTTACACACAAATGTAAATGAATGTCTCCTACCTCATAAGGTGCCTAGCATATAGTAATAACTCAGTAATATTCATTTAAGCCAATTCGGTGAAATAATGTATTCAAAGAAGAGAGCAATTTGAACCCAAATAATTATAAACTTAATTTACATTTCTCTATCTTGGCTACATATATTTACATTTCTCTATCTTGTCTACATATATTTAGATTTCTCTATCTTGTCTACATATATTTTATGTCTACAGCATTACCCAAGTCTTTAGGTCGGGCAAACCTACTTCACAAAGAGAATTAGATTATTCTGCCAAGACCTGGTTTTGACTAAGTTATGATGGTACCTAGTGATCATTACTTCCCTCTATAATTTTGTCTGCTCATGCATTCAGTCATTCATTTGTCGAGTATATATGGAGTGCCTGCAAGGTGCTCTGCACTTTCTAGAAGCTGGGATGGGGACCTTGAATGTGACAAGTTCCTACCTTCAAGGAGCTTTATGTTCAGTGGGAGAAAAATGGAAAATAAATAATTGAACAAATAAATTAGCAAGTTAGTGTCACATAGCAAAAGTTTTGATACACTAATAAAAGCAAACTTACGTAGTAGAGAGTTACAGAGAGATATTTTAGATAGGGTGGTCAGGGAAGACCTCTTTGAAAAAGTACCATTTGAGTTAAGACCTGAATTGTGAGGAACCAGCCACAAAAATGACCAAAAAAAAAAAGTTTCAAGAATAGAAAATAGCAACCAAAGAAAGATCTGAGGCAGTAACAAGCATGATGAGGAAAAGAAAGAAGGTCAAAGTAATGTATAGGGAGCAACAGCAGAAGAAGTGTGAGATGAGGCGGGTAAGGTTGGCAAGGACCAGAGCAAGTGTGGACTGATCGGCCATGTCAGGGAGTTTGTGTTTCATCCCAAGTGTAATAGGGAGCCATTGAAGGTTTTCAGTGGAAGAAAGATATGATCTACTTGATAGATTGAAAGCATCACTATGTATGCTGAAAAGAAGAGGGATGGCAGGGGAAGGTGGCAAAAGTGGGTGACTATCCAAATGAGTTATGATGGATTGGCCTAGGGTAGTGGTGATCAGGATAAAAATAAATTAAGAGGTAGGAAGAATATTTTGGAGGTAAAGCCAGGAGACCTTGCTAATGGACTGTATATGGGACTGGCAGAAAGAAACGAAGAACAATTTCTAAATTTTTGGCTTAAGCAATTGACTATATGAAGGTGTCATTTTCTGAGCCAAAGGGAAACTGGAAACTGAGGAAAGATCAGATTTGGCACGTGGATCCAAAAGTTCCACTTTGAGTATACAAAGTTAGATGTTAAACAATTATGTAGCATTTTTCAGTTGCCTGTTAGACATATGAGTGTTGAGGAACTCATGAGGTGTTCCTGTCACTTCACCATTTGTTCATCCCTTTATCTTCCCCTCTCTTCTCTCTGTGAGCTGATTTTTGGAAACTCCAGTAGAATGCGTATCCCAGGTTGTATTTAGATAATGTTCAATGATTCATCCCTCTGCCCCACAGCCTAACATGCCCCCAAACAGCCATTACTGACGACAGAGAGTAGTTTAACTTCTGCCTTACATATTGTAGAACACTGTTGGGGACCAGGAAACGTTTCTTGTTGTCAGGAATCAGGAACTGGTTTTTGTCCATTTTTGTATTACCTGAACCAGTGCTAGTATTTATATAAAAAAGATTATTTAAACAAAAGTTATGTAAACCAAATGTTATCACTTTAAAAACACTTCCTAAGCAAACTCAAAGATCAAAACTTTGACAATTTTTTAATAAGGCAGATAGCCAACATTTGCCTGACTTAAAAGTTTGTTTTCTCCACTAACCTGATAGGTCAACTCAAATCCCAACAGCCAAACCAGTTTGGCAAAATAGATGATTTACCTAAAGTGGAACTGGACACTACTTAAATATCATTCTCACCGAATGACTTCACTTCTGCTGTAAAGAAAACTGCTCCTAAAAATCCACGTTTTAATTTTAGTCAGAATGTAACATAATGAGAAGGCTAGGAGAGAGAGGAAGGAAGGGAGAGAGAATCAGACAGAGAGGCAGAGAGAGAAGAGGAAGAAACAGATTACAGACAAATATATTAATTTGTTTACAAGCATTTAGGACTGCTGGGAACTAGTTTTTAGATCTCAAATGTGTTGTGAATAAAACCTTCAGCTTTACAGTTTGTTCAGTGAAATATAAAAACACTCTTCAGTCAAAATAATAAAAGTATATTAATAATGACATTACCACAAGCAATAAGTATACTTATCTTGGAAACCATCTACAAAATAACAGATGTTAAAAGAATTATAAGTAAATTTCTCTTTTCTTTCTATAAAATAGTTGTGAATTCATTTATTTCTTGAAATTAAATAAAAGCATTTCAGATTCCACCAGATCAGCAAACATAGCTCCCTACAACTGTTCAAAAATTTAAAAAAGAATGATAATAGAAAATATATGTACATAAATAAAAGTTTTTCTTATTATTTGAAGTCTGATTTTCAATTCAGTGGTAAATAGTATATTGTAGAAAACACCATGGTGTATTGAAAATTACTCTTTGCAACTAATAGGACTTGCATTGGAATCTTTAGTTCCATTTAGTTCCAGTCAACAAATATTTTTTTTCAGATAATAATCCTATCTCATATTTCTACTGCAGCAAATAATAAAAATTTTACTTACTAAATCTCCTGAAAAACTTCCAAAAAACTTGAATGTTGTGAGAATTAGTCCTCTCAAATCTTTGGCACTTGAAAGACATGTGCAGTGATAACATTGAATCTGAGAATCTTTTGCTTTCAATCTCTTTAAGTTTCTCAAATCCTAGGCACTGAGATTATTTCTGACTCACCTTACAATCCTATATCTATGATTGATGAAGCATAGTCTGACATAATTTATTCTGGAAAATTCAGTTTTGTGTATAGGCCATATATTCAGTACTGAGTAAATATTGTGTTTATTCTTTTTCCCACACAATAGATAATTTATGAAAGCTCAAGATCTTTATAATTTCATTTTATAGGCAGGTATACTCTCCAGCTTCTTAATATCTTTGCTAAGATAATATTAAATGTATTTGATTTGATTTGACATGGCTTCAGATAAATTTCAAAGTATCCAGAAATCAACTTTTATATACTGCATAGTTCTTACTATTATTTTTCAAAATATAAGTATTATATTTTTCCCATTCTGTATAAAGTAATTAACCTTGGCGAGAATTCACTAACTTTCAGAATGGTTTCCACTTCATTACTTGTCTTAAATTTAGAGATATTGCTCTCATGATTTCATGAGTGTTTGATTTCACTTTATTGGCTATTTCCTTAAAATCATTGGTTAGAATCTAGCAAGAATGTTCAAAGAATAGTGAATAAAGTATGTGTGCGTATGTTTGTTTGTGATTCTCTTTGCAAAATACAGAGTCAAGTTATTTTAATTAATGAGGATCTAACTGGTGGGATGCACAGGAAAATGAAGAAAGTAAGAATCCTAGGCACATGATCAGTTGTCAAGGAAATTCGAGAAAAGCCAAGCACCCAGCCCGAACAGGAAGAAAAGACACCACAGTGCTCTTGGCCCTCATGGCACCAAAACGTCTTTCAGGCACCAGGGCAACTGTAAAAATCTGGTCAACTTTTAACCCTTCCCACTATGAGAGTCCCTGCATCACTCTAGTTTTTCTGCTACCAACATGGCTCAGTTATTATGTCCATTTCCTCTCGAGCTACCAATTAAGTAATTTTCTCTAAATTTCCCTATTCAAATTCCTGATAATGAGTGAATCTACTGGGACCTGCTAACTACCATCTACACTTTCCAGGCCATCTTAAAAGTGTTCATCTTGGTACAATCATACATGGCCGATAAGTTTACAAGGCATGGAACATGGACACCCTTGCTTTCCTCAGCCACACCTTGGGGAGAGCAGTTTCCCTTAGGAAGCAAGTAAATGGCGAGAAGCGGAAGAACCATCTTGCACTTATGTAGCAGAAACAAGAAGAAAACTCACATCTAACAGTGGCAGGGCAGAAAGCTAGAATCTTAACAACATGTTGGAGCTGCTATACCAGCTAGAACACCTTCCTCCTACCTTCTCATTACCTAAAGGGGGAAAAAATCTCACTGTTTTTAGTTAACCACTGTTAATTAGGTTTTCTCTATGAGGCAGAATATAATTTCTGGCACTGCTGAAATGAAACATTCTCATGAAGCAATAAGATCCAACATTTCATCTGATCCGTAATGTCAGTGTACTACGCCTAATAAATTATTTTCCTCCATTATTTCATTTAAATGAATCACTCTGGTTTCTATTTTATCTTCTGCCTAACTATTAATAACAATGACCCCCAGAACACAGCCTTTGGCATCTCACTTTAAGAAATCTCATCCATTCCCATGGCTTCAGTTATGACATACATGTCGAAGGCTGTCATACACCCAACTGAACCCAAGACTCTTGTATGTAGCTGGCAACTGGAAATATGAATTTATCTGTGGTGAAGATAAGGCACTTTAAACTCACCATTTCCTTCTTAAACCTGATCTTCCTCTGTTCTCTAATTTGGAGAATAACATGAGCCTCCTCCTAGTTTATCTAAATCGGTGTCATTGAAATTAAACTTTATTCTTCCCTTTGCCCTCTAAATACCATTGTCACTGAATCCTGGTAATCTACCTCGTATGTACTAGCCCTCTGTTCTGTCCTTCTCTCTCTTTCTTCACTGTCACTGTCCCTCTTAGAATCGTCAATGGGCTCATCAAGGGCTCATAACACTGCCCTCGACTAGACAAGGGCAACAGTCCCTCTGACACATTCTGCGCACTACTGTGAGAGGACTCTTTCTAAAATGCAAATCTTATGTGATTTGCCGTGTAAAACAGTTTGGTGACTCTTCATGGCTTTTAGGATGACATAAAATTCATTAAGGCCAAGGCTGTACCATACTGTCCAGACTCATCTTTGACTATCTCACCCTAAGCACCAGGGACACAGTATTTCTAACACACCATGATTTTACACATGGATATATCTTTGAATATACTGTTCCCTATGCCTGGACTAAGCTTTCATTATTGTTCATTCTGATCCTCTCCTAGACTAACTGCCAGACAACTGCAAACATCTGTTCTGATATCACCAACAGAAATGATGGACATGTTAATGATGTTCATATATTACATATCATTATTATCTATTAAAACATTAAACAATCCCAGAATATAAATGATGTTTCCACTTTACATATGAGAACAATTGGTTCAAAAGAGTTAAATGATATGTCTGAGCCAAGAAATCAAAGAAAGATGTATTCACATTATGTTAATCAATGAGCTTCATGTTTTATAAGAAACCACTCCTGGGCATATATCTGGACAAAACTATAATTCAAAAAGATATTGATATATGCATCCTTATACATGGTAGCACTATTTGCAATATCCAAGACAGGGAACCAGCCTAAACGTCCAACGACAGATGAATGGATAAAGAAGATGTGGTGTATATATATACATGAATATATATATATGAATACTACTCAGCTGTAAAAAAGAGTGGAATAATGCCATTTGCAGCAACATGGATGTACCTAGAGATTATCATACTAAGTGAAGCAAGTCAAAGAAAAATACCATATGATGTCACTTATATGTGGAATCTAAATTACAACACAAATGAACTTATCTATGAAACAGAAACAGACTCACATAGAGAACAGACTTATGGTTACCAAGGGGGAGGAGAGGTGGGGGAGGGATGGATTGGGAGTTTGGGATTAGCATATGCAAAATATCATATATATGTATAACTGAATCACGTTGCTGTATACCAGAAACTAACACAACATTGTAAATCAACTATAATAAATTATTTTTTTAAAAGAAACCAAGGACAAATTCTTTTATGCTTAAAACTACCAGGTGTTATTAAATTAATAATAGCCAATATAGACTACAAATTCCCATTATGTTTTCTATTCTTATGAAAGGAACATTGACCACTCAGTTGCCACGAGCTTAATAATTATTACATAGTTGTAATATATGGCTTTTAAAATTAGGACATATTGAAAGATGTTTAACAAATATTTGTTAAGAGTGAAAGAAAGATCAGTATTTCCAATGAAGATAATATAATGTTACAATTTACAGAGTTATTAGCACAGGAAAATTAAGCACCTGTTTTGAAGAACACAAAGTTCAGAGATCAGGATCAACAGGTGTTGCTTCTGTTAATATACAAATAGCCTGATCATATTCTAATGCTCTGTTCCACTGCCATGCCTGTATGCCTGATGACTCTTTGGAAATACTAGGAAGGCACAATTTGTCTTTCATTATTTATGACCTTAGGAAAGCTGAGATCAAATGAAGCATGGGCTTCTCATTCTTTATTTTAACCCAGATATCCAGCTGAGACCACTGAAGCATAATACATTTGGGGGAAGATGTAAGACCACACAAATTTACACTTACACCTACCGGAATAAGTGTATATTTTGGTGTTTGTAATAAGACTCCAATTTATCTTCACCTTAGGAGCTAGCAAACTGCTTCCAGGAAGCTTAAAAGAGTTTTGCAAATATTGGAGGGCTTATATGTATAACGTTCTATGAAAGAAGAGATTAAAGATAGATAAACTATCTAATAAGTAGATAAGAGATGTAGTATATAAAATTATTATTAGAGAAAGGGACTGGAGACACAATTAAACAATGTTTTGACAAAAGTAAAACAGTAATAGAGTCTATATTCTGAAATTAATTCAGCCTGTGCCATTATAAGAAATTAGTTGAATACTGTTCTTTTCATCTTTAGCTTTATTGAGGTATAATTTATACACAAAAATACTGTATACATTTCATATAAACTCATGCAGACCCTTCATGAGTTTGGACACATGCAAAGTTTCTGTTGTCCAGGATGAATAAGTTGTAGAGATCTGCTATACAACATAATACCTATAGGTAACAAACCAGTATTGTACACTGTAAACTACTATTCATTTTTTACAATGTATGTTGAGGCAGGAGAAATTGGGATGAATAGAAATAATCAACTTTTCCAGGTTTTTAATATTGTAAGCATGGAATTGTGTGCAGCATTTCTTAATTTTTAAAAATAATTTAGATATGTGTCCCTATATCTAGTTTCTCACTATTGATTTTAGTAGTTCCCTCTTCGTTTCAATTTTGTTTGCTAGGCTTTTCAATAATATTAGATTGTTGGGTTTCCTTCCCTCAGACAAGCAACCAATTTTTAGATTTTTATCAGTTTCCTTGTTCTGTTTACTTTCTGAGTTACTAATTTCTTATTTGCTCTGTACTGTCTATCATTTTTGGTGTTGTGCTCATCCTCTGAGTTTTAGGAATGAGATTAGTTTTACCTTTCCTACACATTTCCCTGTTCATAGTGCCTTCAATATATTTTTGTTGTTCATTTTCAAATGCATTTGATAAATGTTTAATTCATTATTTTTAAATTTCAAAATATTTAAAGTTTTGAATTTGCTCTTGAGCAGGTCTTTAGATGATGTATTTCATGTTTTAATATGAAAACTTCATTTTTACTTTCTCTAAATAGTATGAAGTTGAGTCTGAATTGTATTTTACATCCAATAGTAATTTAGGTGATTGTGCATAATTAATTTTAAAATGTATACAAATTTTAAAATGATTGACTTTGTTATTGAACTGTCTGGCCTTTGGGTATAATTTCTTTAGTTAGTTGAGTGCTTTATAGCATTCTAAAATTATTGCTTCTATCAAGTTATCTGTATATTTCTAACACCTTTTTACATGAAATATTGCAAGGTTACATATTTTGCTAAAATGGTTCATGACTATTATATGGTCATTGTGAACCATGCTTATTGATATAAAATTATCTTGCTTAATGATTTATCTTGAATTGTCTTTTCTTTGAAATTTAATATTTCTTCTTTTGCTTTTTGTTTCTACTTGCCTTATTACTTTTTATCATCCTTTGTTTTTTAATCACCTGTGTCACTACTTTAGATATGCTTTTACAATCAGCCTGTTGTTGAAATATCCATTTTAAATCAATATGAAATGTTGCTATGTAATAGGGGAAATTAAGCTATTTGTATCCATTTTCATAACTGATATAACAGTTCTCTTATTTCATACTTCCTCTTTAAAAAAAATACTCATTTCTTTTACATTTTATTGCATAGGCTAAACATTCTTAGCTTTTATCTACTCCAGTGATTTAACAATGATATATCCTGCTTTAAAATATGCTGCTAATCACATTAAGATAAAAAAATAAAAATACTATAATTTTCTGATTACCAAAATCAATAATGAATTTGCCTTACCACCACTCCAAGTAAAATGGGAATTTACTTATTTTTTTCTCCCCAATCTATATTTGTAAATATAATCTAGGAGTTCAATATATATTAGTCATATCAAATTATCATTTTTAATATTACATGTGTTTTCATTTAAGAATTACTTTTGATATTTACAGTATTTTAAAGCAATATTTTAAAATAATTGCTTACAATTTATTTTATATCGAAATGTTTTTCACACTCATCCCATTCCTCTAACACCACAAATTACTCATTTTGGAGTTATAGACTTTTATTTATTTTTCTGTTGACATATATATGACTTGAAATATTTCTCAAAAAGTATCCGTTTAGGGTAAATTCTCTGTACTATTGTGTATCCGAGTTTATTTTCATTAGCAACTCACGTGACCAACACCTTGACTGGATATAATTTTCTTTGATCAAAACTTTTCCCTTCAAAATTCTGTAAATATTGACCCCAACTGATGTCTGATGGGCATTGTTTCCACTTTTTCGTGATACATTTGTGTACAAATTTTTGTTTGAATACCTGTTTCAATTCTTCTGGGTATATTCTTAGAAGTGGAGTTGCTGGGTCATATGCTAATTCTATGTTTAACTTTTTGAGAAAACTTCAAACTGTTTTCCATAGCAGTTTCCCCATTTTACATTCCCACCGCAAACTTCTCTACATCCCCACCAACACTTGTTAATCCTGGTTTATTATTATTATAGCCATCTTAGTGGGTGTGAAATGATATCTTATTGTGGTTCCACAAGGTTTTAATTACTCTAACTTATAATAAATTTAATACTCTCTGCTTTAGCAAGTATCTTTCCTATTTTTTGAAACAATCAGGTTAATTTTGTTTATTTTTAAATGACCTTTATATTAATTTTTTCAGATTGAAAAAAATTGATGTAATTTTCATTAGTATTGCGCTAGTTTTAATGGTTAATTTAAGGAAGATATACATCTTAACAATTTTCAAATATTCTTTGGTGTCTCTCAATAAGACTTTGTATTTTTCATTTAGATTCTGAACATTTTTACTATGTTTATTCCTACTTACTTGACACCAACTGGTCTGGCTATCTTGCAGGAAAGCCATTTACTGACATTGTAATTTTATTTTATTAACTGCTAATCCAAAGACTTAATCCAGACTAAAAACAAACCATACTAAATACAATTATTTTGAATACTTTATTTTGAAAACTTCAATTAGCAATATTCCATGTCCTTTTGAAAAATTAAGAGATCTAGCCCATTCCCAGAAATTACAAATAGACTGGAACTAAGTTGCACTGTTCCCTTTGCGTAGGAAATAACTCTTTCCAGTTTACTTTCATCTGTACTATTCCTTGTTTTATTCAAAAACTAGGGCTGAGTAGGAAGGGATAAACATCAGTGTTCTTATGCTGTTGTTGATATAGTTTTTCTAATAACAGAGTTAGAAAAGTTGAACATTTCTTGTAAATGTGAGTCTTGGTTGGGTTTCTCAGAGAGCACAGCCTGGGACAGGGACTTGAACGCAGAGAGTTTATTTGGGAAGGAATGAAGGAAGCCAGAATGAGGGAGTTAGGAAGACTGAGAAAGCGAGGGAGAGAAAAACAAAGGAATATCCTTTACTGAACTGGTGCTGCAGTAAACAATGGAGGCACAGTCCTCCCCAAGGACCTCTGAGAACTGTGAAGATGCCACCTCAGAATTTTTCCTTCAAATAATAGGAGCTGGTGTATTCATCCACTGCTTCCCCCTCTCTATATTAGTTGAGGGCTGCAACTAGGGACACTTCATTCCACCACCCCACCACCTGCCCCAACCAACTCTGGGCAGAATCAGCTCCCTTAACTTTGGGGAAAGCCCTGAGGCAGAAAAAACTAAGCAATACTGCTGGGGCTTGACGTAGGAATCAGGGAAGTATCCACCACAGTCACTTCCAAAATCAAAGGGTGGAAAGGATGTGGCTGGGGAAACCCAGCAGCATCTACAAAGCCATTTTCCTGTCAAAAGTAGGAAAATCAAGATAAAAATCAAATGAATGCATGTTTGAATAAAGTATCTCTGTGTCAAAAAAGACACAACTTAAGACTCTATTGTGAAGAGACCTTCAAGATGGCGGAAGAGTAAGACATGGAGATCACCTTCCTCCCCACAAATATATCAAAAATACATCTATATGTGGAACAACTCCTACAGAACACTGACTGAATGTTGGCAGAAGACCTCAGACTTCCCAAAAGGCAAGAAACTCCCCACATACCTGGCATGTAGTTGACAGGGTTTTGGTGCTCTGGCTGGGTGTCAGGCCTGTGCCTCTGAAGTGGGAGAGCTGAGTTCAGGACATTGGTCCACCAGAGACCTCCCAGCTCCACATAATATCAAACAGTGAAAGCGCTCCCAGAGATCTCCATCTCAACACTAAGACCCAGCTCCACTCACCAACCAGCAAGCTAGAGTACTGGACACCCTATGCCAAACAACTAACAAGACAGGAACACAACCCCATGCATTAGCAGAGAGGCCGCCTAAAATCAGAATAAGGTCACAGACACCCCAAAACACACCACCGGACGTGGTCCTGCCCACCAGAAAGACAAGATCCAGCCTCAGCCACCAGAACACAGGCACCAGTCCCCTCCACCAGGAAGCCTACACAACCCACTGAACCGATCTTAGTCACTGGGGACAGACACCAAAAACGATGGGAACTACGAATCTGAAGCCTGCAAAAAGGAGACCCCAAACACAGTAAGTTAAGCAAAATGAGAAGAAAGAGAAACAGCAGGTGAAGGAGAAAGGTAAAAACCCACCAGCCTTAACAAACTAAGAGGAAATAGGCAGTCTACCTGAAAAAGAATTCAGAATAATGAGAGTAAAGGTGATCCAAAATCTTGGAAATGGAATGGAGAAAATATACGAAATGTTTAACAAGGACCTAAAAGAACTAAAGAGCAAACAAACAATGATGAACAACATGATAAATGAAATTAAAAATTCTCCAGAAGGAATCAATAGCAGAATAACTGAGGTAGAAGAATGGATAAGTGACCTGGAAGATAAAATAGTGGAAACAACTACTGCAGAGCAGAATAAAGAAAAAAGAATGAAAAGAATTGAGGACAGTCTCAGAGAACTCTGGGACAATATTAAATGTACCGACATTCAAATTATAGGGGTCCCAGAAGAAGAAGAGAAAAAGAAAGGGACTGAGAAAATATTTGAAGAGATTATAGTGGAAAACTTCCCTAATATGGGAAAGGAAATAGTTAATCAAGTCCAGGAATCACAGAGAGTCCCATATAGGATAAATCCAAGGAGAATCATGCCAAGACACATATTAATCAAACTATCAAAAATTAAATACAAAGAAAATATATTAAATGTAGCAAGGGAAAAACAACAAATAACATACAAGGGAATCCCCATAAGGTTAATAGTTGATCTTTCAGCAGAAACTCTGCAAGCCAGAAGGGAATGGCAGGACATATTTAAAGTAATGAAAGGGAAAAACCTACAACCAAGATTACTCTGCCCAGCAAGGATCTCATTCAGATTTGATGGAGAAATTAAAACCTTTACAGACAAATAAAAGCTAAGGGAATTCAGCACCACCAAACCAGCTCTACAACAAATGCTAAAGGAACTTCTCTAGACAGGAAACACAAGACAAGGAAAAGACTTACAATAATATTCCCAAAACAATTAAGAAAATGGTAATAGGAACATACATATCGATAATTACCTTAAATGTAAATGGATTAAATGCTCCAGCCAAAAGACATAGACTGGCTGAATGGTTACAAAAACAAGACCCGTATATATGCTGTCTACAAGAGACCCACTTGAGACCTAGGGACACATACAGACTGAAAGTGAGGGGATAGGAAAAGAGATTCCATGCAAATGGAAATCAAAAGAAAGCTAGAGTAGCAATTCTCATATCAGACAAAATAGACTTTAAAACAAAGACTATTACAAGAGATAAAGAAGGACACTATATAATGATCAAGGAATCAATCCAAGAAGAAGATATAATAATTGTAAATATTTACGCACCCAAACATAGGAGCACCTCAGTACATAAGGCAAATGCTAACAGCCATAAAAGGAGAAATCAACAGTAACACAGTCAAAGTAGAGGACTTTAACACCCCACTTTCACCAATGAACAGATCATCCAAAATGAAAATAAATAAGGAAATACAAGCTTTAAATGACACATTAAACAAGATTGACTTAATTGATACTTATTGGACATTCCATCCAAAAACAACAGAGTACACTTTCTTCTCAAGTGTTCAAGCCTTGGTAAATTTACGAAAATAGAAATCGTATCAAGTAACTTTTCCGACCACAACACTATGAGACTAGATATCAATTACAGGAAAATATCTGTAAAAAAAACAAACACATGCAGGCTAAATAATACACTACTTAATAACCAAGAGATCACTGAAGAAATCAAAGAGGAAATCAAAAAATACCTAGAAACAAATGACAATGAAAACACAACTACCCAAAACCTATGGGGTGCAGCAAAAGCAATTCTAAGATGGAAGCTTATAGCAATACAATCCCACCTCAAGAAACAAGACACATCCCAAATGAACAACATAACCTTACACCTAAAGCAATTAGAGAAAGAAGAACAAAAAAACCCCAAAGTTAGCAGAAGGAAAGAAATCATAAAGATCAGATCAGAAATAAATGAAAAAGAAATAAAAGAAAGAATAGCAAAGATCCATAAAACTGAAAGCTGGTTCTTTGAGAAGATAAAGAAAATTGATAAACCATTAGCCAGACTCTTCAAGAAAACAAGGAAGAACTCAAATCAACAGAATTAGAAATAGAAATGCAAAAGGAGAAGTAACAACTGACACTGCAGAAATACAAAGGATCATGAGAAATTACTACAAGCAACTATATACTAATAAAATGGACAACTGGGAAGAAATGGACAAATTCTTAAAAATACAAACTTCCAATACTGAACCAGGAGGAAATAGAAAATATAAACAGACCAATCACAAGCACTGAAATTGAGACTGTGATTAAAAATCTTCTGACAAAAGCCCAGGATGAGATAACTTCACAGACGAATTCTGTCAAACATTTAGAGGAGAGTTAACACCTATCCTTCTCAAACTCTTCCAAAATATAGCAGAGGGAGGAACACTCCCAGACTCATTCTGCGAGGCCACCATCACCCTGACACCAAACCCAGACAAAGATGTCACAAAGAAAGAAAACTACAGGCCAATATCAATGATGAACATAGATGCAAAAATCCTCAACAAAATACTAGCAAACAGAATCCAACAGCACATTGAAAGGATCATACACCATGATCAAGTGGGGTTTATCCCGGGAATGCAAGGATTCTTCAGTATACCCATATCAATCAATGTGATACACCATATTAACAAACTGAAGTATAAAAACCATATGATCATCTCAATAGGGGCAGAAAAAGCTTTCAAGAAAATTCAACACGCATTTATGATTAAAAAAAAAACCCTCCAGAAAGTAGGCATAGAGGGAACTTACCTCAACATAATAATGACCATATATGACAAACCCACAGCCAACATCGTTCTCAATGGTGAAAAACTGAAAGCATTTTCTCTAAAATCAGGAACAAGGCAAGGTTGCCCACTCTCACCACTGTTATTCAACATAGTTTTGGAAGTTTTAGCCACAGCAATCAGAGAAGAAAAATAAATAAAAGGAATTCAAATTGGAAAAGAAGAAGTAAAGCTGTCACTGTTTGCAGATCACTTGATACTATACATAGAGAATATTAAAGACGCTACCAGAAAACTACTAGAGTTAATCAATGAATTTCATAAAGTAGCAGGATACAAAATTAATGTGCTGAAATCTCTTGCATTCCTATACACTAATGATGAAAAATCTGAAAGAGAAATTAAGGAAACACTCCCATTTACCATTGCAACAAAAAGAATAAAATACCTAGGAATAAACCTACCTAAGGAGACAAAAGACCTGTATGCAGAAAACTATAAGACACTGATGAAAGAAATTAAAGGTGATACAAACAGATGGAGAGATATACAATGTTCTTGGATCGGAAGAATCATTATTGTGAAAATGACTATACTACCCAAAGCAACCTACAGATTCAATGCAATCCCTATCAAACTACCAATGGCATTTTTCACAGACTAAAACAAAAAATTTCACAATTTGCATGGAAACACAAAAGACCCCGAATAGCCAAAGCAATCTTGAGAAAGAAAAATGGAGCCAGAGGAATAAGGCTCCTGGACTTCAGACTATACTACAAAGCTACAGTAATCAAGACAGCATGGTACTGGCATAAAAACAGAAATATAGATCAATGGAACAGTATAGAAAGCCCAGAGATATACCCACGCACATATGGCCACCTTAGTTTTTATAAAGAAGGCAAGAATATACAATGGAGAAAAGACAGCCTCTTCCATAAGTGGTACTGGGAAAACTGGACAGCTACATGTAAAAGAATGAAATTAGAACACTTCCTAATGCCATACACAAAAATAAACTCAAAATGGATTAAAGACCTAAATGTAAGGCCCGATGCTATAAAACTCTTAGAGGAAAACATAGGCAGGTAACCACACAATCCAAAATGGTAGGAAGACCTTCAGTCATCGTGTCTGAGTTGCAGAAGGAGGAAAGGTATAATGGGAAATAATGGACTCCAACTAACTGTAGTAACTCCTTTCAGTCAATTTTTCTCCTACAAAACAAGTCCTACAAAACATTTCTCCTGATATCCATGGACCAGAATTTAGTTATAGGGCTCCCACTAGTTGAAAGGAATTTGGGGCAGCATACTCTTTTAGTAAGTACTGCATATCAATTTTGAAGTGATTGGCTAAGAAGCCAATTCATTCCCTTAATGAATCTGATAGCATATTATTCTATTTTACTTAGACCCTTTAGAATACAGCTAATGACATGTTTTAAATCCCACTGAACACTGAACTTCAACAGCAGAAACACGAGAGAAAACAAAGTAATTATAGATCTGTACTTCATGGCTACTCTTTTATAAATTTACCGTCTGTAAAAAGATTCTGATGACTGGGGAACTTTTCACTTAATTCATCATTCTATTTTAGAGCAATATCACATATTTTATGTGCATTTAGAAAAAAAGCTCAGTAGAAATTTCAGGGTTTTTTCTGGTACATTAACTTTTGTAACATGCATATTTTTGTACCACAGTTGTAGTTGGCACTCTGGTTTATTTCACAATGGATTCTTTTTTTTTTTTAACATCTTTATTGGAGTATAATTGCTTTACAATGGTGTGTTAGCTTCTGCTTTATAGCAAAGTGAATCAGCTATACATATACATATATCCCCATATTTACCCCCTCTTGCGTCTCCCTCCCATCCTCCCTATCCCACCCCTCTAGGTGGTCACAAAGCACCGAACTAATCTCCCTGTGCTTTGTGGCTGCTTCCCACTAGCTATCTATTTTACATTTGGTAGTTTATGTATGTCCATGCCACTCTCTCACTTCATCCCAGCTTACCCTTCCCCCTCCCCATGTCCTCAAGTCCATTTTCTACATCTGCATCTTTATTCCTGTCCTGCCCTTAGGTTCTTCAGAACCTTTTTTTTTTTAGATTCCATATATATGTGTTAGCATACGGTATTTGTTTTTTTCTTTCTGACTTACTTCACTCTGTATGACAGACTCTAGGTCCATCCACCTCACTACAAATAGCTCAATTTTGTTTCTTTTTATGGCTGAGTAATATTCCATTGTATATATGTGCCACATCTTCTTTATGCAGAATCCTTTGATAACTTTTAAATAACATCAGACTAATAGAATTCTTAATAATGGTTTCAATGTCCAGTCCTATAAATTAGGTAATTCATGTGGCTCTTTAATTATACCACCACATTAAAAATTATTTTTCACAGCAGCAATGTAGCCTCAATTTTAAGACTGGTGTTTTAATCCTCTCTCTGTGCTCTTAAGCAAATGGTTTCACCAAGCTATAGATTTTGTCTATTTAAAATGACATAATAATATAATGGAATAATAATACCAAGTAAAGATCAAATTAGATCACTGATAAGCTTGTGAATAAAATTTCAGGCAAGAGAATCCGATTTTCAGAACTTGATAAAGAGGTTTACTTGTGGTCAGATTCAATTAGTCTCAGAGTACAAGAATAGTTATTGGTAAAAACCTCTGAAAATGATAAAAGGAGACTCAGAAATCTCAGCGAAGGCTGGATGGTTTATAGGATTGCTCAGACTCTCCAGAAAAGATCCACTATAGACAAGATAGTGAAGAGCTTTGTTTGTCATGCTAAGTAATTTGGACCAAATTTGAAGGCAAAGAAGAATGGAAATAATTCAAAAGCAGGTAGGTAAAATAGTCATAGTTATTTTTAGGAAGAAAATTCCACACTCAGGGTAAATGGTCAAAGTGGTGACTCTTTGGGAAACAAAGTGGTTTAAAAAAACAACAGCTAGGCAGCTATAGATCAGGTAAAATGTGATACTTGACTTGCAGTAGTAATTGTAATGAAGAGCAAAATTTAAAAGCTTACATGTTGGGACTCAGCAGCCATCTACCCTTGCTTAATTATCAGAGAAAAAATGATTTATATCCATAAAGAAATGTGTCATTGGGCAAGTGAAGGTCGAACCACACAGGCTCAGATGATATTAATAGTTACAAATTTAATAATGACACTCTTACCTACTTGCAAAATTTACTCAGCATTACAAGTGAAATGGTGAATTTCAGGGGGGTGATCATAATTTTATAAAGAATTACTGGCAATGCTTATGAGAGTTGAATTGTTTCCAAGAGCAGTGTTGTAATGTGATGGTGGATCATCTTCCATTCTTGCAGATGTTTTTCTTCTGAAGCTAGAGACATTAAAATCATTCTTTTCCCCTCATGCTTACTCCCCACAAATCAAAATTATGGGAAGTTTCTAAACATGTACAGGTGAATGACTGCAATGCCAGCCCATAAGCTAAGTGGTTGATGCTGCTTCATTAGGTCAGATTGAATTGCTGAATCAGTTCTGAACTGAATCACAACCGACGATAGGTTCTCTTGACAGGTAAAGGCAAGCTGGTCCAAAATGTATTTCTATTTTAGTTGGACATAAGCTATATTGGGCTTAAATCAGTAGAGGGCCAACAACTTGCCCTCAAAGCCAGTTGATACCTCCTTATTATAGCACGAAACTACAACCACCACACAGATCCAAGCTGCTTTCCACCTCAAGGCCCTGGCACATGGAGTTCTTCTTGGAACACTCTTCCCAAACACCACAAGTTTCTGATTAGTGCAATTAATAAGGGCTGGGAGGTGTGTACCACAAACCAGAAAGAGGGTAGGATCCACAAGAGCCTCAGCTAGATCATCTGGCAAATGCTACCTCATGGGAAATGCCATTGTTTCTTAAGGCATTACTGAAAGCATCACTAAATGACAATTTTAATATCTGCCCAACCACAATTTGGAAAGCAAATAGCTATGTAGTGCTTCTAACTTTAGCTTCTTTAATTCTCAGGACATTTTTAAGCTCTCTGTTTTGCCTGAGCATTGCTGTGAGGAAATCACTAATCTTATAAAACCAAAATCATAAAGTGATGACAAATGTCACAGTGTTCAGAAAACTATATCCAGTTGCTGTTTTCCACTCTTTTAATAGTCCAAGTTTTATAAATTAGTACATTTGGCACTGAGATTTCAGAATGATATATTTATTTAAAAAAGTAGCTACTTAAAACATTTTTATCTGTGTTTATGTTTGATATTCTTTGTAAGTCTCCCAGTAACCAATGACATATTATTCTTAAGAGGGAGAGGAACTTTCCTAGGTAGAACTGTGTTTTGAAAAAGCACAGCCTGGGCTTTTGCTTCTGTAGCTTTTTTCCCCTTTACCTTCGAAATACCATTTATTTGGAGTTGTATAAAAGACCTTGTATTTTAATGCCTTTAGCATGAGATTTTGTATTCAAGATTTTGTATTCAAGTATTTAGTTTTGGTCCATTTATTGTCTACTGTTATTCTGTTTGTTTTTTAATACAAACCACTCTAATAATTTACTTGACCCAAAAGTATTAGTGTTATATTTTATTTGGAAACTGAAAAGTCTCAGTACCCCTCTGGGAAGCCAAAAACTGACTGAAGATTTATTTTATCAGAGCAGGGAATTATTTTAAGATCATCTGGACTCAAGCAAGAGTGGAAAACACAAGGATCAAAAAAGATTATAAACACTGAAAGTGTGGGGAGGAAAATATAAAATTTATCCAAACAACCTTGTTAAAAGCTTTTGGTTAAAATTAAAAGGTAAGCAATATTTTTAGACTATAGGAATTTTGCCAGTCTACAACATAACACAAAAATTCCTTTGACACCAGTAAGAAATTTATAAGCATCTAAATCGTGGCCTCACTTAGGTCTGCTTTGTCTTTTTGTATACAATTTTTACTGTCAATCTATATTAGCCCATGTTCTTCTA
Source organism: Pseudorca crassidens (assembly GCF_039906515.1). Lineage (NCBI taxonomy): Eukaryota > Metazoa > Chordata > Mammalia > Artiodactyla > Delphinidae > Pseudorca > Pseudorca crassidens. Next base: position 68,307,765 of record NC_090297.1, on the reverse strand, counting down.
GCCACTTTCTGGATAGTTCTTACATTTTTCAGGTCAAATTTGTTTGGGCTTGGAGCAAAAAATGTGTTTAGGAAAATAATTAAAATGCCAGTACTAAAACAGTGGTACAGTTTTGCACTGTCAAAAAGCTTCATGGTTCTTTGTATGTTTCATATTATGCCATCTGTGGCTGGTTAGCCTAGTTGATTAGGCCAGTGGTTCTCAAAGTGTGTTCCTCAGACCAGCATTGCCTAGGGACAGTCCCTTGGGATCTTGTTAAAAATGTAAATTCAGTGGTTCCTCCCAAGACCTACTGAATCACTCCCTGGGATGGGGCCTGGCAATCTGATTTAGCAAGACCTCCATGTAAAAGAGATGGATACTAACATTTGAGAACCACTGGATAATAAACCTGAGGTAAGACTCAACTCTTGTATGGTCCATCTACCATAACTTTATCTTAATGTCTCAGACTATACTCTTGTTATGGGCTGAATTGTGTCCCTCCAAAATGCATATGTTGAAGTCCTAGTTCCCCAGTCCCTCAGAATGTGGCTGAATTTAGAGATAGGGTGGTTAAAGAGGGTCATTAAGGTTAAATGAGAACTCTAAGGTGGGCCCTAATCCAATATTACAGGTGTCCTCATCAGAAGAGGATATTAGACACAGACAAAAGACCATGTGAAGATAAAGGGAAAAGAAAGCCATCTACAAGGCAGGGAGAAAGGCCTTAGTAGAAATCAACCCAACTGACACCTTGAGCTCAGACTTCTACCTTCCAGAAATGTGAAAAAATAAATTTCTGTTGTTTAAGCCACCCAGTCTGTGGTCCTTTGTTATAACAGCCCCAGCAAAATAATACACCTCCTCATTAACCCGCTTAACCTTAAGCTGGAAACTGTTGATGGTCACAGAAAGCATATGGCAAACAGGAAAAATGGCAGTACATAAAATTGTATTCTTTTCTGGAAAAACAATTGAAAGGCTGAGTCCTAGTAGTGATAGGTCTTAGTGGTATTGTTGAATACAAAATGTAGTATTACTTTTGTGTGGTTTAGACAACTGTTTTCCATCCTGAGTTAATAATAGAGGCCAGATGGGCTGAGTGCAATATTTCAAAAAGCCTAATAGAAATCTACCCAAGATAAGACTTCAAGAATATAACTTAAAAAAAAATTCTGAAATTGCTAGCATGATGTTGGATCTATTGGTTATACATCTGGGATTTAAAAAGGAAAGTTAGATACCCATCTCACATGACATAAAAATATAAATTCCATGAGAACTACACAATTTAAAGATAAAAAACAAAACTTGAATTGTAGAAAATGACATAGGGGGATATATTTATAACCTTTGAGGACAGAAGGACTTTCTAAACAAGAAACAAATGAAGGAATCCATAAAAGGTTAGTTCTACCTAAGTAAAAATGTAAAATTCTTATATAGTGAAAGACACCTTCAATGCAGAAGAAAATGGAAGCCTGGTACAAAAGTATTTGTAACATATATCAAAAAGTATTAATAACTGCTATGGACTGAATTGTGTCTGCCCACCCCACAAAATTCCTATGTTTAAGCCCTATCCCCCAAAGTAATGGTATTTGGAGATGGGGCCTTTGGGAGGTAATTAGGTTTTGATGAGGTCACGAAGGCAAGGTCTTCATGATGGGATTAGTGCCCTTATAAGAAGAGACCAGACAGCAGTTTGTTCTCTCTCTCTCTCTCTCTCTCTCTCTCTGCCATGTAAGGATACAGAAAGAAGATGGCTAGGAAGAGAGCCCTCACCAGTTATCTAACTGACTGACACCTTAATCTTGGGCTTCTCAGCCTCCAGAACTGTGAGAAATAAATTTCTGTTGTTTAAGTCATCCAGTCCATGGTACTTCATTAGACCAGCCCAAGCTGACAAAGATAATATCCTTAATATACACAGTCTTCCCGTAAGTCAAGAGGAAAAAATGAGTGTATTAAAAATAGATAAAGGTCAGGAACAGGAAATTTATAGAGGAAGCACAAATGACTAATAAATGTATGAAAACATGCTCATCTTCATTAGCAAAGTGAAATGCAAGTAACCTAAAGGATGACTTAAATATGCTTTATTTTTGCCAATAAGATTGGTGACTTTATTGTCATGAAAAGATTGCTGGAGGGCTTCCCTGGTGGCGCAGTGGTTGAGAGACCGCCTGCCGATACAGGGGACTCGGGTTCGTGCCCCAGTCCGGGAAGATCCCACATGCCGCGGAGCGGCTGGGCCCGTGAGCCATGGCCACTGAGCCTGTGCTCTGCAACAGGAGAGGCTACAGCAGTGAGAGGCCCGCGTATCGCAAAAAAAAAAAAAAAAAAAAAAAGATTGCTGGAATACATGGTAGGTGATGTGGTGATGTCAGGAATAGGGCATCTTCTTTTAGAAGAGAATGGCTGTACACACTGCACAATTTAGCAATGCATATAAACACTGAAAATGAGCATGTCTTAAGCCAGCAATTCCACAACATACACACACACAAAGTATAAAGGTATGCATATCAAAATAGCATTATTTAAAAAAGGGAAATAACTGGAAACAAAAACAACTCTCCTTCAATAGGAAAATTGTTTCTTTAAGTTATGGCACATTTATATTATATAATACTATTTAGCTTTTAAAGAAGAGTATTCTGAATATATTGACATGGACAATTGAAATTAAGAAGTGCAGAACACAATAGATGTCTCATATGATCTCATTTTTTAAAGCTAAGATGATGTTGGTGTGTACTAGTGTTGAATTGCCTCCTTTAACATGGGAAAGGTAGCACTGTAACGGCAGGATGCACTTTGTTAATTTGGAGTTTACCAATCAGACATTAAAAATAATTCAAATGAAATTAAATACAAAACTCTAAGACTGAGTTTACATCCTAAGTAAAATTGTAAAGGGCACTTCAAATCCAAAATATAGTTCCTTTAGATTTCAATAATTCTACCTTTCCTTTTTATGAATAAGATGTGTATAAAACAGTATTTTCATTATTCTTTCACAAACTAGATGATTAACTAAAAAGTATACTTTAACAAATATGAGATTTTTGATAATGTAAAAACCTTCCAACTACTTTTTCATAATTGCATATCATATCCTTATCATATTACTTTCAGTTGATATTTTTGCAGGGCAGAAAGACAGTTCTGCCAGAAATTCTTTGCAATAACTTCCTACAGAATCTTTGAACAGGACACTTGGTGTATATGAACTTACATCTAAAGATTCCTAAGGTTTAAATTTAGCCAAGTTTCTGATTCATTTCTTATACTGTCATGTTTGGGTTCAAAATGAAGAGACTTGGAGAAAAAGAAAAGAAATGTAGTTTAATCTTGTTCTAGTGCTATTATACTACTTTGGGTTTTCTGACAGTTCAATAAAATTCAATGGCAAAGAGTATATCAAGGTATCAAGATATTCAATTATAAGGAGACTGAAAATGCAAAGGCAAAAATAAATTTCAAATATCCTCATTTATTAAAAAAGCAACTATTTCAGACAGTGTTGCAACTAAGCTATTCTTAGGCATTGTACAGAAAGGTCCCACTCCCTGCATTTTTAAGAACCAAGTTTTTCACTTTTTATTCTATGGTGTTTTTTTTTTTTTTTTTTTTGGTCATCTAAAATTTCTATTAATTTCAAAAAGCTTGTGGAATATATAATAGCATTCATTCTGTCTTATCTTTATAGATTACAAGATTCTTAGGTGAATGAGACCTAAATGTTTTTAATCCCATGACGTTTCTAAATTAAAAAAAAAAATTTTTAAACCTGGTTCCAGTTTGAATGCCGTTAGAAAGGCAATAATGAAAAAAAATTACCTAATGTGGAAATCACTAGTGCTATCTACCAATTATTTTCAGTTCTCCTCCTGGACATTTTATAGTATTGCATTTACCTGCCCCGCTTGAAGTTAGTGGGGCCATATTACTTGCTTTGGCCAGAAATGTGTGAGCAAAAGTAATATGTATCACCTCCAGGTGTAAACTCTAAGAGCTAGTGCATGATTCACCAGGCTGTTGTTCCCTTTAGCACTGCAGACAACAACATATAAGATGATGGCTGCTTTGTCCCCTGAGGTCTCTGAGTGGTTACGGTAAGCAGAGCTCCCCTTCTGAGTGGACAGCATCCACAGGTGAGATACAAACCTTTCTGGGTTTATGGCACTGAGATTTGCGGATTGTTTGTTATCACACGTATACTTGGGCCACTGTGTTTTGGAAATGATCAGATTCCCATCAGAACTATGACCTACCTACATAAAATGAGGCACAGGTAAAAGAAAGAAAGCAGATGTCACAGAAGAGTGGACAGGAAAGGGATAGCAAAAGGTAATAATGGAAAACAAGCTGAAATTCTTCCCGTCTAATAGCAGGTAAAAATGGAAGTTTAGGTAGGTTCAAGAGTTCCAAGTTTTATATGATCTTCCTAAAAATAACCACTCTTGATAAACATCAGTCCAAGTTTATTTTTTTAAAAATCATTTGTTTAAAGTTTTAAACTAGTCAAAGCACTAAAATTACATGAGTTGCATACTGACGGAAGCCACAAAATACACATATCACTCTTTACTCTCTTATACAATCCAACAAGTATGAAGAGAACAAAATACATTTATTCACATAACACATTTCATCTGCTGTTAAAATATGTCAATAACAAGTTGAAGTCCAACACTATTCTTTACCAGGTGGTAAAATATTCTGACCTCCAGATGAAGAAGCAGGAAAATGTACACTCCCATCCTTTATATTCTCACCTTAGACAATGAATTTAGAGCAATAATGGTGATATAGGTGATGCTAGCAATAAGTTTCACAAAAAGTTCACACTTTATTTATTTAACAAATAATTTTATTTGGATTCTAAACTCAGATTAGCACAAAACTGAAGTAAGTTTTTCATTTTAAGACTGAAAATGATCAAAGAAGACCATCTGTTTTACAAGACAGATATATCTGTGTATATGTGTGTGTGTGTGTGTGTGTGTGTGTGTGTTAACTTTTAAGTATTTTCCACTTCAGCAATACAGATAGTTAGAAGCAACTTTCTACCTTTAGAAAAAATGTTTAAAGAACATATTTCTCTCACCTAGTTAAAATCCATCAGCAAACAATCTGATGTTTTGGGGATACACTTACAGCTAATTGTGAATCAGTGTTATCTGTCTCTGCATTCACAAGCATAAAAACCCATGTGTTGTTGGGGGTTTTTTGGTCTCATTTTTTTTTAAGTTCGCTAACATCAGAAAAAGTCTGCTATTTTCAAGTAATTTGCCTAGAGTAATATAATTCCCCAGAAATAATTTGATCAAACTGCATGTGAAGTTGCCTAGCTACTACTTTATCCAATGAGAAGGGAAATTCAGTTACTCTGATGGTCTAATGATAAATTTTAAAATAGAGTGTAAAACTTCAAAACTGGTAAATGTGCTGAACACTATTTACTTCCAGTACTTTGAACAAATATATGAAAGTTATTGGTAGATGCTCCATTTATTATTTCGTATACAATAAATTGTCAAACTACACTGAAATACATATAATAACAGAAATAAAATTCTGAAGTCAGATATGCATATTGTTGTGTTCACTTTATTTCATTTTCTGTGGACAAAAAAAGCCTAACACAATGTAAACACACATATTCTTTGACTAATTTTTTTTTCAATTTTTGGTGTTTATTTTTTGAGTTTAACAGCATCATAAAACCAATTTAGTTACCCTAAACCTATGCTCAGATATTAGAGATAACCCTTCCAGGTTATGCAGAGAATGACCACCCTGTCACTCCCCAAAATCTTGCATGCTAAGCTCATACTCTCCCACACATGGGCATGTCACAATATCTCCTCAATGCAGACACACATGGCCAGAATGACATAATGGCCAACGGTCATGATATAGAGCAACAATTCTGTCATTTGAGTAGAAGCCACAAGGAGAAGAGGCCTAAAACTCTGAATGAGGGTTTCTCCTCCACATCTCTCCCAGATCAGGCTCTATGGGAGTGTTCGCTGCAGCATGCTACCCAGCCTGAGGAGAAAGGATGGAGCTTTGGTTCCTTGTGCCTCATCTCACAAAACACCAACACTCTCTCAAGCAACTGTAGGAAATACATATCTCCTCTAAACCATCTGCAAGTTCTTTTAGTCTTTAAGTGCTCCTAAAACACATGAGAACATTTATGTAATACAACAACGATAACAAACTGCAATGGCTTTTTTTAAAGTATATACACTGAAGATATATATATATATATAGATATAGATATAGATATAGATATATATATATATATCTTCTTAAAATAACCAGTATGTAATTGCCAGTTTAAAAATGCACAAAAACTTTGCACATCCATGCTCATTTGCACCAAGAAATTCTTTCCAGTTTTGGCAAGTATCAAGCACCTACTCAGTACTCTATATATGAGAATGACCTGCATTTGTATGATTCATCATTTACTGGTCATAAACTAAGAATATCATATGCCAGTGTGTATATGTATGTTGCCGTACTTTAAATTCATTGGAAAAAAAGATAGTTGTCTTTAAATCTTCACTGAGACTGTTTGTTTTTTTTTTTTTTAATTTATTTATTTATTTTTGGCTGCGTTGGATGTTCGTTGCTGTGCACGGGCCTTCTTTAGTTGTGGCGAGCGGGGGCTACTCTTCGTTGCAGTGCACGGGCTTCTCATTGCGGTGGCTTCTGTTCTTGCGGAGCACGGGCTCTAGGCGTGCGGACCTCAGCAGTTGTGGCACACAGGCTCAGTAGTTGTGGCGCACGGGCTTAGTTGCTCTGCAGCATGTGGGATCTTCCCGGACCAGGGCTTGAACCCATGTCCCCTGCATTGGCAGGCGGATTCTTAACCACTGCACCACCAGGGAAGCCCCAATTTCTTTTAATGTATTCATTAGAATTTACCAACAGTGACCAAAGTTAACAATAACTTCCAATGTAAATTACCAGTCAAAAGCAAAAATTTGTGAAAATAATAATTTAAGTCTAATTGAACTGCACAGATTTCCTAGAGAATCTAAAATCAGTCTCATGGGGAAGATTAATTTTAAAACAGACCCCAGTTAATGAAGGGACTCTTTCTACAGAAATGCATTTCCCTATTATAAAGCAGAACTAGCTACCCTATGCTGTGATAGACCCACGACATTTTGAATGATTACTAAAATTCTTTGGGCTAAGTTATACAAACAAGCAAAAATAAAGTTTAAAATATCACTGAGAAATTTGGGGAAAGATTTCAACCCTTGATCTCTTGGTTAGCCATTATAAGGGTCTCAAAATGCCTGCTAATTGCCAACCCTCTCCTCGGCACTGGTAGCACAGGCTTTAGAAGATGCCACATTACAGATTTAAGGAGCCCTCTTCAACTGAAATTTCTGATGTTCTTTGTGTGTGTGAGAGTGTGTGTGTGTGTATGTGTGTGTGTGTAAGTGGAAAGAACCACACTAGCTGCAGATGGTCTTTGAATATTATTCTCTAGAGGTTGTGTTTCTTTTGTTCCCTGACATAGAAATGACACTGTGTCAATGACTCTAAAAGTAAAGCGCATTTGCCAATGTTCTTTGCATCCATCACTTGGGGTTTAAGTTCTACTGGTTTGCATTATCCATGGCAGAGCTTCTTAGGAACTGCTATAATGCATGTCACCTATACACGTGCTCACAGAGCCTTTGTTTCTCTAAAAATTATTGACTATACACTAGAATTTTCAGAGGAAATGGTGATTACTTGAAAACTATGACTTAACAAGAATATCTTCAAACAACACTTGACCTCCATAATAATAAATGCAAGCAGTCATATCTGTCAAATATAACAAGGATAGGCTCATTCTAAACAGGCTCACAAGATCAGGCAAACTGACTGCCACACGTCACGTACGTGGAAGTCATTATAAAAAGCCACAACGAATCCACTGTGACATGACAACACACTAATTGAGGCTACATAATCTGGGGTAAAACAGACCAGATCAAAAGAGGGCACTCCGCTTCACTGTGCCTAGTCTATAAGGAACTGCTATAGAGCAGTGACACCCCCAAACAGCCATTTCACTGCACAGGTAGTAGGCCAAGTAAATGCTACAGGCTTCAAGAGAGTTACTTGTTCCAAAAGCATCAATAACACAGATAAGCCCAAAATTGTTTTCAATTTGACTCCTGTGGCATTAGTTCATCATGTTTACCTCCAGTTGACAAAAACATGTGAAAATGCACAATTATACAGTTAATTTAACAAATTTCAAAAGCCAAATCTGACAAAAGTGCCCCCCAGACTATCTGGCTGAGGGTTGATTTTTCCAGTTAGGCTTTCTGTATTCATACATTAACTGAAATATTGCCAAAACTTTCCTTAATTTGGTCCTAGACCTACACTGATTGACCATCCTACTGAACTAGGTGCTTGTTTGCTGAGTTACTTTCTCTGTAACTGGTGACTCAGAAATAGCAGCAACCTTTAAGGAATTTTTAATGGAGCTGAGCTCCCAAACATGCAAGCTGATGATATGTACTCCACAGCAGCGTCTGGTAAATGTGTAGAGACTCTTAAGGACAGCCTTCCGTAGAAGAATATACACCCAGGGGTCTAAGATTTGATTCCATGTTGCCATTCGAAGAGTAAAAAGGGTTCTTTCACAGGCACCCATAAAATCTTGCCTATTCATTCCAATGCTGGCCATTGTCACCTGCAAAACAAAATACGGAAATCAGCTGAGAGATATTTTCTCAGTCCTATAGTTCTGTTTTGTTTCTTAACATCTTTATTGGAGTATAATTTCTTTACATTGTTGTTTTAGTTGCTGCTGTATACAGTGAATCAGCTCTGCGTATACGTATATTCCCATATCCCCTCCCTCTTGCGTCTCCCTCCCACCCTCCCTATCCCACCCCTCTAGGTGGTCACAAAGCTCAGTCCTATAGTTTTTTAACTGAACAAACTGCTTTATGCTATTCATTTCACTTTCCACAAAGTGATGTTATTTTGCAAAATACTGAGAAAAAGAAATGAACAGTCACAGAAACATTGATGTAGACATCTGAATCCTTTGAATTCAAACTGACATCAGAACTACAAAAATGATAACTTATCTGGCAAGTCAAATGTGCACAAATAGAATGACCCAAGAGAGGACAAACACTGATCCTAGCAACAGACCTTCTCTTACTTCTGGGAAGAGAAAATTCAAAGCCAACACATATTTGTAAATTTCAATGAAAAAAACTAAAGTTTATTTATGCAAATAAAGTATAGATAAGCTAAAGTTTGGATAAACTATAGAGTTTTAAAAAAATTATTTAGCGCATCTGATACTAATTTGCACATGGTATGTTATATTGTTCTGGAATGTTACTTTTAAAATTTTCTGCTTGGTGACTACAATGATACTAATGTCTTCTCTTTCATATTCCCTTTCCTTCATCTCTTACCCTAGCCTTAACTTGGCTAAAATATTCCAAAATGCAATGGGATTTCCTAAGGGCTTTGAGGAAGTGGGTTCCCCTCTTCATTACCATTGAGACTTAACGATAACAATGTAGATTTTGGTCTCATGTGTCCATTTCCTGACCACTCATAATGTTAAAGAGATCATTTTGTAGAATAAGTTCCATAAATGATCCCAGCTATAGGTTAGAACTGGTCTAATCACTGAGCCCAGCTTTAACTTCTAAATGAACAACTGCAGAGCAAACAAGATATCTTTGAAAACACCTAGGATATAAAAACAAATAACAAATAAATGAACAAAAGGTAAAACTGAAAACTTAAGGGAGACTTAGATTATTATGCCACCAGGATTAAGAGAAGATGTAAAAGCCTAAAACCCAAATGAAAAGAAAATCAAGTCTTCTTGGTCTTCCTGATGGGTCATTATCAAGAAGAAATATCTTAATTTGGCCTGGTGATACTGATGGTTGAAGGAAAAATGTCCCTTACCAAAACCTTCATTATCTACACAACAAAGTAGAAACTCCTTAATTGCCTTCTTGATGATGCATCTGAAATCCTCCTCTAAACCTCATCTCTCCTGCCAACACCCCCTGCTCCAACTGCTGTAAAGGCCTCATCTGTCCCAAATGCACCATTCCCTTCTGAACTTTGGCTTGTGTAAGTCTCTTCATTTTGAACTTCTACTCCCCCTTTCTCTGCCTGACAAACTCCTACCCATCCTTCAAACCCCATGTCAAAATGGGCTCACCTCCATGAAACTTTCCCCAACTTCACCGAGATGAATTAGCAAGTTGTGCTGCCCCAGCACCCTGTCTATACCCAGTTGTATCACTTGCCACACTGCCTGATAATTATGTATTATCCTGTATATCTATGATCATCTCTTCTTTTTATTTTTATTTCTAATATCTGGTACAAAGCTGATACCTAAGATGTTCTTAGTAAGTGCTGAAATGAATAAAATTGTATTATTTTTTATTTATTGAGGCTGTTTCTAGAAGCACAGCAGCTAGTCATCAGAGAAACATCTGCTCGTCCATCACAGAGGTCTAATATTGTGAGGCTTAGAATACTTCTAAAAGTTTTAACACAACACCATCCACTAGTAAAGGATTCCAAGGTGGTTTGTTGCCACTAAAAGGAACAAGATCTTGCAGTCCACACAGATTCTTTGGGAAATGGTTCTTTCCTTTATGGGTCCTTTTGTAGGGGAAAAATGTATCAAAGTATCAAAAATGTATCAAACACAGAGAAAATTAGTCCCCATACAATAGTACCTGGGTCAGGTCCAGAGTCCTATATCCCTGCTCCCCAAGTTAGCCAGCGGGATTGAAGAAGTAAGCCTATATGAGCCCTGTTTGTCTCAGAAGAAAGCAGCGCGAAGCCCCAATGGCTATCGGATTGAGATATTGGGTTGGCCAAAAGTTCGTTCAGGTTCTCCATAACATCTTACAAGAAAACCTGAACAAACTTTTTGGCCAACCCAATATTTTCACTTCATGTTTTTTCTTTACCCATCAAATATGTGTTGATTATCTGCTATGTGTCAGGAAATGTGCTAGGCACTGAGGACACAGTGGCAAACAAAGCAGACATTTCCTGCCCTTATGGAACTTAAAATCTATTTGCTGAGTTTTGGGAGGGTTTTTTTGGTTCAAGAATGAAGGAATCAATCTTCCTCTTGCCTCATGAATATTAAGTGAATGCATTTCCTATTTATGACTAGGTGTGTTCCTGGAGATTTCAGAGCCCAGCCAAGACATGGCTCTGTGTAGTCGGGAACAAAGATGCTTGGTGCAATTGCATGGAACAGCTGGGCCTAGTTTAGAAACAACCTGAAACTAACACAACATTGTTAATCAACTATACTCCAATATAAAATAAAAATTAAAAAAAAAACCCACCTGAATTACATGACACACACTTCTCTGACTTGACTCTCCTCCCTCCCTGCAAGCAGCAGTGTGGTCACCAGCCGTGAAAAGCCATTGAGTCCTCTGCTGAGGGCAGCCAGTACCCAGGCTTCTCTCCAGAACACCAGGGCAGTGGCCAGGCACTCCCTCTCTCTCCCTCCCTTGACCCCCAGCCCCAACCTGGAAGAGAGGTTGCTTTAGGGCCTAGCTTGGGAGAAGCACCAACCACTTACCCACCAGTAAAGATGTGGGTGGAGTATTCATGTAAAAGAAAGATCATAGTATATTGTTGACAATAGTATATTATTGAAAATTCAGGACAACCAAGTATGCAACAAAGGATAAATTATGGTAATTTCATGTAATGGGAAAAAATGAAAGCATTGATGTTTGTGATTCAGTCTTAATTTTTTTTAAAGCAAGTTACCAAACTTCACCCTATGGCATGTGCGGCATCTTAGTTCCCCAGCCAGAGATCGAACCCATGCCCCCTGCAGTGGAAGCAGAGTCTTAACCACTGGACTGCCAGGGAAGTCCCGCAAGTTACCAAACTGTATTCACTGTATGATCCCAATTTAAAAAAAAATAATAATTTTGTGCACGCATAGAAAAGAAAACCTGGAGTGTACTTCAATATTTTCCTTTGTTAACTCCAGATAGTAGAACTACAGAGGATTTTGATTTTTGTTAGACATAATGCTATTGCACAGTTAATAGCCTACCGTATAGTGTAAATATAATTTTGTATGCCTTGGGAAACCATAATTTCATGACTCGTTTTATTGCGATATTCAGCTTATTGCAGTGGTCTGGAACCGAACTCACAATATCTCCAAGGTAAGCCTGTACTATGGTACTAAAGAATCAGAGCTATTGTTAATCATTTATGAATGTCTATGTGTATGTGAGAGAGGTGCTGCAGAATTGCTGGGGAATTTCAGCCCTGATAAGCCTGGTAGAAGGTTGGGAGTTGGGGTAAGAACAGGAATGTCTACCATTTTCCCTAGGCTCCATCAACAGTCACCTCACAAGCCCTGAAAGCATTCTTCTCCAGCCAGCCCACCGGAACTTGGATTTCAGAGAGCCATGCACAGATTCTCATCACACACGCAGCCTTTCATCTAGTTTCCAAGAGCTACCTGACATGTAACTATTATGTGTTATTTTCTAAAATATCTTCCATTGGACCTTGGCAGGTTACAGCTGGTCATCTTTGTTTATGATTAGAATTCTAACTGAGAAGTGGAAAGGCCAAATATTTGGATACTCTATGAAAAAATAAATGAATTAACCTGATACTTCTCAAGACAATAGAGAAATAATGAAATCAAAGACGTGTATGGGCCAGAGTGTTTATGTTCATTGCTAGCTGCAAAGAGCAAAACAGGTGTTAAAATAAAATCTCCATTTATTTGGGCCCCATAGTACAAATATCAACTGTTAAGGTCACCAAATTAATGAATCTACCAGGCTACTTTACTCACAGATAATAGAGCTCATGGTCACTAAAGTTTTATTCTGGAAGTTACTCCATCATCCCCTACCCTAAGTCTGTGTATTTGTTGACTGGTATCAGCACTCCAGTGGCTGCTCACAATTAAAAGCAATGGTAAATTCAAGAATTATACTTCTGTTCCTTTGAGTAATCACGAAAGTAAATCAAGCCAGCAGTGAGTAGTCTGAGTGTCTACTATGTCCAGGCCTTGTGGTAGATGCTAGTGATGCAAAGAACAATAATTAGAGAAATCCCAACATATGATATATTTTACTTCTTTATCTAGTTTTTACTTCTGTCTCTGCCACTAAAGTATCATCTTTTAGGCATGTATTTTTATCTGGTTCTCTGCTGTATCCCCAGCACCTGGCATAGAGTAGGGCAGGTCAGTATTTTTTGAATGAATTAAATGAATGAAGTCCCTATGATGAGAGACTGACAAGAAAGCAAACAGTTATCATTTGTAAGTAATATAATAAAGACATATAAAGGGTACCGTAGGCAGAGCTATTTGCTGGTACATGATCACAGATGCAGTAATTAAAATAATGAGTTTTGCAATTTTTCTAGTACATCAAAACTTCATTTACTCAGACATCACTAATTTTGAATTTTGTTTCTGCTAGAGTTTGTATTTCTCCTTGGCACCATTTTTTAAGGAAATTTAAATGAATACATAATCAAAAAACCATTTCTGGTAGAATGTCCAACTTCTTTAGATACAAAGCCATTTTCTAGCATTTTATTAACATCTATTTTCATATGAACAATGTCTATGACAACTATACATGGTTCTCATCTAGTCACTAAAGCAGGTATTTTCACACATAGCTTTCATTTTTTTTTTTTTTTTTTTTGCTGTACGCAGGCCTCTCACTGTTGTGGCCTCTCCCATTACGGAGCACAGGCTCCGGACGCACAGGCTCAGCAGCCATGGCTCATGGGCCCAGCCGCTCTGCAGCATGTGGGATCTTCCCAGACCAGGGCATGAACCCGTTTCCCCTGCATCGGCAGGTGGACTCTCAACCACTGCGCCACCAGGGAAGCCCCTCACACATAGCTTTCTTATTCCAAGAAGCAGACCATTCCTTTCCTCCTTTCTGTCATCATAAAAGACTTAGTTCAGGGACACTTTCTTTGGGGACTGAAAGCATACACAGAAGTACAGTTCACTGATTAGCAAGTTATTGTCCCTTATAGCATGGTCATCCAGAGACTGATCTATAGGGTTGGCACTTGAATAACCACAGAGATGGGGGCTAATTGTGATTATGCGATTACAATCCAGTCTTACCAGATGATGACAATGGTCCATCTGGAAGCTTTACCAAGGAACCATTTCATTACACCTCCAAGTTTGAGAAGTTCAATCTATGTGTTAATTTGGATAACTAGTGAGTAAAGAACCAAGTATAGATGAATGATTTTTAAATGTCACAGCACCTATGAGTATTGCAAATTAGAAATTTCATTTCATGTTCATTTAAATTGCCTTAATGGCAATTTTGGAAAAGGTACATTATATAAATCACTGAATCCATCTCAATACAACAGGTAACTTTTAGAGTTGAATATATTTGTGGTGATTTAACTCTAGCATTTATTCTTAAAATAGAATATTTTATCTCTGCATCAGTGACTACAAGAACCTTGAGAAAAAAACTTACTCTAGTGTAACTCCCAAATAATAGATTTTTTTTAAGTAACAAATTGAAATATAGAGGCTCTAACAGGATATATCTTTCAACTATGAACTTTTCCCATACATGAATTTTATAAATTTCTACATTGTTGAATATAGAAGGTAATATTTCACTCATTTCCTATTTATTGAATACTCATTAAAATTAAGACAGTATTTGCACATGGTGAATGATTCAGAGATAAGTAAGACAGAAATATTATAGTGCAGGGAGAAACGGACAAAAACACGTGGTATTTCTTACACCACAACTCTAGAAGAGCTGTGAAATGTTGTCTATCCCTAAAGTATACATCAGTGCTGCAAAATACAAACACTTGTACAATAAATTTTTTTTTCTGTTTTATTTGTTGATAGAGGATTAACCAATGGTCCGATTGACAGCACATTTTTGTCTCTGCCTAAAGACATGGACAGTTACAAAGAAGTGAGAAAACAGGGCATGCTATATGAAGATAGCTCCCCCTAGAATGGGACTGTCCTAAACCATAATATTCTGTATGCATCTTTGCTGCTTCGTGCCGGCTGAGGAAATCAGGTGCAAAATGAAGAGAGGGAAAAATTTTCAACTGAACAGTGCATAGAGAAGAAAAAACATATAATACTTGAAAGAACAAAATATTAATCTTTCTAGAGAAGGTTCATTTGTAGAATCTGTGTATTTTCATTTTCTATTCCGGTATCTTCTCCGAGGCCTGCACTTTTTTTGAGTCTGTTTAGAGGGAAAATTTATGCCAGAACTCCTAGGAATAATCGTCCACATGGTCCCCTGCTGCTAGGCCTTACCAAAAAAAAAACAAGTTTTATATTTTTTTTCTGACACTTTTCAAAGGAATAAAATACATTTATCCCAGAATACAAAATATAACAAAAATTTTAAATAAATAAAATGTTTATATATATATATATATATATATATACACACACACACATATACATATATATCACATGTGATTTCTTTAAGGAAAAAAATATAGGAAATGTGAAATGAATACAATCAAAAGATATGTTCTACAAACCAAATAGAGATTGTATTGAGCTACAATGAGAGAAACTTACTCATAAATGAATGAGAACAAACTATACAGTTAAGAGAACATCTTTACTACAACTGCAGACCCTATCATAGAACTGGACCACCATCAAAACACAGGCCAGGGCTTCCCTGGTGGCGCAGTGGTTGAGAGTCCGCCTGCCGATGCAGGGGACGCGGGTTCGTGCCCCTGTCTGGGAAGATCCCACATGCCGCGGAGCAGCTGGGCCCGTGAGCCATGGCCGCTGAGCCTGCGTGTCCGGAGACTGTGCTCCGCAACAGGAGAGGCCACAGCAGTGAGAGGCCCGCGTACCGCAAAAAAAAAAAAAAAAAAAACACAGGCCAGCATCAGACCATAAGAACTGGTCATCCTGGCAGTTATGGGATCCTAAATCATGGGAAAGGCAGAAAGTCTCCTGTAAACAAGAGCAACATGCTATGCCACCTATGAGTAAGAGATACAGCCACAAATAATAACAACTAAAATTAGAACTGAGTACTGCCCTGTGCTAGGAAAGCTCTTTTTATGTATTAGGTCAAATAAACCTCACAATGACCTTATGACATATGTACTATTGTTATCTACACTTTACAGATAAGGGAACTATGGTTCAATAAGATAAAGGACCAGTCCATGTTAATGTCAGGGCCTGAATGAAAGCATGTCCAGGGCTTGTCCTTCTAATTACTACACCAAACTGCCTAAGGGTCCTGCAATTTACTTGCTCAATATTCTTACCAAACTTCACTCAGGAGAGTAAACAAAGCTTCCTAGGGAGTGGGAGACACTGAGAGAGACACTTGCCTGAGGGAACAGAGCTCTCACCGCAACCAGGCCTAGAGAAGGCGGTCCGGGAATCTTCTGCTCCAGCCCACCTCTCCGTCCACCCTGAGGCAGTGGTGGGGATGGAAGAAGAAAGCGGGGCAGGATTGAAGCCCTGCTCCAGTTGTAAAAATGCCTGAAGGAGCCCTTCTCTTTTTCCCTTCAGATTAACACAGATATATCCAACTTGCCCCTATGAGAGGCCAAGAATAAGGCAGAGGCCATAAAACAAGGTTTAGGATTGATGTCTCTGAGTCAGAGGGGTCCGAGGAACTATGCTAAAGTTTCTTGGCCCAAATCTAGTCATGAGCTACAGTAAATGATTATGTGATTTTGTGATCACTACCACTAAGACCTATGTTAATGTTTCAAAGAAAGCAAAAATATAATTTAATCCTGAGAGAAGGGAAAACAAAATGTGCTTCATTTATTATGTACACATGTACCTGTCTACATCACTTCACCTGAGAAGACAGAATCACAAAATCTTAGTGAACACAGGAAAGTTTCCTTTATCTAGTCCAGTCTTCTCCACAAAGCACAAATCCCTTGCAGGTGTCCTTAAGTAACTAGTGGGAAAGACTCAGCACTACTCATGAAAGAATCTCTGCCATTTTAACTGTGTGAGTTGTTGAACATTCTCTATTTTCACAAGCTAAAATTTATTCTATGTATCTTAATTTTTCCTCTCCGGAGCATCATGGAATAAGTGCACATGTTTAATGTCAGCCTTTCACATACTTTAAAGATAACGCTGGTCTTATATTTTCTTCATTTCTTCAACTGCTTCCCATACAACACAGTTTGCAAACTCCTGCTGTCTACCTCTTATACCCTAGTTTCATTCTTCCTTTTAAAAATTGCACTGGTCAGAAATAAAATTAACATTCTATAAATGGTCCAGTAAGTACAAAGCTCAACGGAACAGTCATTTCCTGTGATCTGGACAAACTACCTACCTGTGCTTCCAGGAGTATGTCAGCTAGTTTTTCCTTGGCATGCAGCCTATGAATGGGTCCTAACTCCTAGCACATTATAGGAAATAAGCTTCTTAATAATTGTACTCTTAGTGAATATGTAGAGTAAGATAACCTTCACTTTTCCCTGCTTGTTTCCAAATTATTCACACTTAGATATATGAATGTATAAATATACATCAATATATTCATACATCTAAATATATGCAGAGTTAGAGTCACAGATTTATGACTCTGTCAGTGGATTTACTTCATGGTATAAACATCCAGTTCCAGAGCCTCATATGTCAAACCTGAGGCAGCACCAATGCATACGCTCTTTGATCCACTTTGATGATGTCCCTCAAACCCACATCCTGTTCCCTCTTCAGTGTCTTATCACTTAAAAAACAGAACATTATATTACAGGCTCCTAACTGGTCTTCCAGACTCAACTTTTTTACTTATTTATTTATCTTATTTCAACTTCTTTATTCTTTTATCAAATATTTCATAAATGCCAAAAACATGTCATTTTCCTGTCCTTCCCTCACTGGGAATGACGTATCCTTCTATCCTTCCTACCCCGTCTTCTCCAGGAAGCCTTCCCTAAGCTCTCTGTAGCTTGGTAATCTCTCATTCTAAATACGTTCCCATCATGTTTGGCACCACTTCATGAGCATTGACAGACATAGTATCAGCGTAATACGAAAAATATAATGAGATAATGTCAGTATATGTATAGTAGTCCTTCAATTATATTGTAAGTGTCTTGAGGATAGGAATTATGTCTTTCACTTTCTCAAATCCTTCTCCTCTACCTTACGCAGGACAATAGGGAAAAGACTCCCACAGCTTAGGTGAGAAAGACAAGAAGAAACAGGCAATTTCAAGAACAGAAGTTCAGAGATTTAAGCAGAAAGCAGGCCTGACAACCCCAGATTCAAGTCAAGGATTCAAAGTGAAAAACAACAGACATAAAAGAAAGCTTATGTGGACATGTGTTTCAACGAATGCCTCAGATATTTCAGACCATTAAGTTTTAGTCTGCCCAAAAGTGCTTATTTACTTAAAGAGACATGGTTAATTACACTGAGTTTTAAATATTTAACTTTTTTAAGGTTAGAAATCAAACATCTCCCCAGAAATCTTTCCTGTCCTTAGGGAAGGGTCATAGTCTCTGGTCAAAACTGAGAATGATATGGGAGGGTGAAGAGGACAGATGCAGATGCAGAGATTTCCACTGGCTAGATCCCAGAAGGATTTGGGAGCTTGGAAATGGGAGGCAGGGGGAATGGGTGCATTCAAGGTGCTACAACAGAGACTTCTCTGTCTTAGAGGTTAAAAAGCTTGTACTGATTATCATACTAAGTGAAGTAAGTCAGACAGAGAAAGACAAATATCATATGATAGCACTTATATGTATGTAAAAGATGATACAAAAGAACTTATTTACCAAACAGAAATAGAATCACAGACATAGAAAACAAACTTATAGTTATTAAAGGGGAAAAGGGGAGAGGGATAAATAGGGAATTTAGGATTAACAGATACACACTATACATAAAATAGATAAACAGCAAGGACCTACTGTATAGCACAAGGAGCTATATTCAATATCTCATAATAACCTATAATAGAGAAGAATCTGAAAAAAGAATATATATAAGAGTATATAACTGAATCACTTTTCTGTACACCTGAAATATTGTAAATCGACTATACTTCAATTTAAATCAATAAATAAATGCCAAAAATACAAACAAACAAAAAAACATTGTATATCTATACAAGAAAGTACTGTAAGAAAAAAAAAAGATGTGAGACACTCTTGATATATTCTAATAGGGCTGTCTCTGTGGCACATTGTTAAGGGTGAAAAAGCAAGGTGCAGGAAAGCATATATTACATTTTGTATGAAGGGGAAAATAATTTATACATATATTTATGTTTACCTGCATATTCATAAAATGTCTTTGGAAGAATAAATAAGAAACTAATATCAGTGGTTGCCTGTCAGGGATGGGACAAGAGTGAGAGAGACTTACCTTTTTAAAGTTTTTGAATTTGAACCAAATCAAAACATAATGCAAACAGTAATTCCAAAGGAGACAAAACAAAACTGAAAAAGTCAAAATGAAAAACTTTTTGAAACACTGATAAAATAATTTTTACCTTCATTCAGATAAATTGTATAATCTTTAAAAATTGTGAATCACTGTATTGTACACCTGTAACTTACATAATATTGTACATCAAGTATAACTCAAAGAAAAGATTTCAAAAATTGTCTAAAAATTTATCTCATTCTTTGAACAAGAATGTAATGCTTACCACCATTTAAAAAAAAAAGAGCGAGCTTGTGCCATTCTCGCACTTCCTACATAATAAGTTGTTAGATTCAACCACTGTTAAATCAAACTCACTGGTAATCAGTTTGATTTAATTTTAGAGAAGCCACCTACTGCTGGCCATTGGATAGTCCTTTCAGTGTCTGACACCTCCAGTCACAAGAGTGGTACAGGAAGACTAGGCCCACCTAAGGTGGCTTGGGCATAGTAGGAATAATGGAATCCCAAACTGTCTTCAGTGGAGGGTAGAAAGGGAAAGGAAAAGTCATGTTGGCACTAGATATATATTAACAAAACTCCCAACGGTAGTTACTATTTTTCTGATACTGCAGATAAGAAAACTAAATCACAAAGACATTAACTTGCCCAAGTTTGCACTGCTGGTAAATGGCAGAGGCAGGATTTAAATCCAAATCTATCTGGCTTCAAAGCCTGTGATCTTTACCATTCCCAGTAATGAGACCAGTAGTGCTATGTTACGTTCATGAACAAGAAAATAAAAAGAAAATAACAATTAACATTTAGTGAGTAGTCACTATGTCCCAAGCACTGTTTTAACACTTTATACCTAATATCATTTTTAAACCTGTTAACTCTTTGAGGAAAGCAGTATTATCGCTATATTAAGATGAAGGAACTGAAGCACTGAGAAGTTAGGCAGTTTGCCCCAGGTCATCCAACTAAAATGTGGTGGAGTCAGGATTTGAGGAGTGGGAGATGGTGAATAAGGATTCATGTACTGGTCTCCCTGGCATTGGTAGGTCTCATTTTTAAATCTCTAGGTTTCTATTTCTGTCTGCCTATGTCTAGTTGTCTTTCTATCTGATTCTAGCACTCCCTCACCCGGTATTTCTATCAATGTACTTTCACTAGTAACTTTTATTTAAGTCGGGAACATATGCTTATAAATGTATTGCTCCACATCTCTTGTGCCATAAAAACAGATGCAACTGACAGGTAAGTCATATGAGTTGGGTACCAACTTAGGCTCAGAAGGACGGTTGTCAAAAAGCTGCAAGGGCAGAGGAGAGCTATTTATCCAGAAGGGAAAGGTATTTTTTTTTAATATTAACTAATAGATGTAAAGTGATAGAATAGACAAAGCTCAGCATCGTGTTTTTTTTTTTTCTTCTTCTTATCTACCCCATGATAAATGGCATGATTATCATTTTATTAGTCTCTTTCCTCTCATCCTTTTGACTGGTCTTCAAATACCCTTTTGAATCTTTTTTTAATCCACACTTCTAATTGTTATCCTTAGTCGATCATTTCTGTTCTTAGGCAACATTGAAAATAAAAAATGGGTAGGAAAAAAATTTTAAGTCTTAGAAAAAGAAAACGTGTATGAAAATATGTATGTTTCTTTATATGTCCTACCTTGTTATAAAAATGATTTGAGGCATTTTACTTTGAATTATGCTTTTAGCAGTATTGTAAACTCTGGTTTTTTCTAGCTATGAGTATCTACCTTAAACACATAGTTAGGCTAAAGAAATATTGGTTATGCTCTAAACATTAGCAACGAGAGATGCATAAGATATTCTCACCCTAATCAAGAAATGTTTATCTAAAATGTCATGACTAAGATAATTATTAACAACTCACCTATGATTTAAAGAGAGAACAACTGGTTGGAAATCAATTGTAGTATTGGAGGTGCACTATTTGGGGAATAAAAGACTACTTTGACTGCTGGCAACACTGTTGTTCTTTTTTAACATCTTTATTGGGGTATAATTGCTTCACAATGGTGTGTTAGTTTCTGCTTTATAACAAAGTGAATTAGCTATACATATACATACATCCCCATATCTTCTCCCTCTTGCGTCTCCCTCCCACCCTCCCTATCCCACCCTTCTAGGTGGTCACAAAGCACCGATCTCCCTGTGCTATGTGGCTGCTTCCCACTAGCTGTCTATTTTACATTTGGTAGTGTATATATATCCATGCCACTCTCTCACTTTGTCCCAGCTTACCCTTCCCACTCCCTGTGTCCTCAAATCCATTCTGTACGTCTGTGTCTTTATTCCTGTCCTGCCCCTAAGTTCTTCAGAACTTTTTTTTTTTTTAGATTCCGTATATATGGAATATATATATGGAATATATTAGCATATGGTATTTGTTTTTTTAGATTCCATATATATGGAATATATTAGCATACAGTATTTGTTTTTCTCTTTCTGACTTGCTCTGTTTGACAGACTCTAGGTCCATCCACTTCACTACAAATAACTCAATTTTGTTTCTTTTTATGGCTGAGTAATATTCCATTGTATATATGTGCCACATCTTCTTTATCCATTCATCTGTCAATGGACACTTAGTGGCAACACTGTTTTAATAGCAAAAGCAGACTGTAGCAGTAAGGTGTTTCAGGACAGATGTTAAGGTGTTTCAGTAAAACATCTGCCCTGAAACACATTATGTTTTTCCAAAGAGAAATTTCCTACAGGCAAAGTCGGTTTATTACTACAGAAGTTCGGAAGGATTTTCTAAAGCCTTCTCTAGGCTCTAGCACAATAATTTATTATGTAATGGGAATTTTTAATGAAATGAGTGTCCCTTTAAAGAGAAAAAACATCCACCATTTTTAAGAGAAAATCAGTCATTGAAAAAGGCAACCTAAGCCCACAGACAAAATGCAAAGGCTCTCAGCAACCTTATGGGTAAGTTTGTTACAGACTCTTTACAAATGAACAAATTGAGACACAGAACACATAACTAGGTAGAGTCTGGCTCAGGATTATAACCAATGTCTATTTAAATCTAAAGCATAATATGAGTATAGTTCAAAATGAAATCAACATATACTTCTGGTCAGGAAAAAAAATCAGGCCTCGCAGATTATCCAGTCAATTTAATTAATAATTCCATTTCATGGCAGCACTTGAGTCAGTCTGGTTGTTTGGTCACCAGGATAAGACAACTTGTTAATCATTGAGATTTCTTTTTTTACTTTCTGAACTTAATTCTCTGGAGAGATGTAGTTACACTTTTAATTTTTCTTTGGGGTATCTAAGTAGCAAACTGAAATTTGTCTTCCTTAGTTGTAAATCAGTGTATACACTAGCATTCTCTAGACAACAGTCTACTGGCCTAAATCCAAACAAATTCACTCCCATGTGAATTTTCAGCTGTTTCAACCGTTTCAGAAGCACATACCATGGCTCCAATAAACAGTAAATTCTATCAAGAAAAAGACTTTGTCTTGTGGACTCCTTTATCCCAAGTGCCTTGTTCAATGTGCGGTATGTAACAGGTGCTCAATAAATACCAAATGAAAGAATGAATGAGAAGAAATTTTATGGTCCATGGAGGTCACAAACCATGACTCTTATTTTACCCTGCGCTGGGCACATAGTGAGTGCCTAACTGTGAATTGGTATACAGTCTTCTCAGTAATGCAGAAAACCATCCCAATTTGCTGCAATGGCCACATCATATCATAAATAAATGAATAGCCAACACTCATCAAGTTCATGATACTTCTATGTTCAACATCCAATAGAAGCAGAATTAATGGGTTGTAGGGTTTGGGGAAAGGGGATCTTTTTAAATTTATTATTTTATTTTAGGTAAGAGACTCAGATATTTGAAGTGGTAAACTTAGACCTTAAAAGTTTGGCATAAGCATGTCATTGATGTGTCTCTTTGAAATGATTTTGGGAATGCAATTAAAATGACATTTTTGCATTCCATTAATCATCACTTCCTTAAGACCTCAGAAAGGCTGTCATTTACTGGTGTATTAGCATCATCGTCATCATCATCAAAAATTACAATAAATTCTTTTGTTAGTTCAAGATACAGTTAAGACTCAGAGGCCAGCAATCATTGTCTAAAAACTAAACCATTTTACGACAATATGAAAAATTACTGCATTTATACCATTTAAACCTTTAATCCCATAGCTTTTTTAAAAGTCATAAAAATTCAACTTTTAGATAAAGCCAAAACTCTATATACAGTTACTAGGTTGAGTTGATGTTCTTTCTGAAATAAAGTACTGACTAGGGGACCTTCAAGATGGCAGAGGAGTAAGACGTGGAGATCACCTTCCTCCCCACAAATACATCGGAAATACATCTACATGTGGAACAGCTCCTACAGAACACCTACTGAACACTGGCAGAAGACCTCAGACCTCCCAAAAGGCAAGAAACTCCCCACGTACCTGGGTAGGGCAAAAGAAAAAAGAATAAACAGAGACAAAAGGATAGGGACGGGACCTGCACCAGTGGGAGGGAGCTGTGAAGGATGAAAGGTTTCCACACACTAGAAGCCCTTTCGTGGGCGGACACTGCGGGTGGCAGACGGAGAAAGCTTCGGAGCCGCAGAGGAGAGCACAGCAACAGGGGTGCGGGGGGCAAAGCGGAGAGATTCCCGCATAGAGGCTCGGTGCCGACCGGCACTCACCAGCCCGAGAGGCTTGTCTGCTCACCTGCCGGGGCGGGTGGGGCTGGGAGCTGAGGCTTGGGCTTCGGTCGAAGCGCAGGGAGAGGACTGGGGTTGGCGGCGTGAACACAACCTGCAGGGGGTTAGTGCACCACAGCTAGCCGGGAGGGAGTCCGGGGAAAAGTCTGGACCTGCCGAAGAGGCAAGAGACTTTCTTCTTTGTTTCCTGGTGCGCGAGGAGAGGGGATTAAGAGCGCTGCTTAAGGGAGCTCCAGAGACAGGCGCGAGCCGCAGGTAAAAGCGCGGACCCCAGAGATGGGCATAAGATACTAAGGCTGTAGCTGCCGCCACCAAGAAGCCTGTTTGCGAGCACAGGCCACTATCCACACCCCCGTTCCGGGGAGCCTGTGCAGCCCGCCACTGCCAGGGTCCCGCGATCCAGGGACAACTTCCCCGGGAAAACACACGGTACGCCTCAGGCTGGTGCAACGTCACGCCGGCCTCTGCCGCCGCAGGCTTGCCCCGCATCCGCACCCCTCCCTCCTCCCGGCCTGAGTGAGCCAGAGGCCCTGAATCAACTACTTTAACCCCGTCTTGTCTGAGCAAAGAACAGGCGCCCTCGGGCAACCTACATGCAGAGGAGGGGGCTAATCCAAAGCTGAAGCCAAGGAGCTGTGCGAACAAAGAGAAAGGGAAATTTCTCCCAGCAGCCTCAGGAGCAGCAGATTAAATCTCCACAATCAACTTGATGTACCCTGAATCTCTGGAATACCTGAATAGACAACGAATCATCCCAAAATTGAGACAGTGGACTTTGGGAGCAACCATATATATTTTTCCTTTTTCTTTTTTTGTGAGTGTGTATGTGTATGCTTCTGTGTGTGATTTTGTCTGTATAGCTTCACTTTTCCCATTTGTCCTAGGGTTATGTCTGTCCTTTTTTATTTTTATTTTTTTAGTATAGTTTTTAGCGCTTGTTATCATTGCTGGATTTCTTTTCTGGTTTGTTTGCTCTCTTCTTTCTTTTTTCTTATTAATTTTTATTTTTTTAAATTTTTAATAATTATATTATATTTTTTATTTTAATTATTTTTTTCCTTCCTTCCTTCCTTCCTTCCTTCCTTTCTTTCTTGCTCCCTTTTTTTCTGAGCCATGTGGCTGACAGAGTCTTGGTGCTGTGACCGGGTGTCAGGCCTGAGCCTCTCAGGTGGGAGAGCCGAGTTCAGGACATTGGACCACCAGAGACCTCCCAGCTCCACATAATATCAAATGGGAAAAGCTCTTCCAGAGATCTCCATCTCAACACTAAGACCCAGCTCCACTCAACGACCAGCAAGCTCCAGTGCTGGACACCCTATGCCGAACAACTAGCAAGAGAGGAACACAACCCCACCCATCAGCAGAGAGGCTGCCTAAAATCATAATAAGGTCACAGACACCCCAAAATACACCACCAGACACGATCCTGCCCACCAGAAAGACAAGATCCAGCCTCATCCACCAGAACACAGGCACCAGTCCCTTCCACCAGGAAGCCTACACAACCCACTGAACCAACTTTAGGCTCTGGGGGCAGACACAAAAACAACAGGGACTACAAACCTGCAGCCTGCAAAAAGGAGACCCCAAACACAGTAAGTTAAACAAAACGAAAAGACAGAGAGATAAGCAGCAGGTGAAGGAGCAAAGTAAAAACCCACCAGACCAAACAAATGAAGAGGAAATAGGCAGTCTACCTGAAAAAAGAATTCAGAGTAATGAGAGTAAAGATGATCCAAAATCATGGAAATAAAATGGAGAAAACACGAGAAATGTTTAACAAGGATACAGAAGGACTAAACAGCAAACAAACAATGATGAACAACACAATAAATGAAATTAAAAATTCTCTAGAAGGAATCAGTAGCAGAATAACTGAGGCAGAAGAACGGATAAGAGACCTGGAAGATAAAATAGTGGAAACAACTACTGTAGAGCAGACTAAAGAAAAAAGAATGAAAAGAATTGAGGACAGTCTCAGAGACCTCTGGGACAACATTAAATGCACCAACATTCGAATTATAGGGGTCCCAGAAGGAGAAGAGAAAAAGAAAGGGACTGAGAAAATATTTGAAGGGATTATAGTTGAAAACTCCCCTAATATGGGAAAGGAAACAGTTAATCAAGTCCAGGAGGTGCAGAGAGCCCCATAGAGGATAAATCCAAAAAGAAACTTGCCAAGACACATAATAATCAAATTACAAAAAATTCAATACAAACAAAAGTATTAAAAGCAGCAAGGGAAAAACAACAAAAAACATACAAGGGAATCCGCATAAGGTTAACAGCTGACCTTTCAGCAGAAACTCTGCAAGCCAGAAAGGAGTGGCAGGACATATTTAAACTGATGAAAGGGAAAAACCTACAACCAAGATTACTCTACCCTGCAAGGATCTCATTCAGATTCGATGGAGAAATTAAAACCTTTACAGAGAAGCAAAAGCTAAGAGAATTCAGCACCACCAAACCAGCTTTACAACAAATGCTAAAGGAACTTCTCTAGGCAGGAAACATAAGAGAACGAAAAGACCTATAATAACGAACCCCAAACAATTAAGAAAATGGTAATAGGAAATACATATCGATAATTACCTTAAATGTAAATGGACTAAATGCTCCAACCAAAAGACACAGACTGGCTGAATGGATACAAAAACAAGACCCATATATATGCTGTCTACAAGAGACCCACTTGAGACCTAGGGACACATACAGACTGAAAGTGAGGGGATGGAAAAAGATATTCCATGCAAATGGAAATCAAAAGAATGCTGGGGTAGCAATTCTCATATCAGACAAAATAGACTTTAAAACAATGACTATTACAAGAGACAAAGAAGGACACTACATAATGATCAAGGGATCAATCCGAGAAGAACATATAACAGCTGTAAATATTTATGCACCCAACATAGGAGCACCTCAATACATAAGGCAAATGTTAACAGCCATAAAAAGGGAAATCAACAGTAACACAATCATAGTGGGGGAATTTAACACCCCACTTTCACCAATGGAAAGATCATCCAAAATGAAAATAAATAAGGAAAAACAAGCTTTAAATGACACATTAAACAAGATGGACTTAATTGATATTTATAGGACATTGCATCCCAGAACAACAGAATACACTTTATTGTCAAGTGCTCGTAGAACATTCTCCAGGATAGATCATATCTTGAGTCACAAATCAAGCACTGGTAAAATTAAGAAAATTGGAATCATATCAACTATCTTTTCCAACAATGCTATGAGACTACATATCAATTACAGGACAAAAAACTGTAAGAAATACAAACAAATGGAGGCTAAACTATACATTACTTACTAACCAAGAGATCACTGAAAAAATCAAAGAGGAATTCAAGAAATACCTAGAAAAAATGACAATGAAAACACGATGACCCAAAACCTATGGGATGTAGCAAAAGCAGTTCTAAGAGGGAAGTTTATAGCAAAACATTCCTACCTCAAGAAACATCTCAAATAAACAGGCTAACCTTACATCTAAAGCAATTGGAGAAAGAAGAACAAAAAAACCCAAAGTTAGCAGAAGGGAAGAAATCATACAGATCAGATCAGAAATAAATGAAAAAGAAATGAAGGACACAATAGCAAAGATCAATAAAATGAAAAACTGGTTCTTTGAGAAGATAAATAAAATTGATAAACCATTAACCAGACTTCAAGAAAAAAAGGGAGAAGACTCAAATCAACAGAAT
This sequence comes from Pseudorca crassidens, assembly GCF_039906515.1. NCBI lineage: Eukaryota > Metazoa > Chordata > Mammalia > Artiodactyla > Delphinidae > Pseudorca > Pseudorca crassidens. The sequence goes on along the minus strand of NC_090297.1, from coordinate 68,279,859 downwards.
TAGAAATGCAAAAGGAGAAGTAACAACTGACACTGCAGAAATACAAAGGATTATGAGAGATTACTCCAAGCAACTATATGCCAATAAAATGGACAACCCCGAAGAAATGGACAAATTCTTAGAAATGCACGACCTTCCAAGACTGAACCAGGAAGAAATAGAAAGTATAAACAGACCAATCACAAGCACTGAAATTGAGACTGTGATTAAAAATCTTCCAACAAACACAAGCCTAGGACCAGATGGCTTCCCAGGCGAATTCTGTCAAACATTTAGAGAAGAGCTAACACCTTTCCTTCTGAAACTCTTCCAAAATACAGCAGAGGAACACTCCCAGACTCATTCTACAAGGCCACCATCACCCTGATACCAAACCCAGACAAAGATGTCACAAAGAAAGAAAACCACAGGCCAATACCAATGATGAACATAGATGCAAAACTCCTCAACAAAATACTAGCAAACAGAATCCAACAGCACATTAAAATGATCATACCCCATGATCAAGTGGGGGTTTTCCCAGGAATGCAAGTATTCTTCAATATGCACAAATTAATCAATGAGATAAACCATATTAACAAATTGTAGGAGAAAAACTGTAGATCATCTCAATAGATACAAAAGAAGCTTTTGACAAAATTCAACACCCATTTATGAGAAAAATCTTCCAGAAAGTAGGCATAGAGGGAAATAACCTCAACATAATAAAGGCCATAAATTACAAACCCACAGCTAACATCATTCTCAATGGTGAAAAACTGAAACCATTTCCACTAAGATCAAGAACAAGACAAGGTTGCCCACTCTCACCACTATTTTTCAACATAGTTTTGGAAGTTTTAGCCACAGCAATCAGAGAAGAAAAATAAATAAAAGGAATCCAAATCGGAGAAGAAGAAGTAAAGCTGTCACTGTTTGCAGATGACATGATACTATACATAGAGAATCCTAAAGATGCCACCAGAAAGCTACTAGAGCTAATCAATGAATTTGGTAAAGTAGCAGGATACAAAATTAATGCGCTAAAATCTCTTGCATTCCTATACACTAATGATGAAAAATCTGAAAGAGAAATTAAGGAAACACTCCCATTTACCATTGCAACAAAAAGAATAAAATACCTAGGAATAAACCTACCTAAGGAGACAGAAGACCTGTATGCAGAAAACTATAAGACACTGATGAAAGAAATTAAAAATGACACAAACAGATGGAGAGATATACCATGCCCTTGGATTGGAGGAATCAACATTGTGAAAATGACTATACTACTCAAAGCAATCCACAGATTCAATGCAATCCCTATCAAACTACCAATGGCATTTTTCACAGACTACAACAAAAAATTTCACAATATGTATGGAAACACAAAAGACCCTGAATAGCCAAAGCAATCTTGAGAAAGAAACACGGAGCTGGAGCAATCAGGTTCCTGGACTTCAGACTATACTACAAAGCTACGGTAATGAAGACAGTATGGTACTGGCACATAAACAGAAATATAGATCAATGGAACAGGGTAGAAAACCCAGAGATAAACCCACGCACATATGGTCACCTTATCTTTGATAAAAGAGGCAAGAATATACAGTGGAGAAAGACAGCCTCGTCAATAAGTGGTGCTGGGAAAACCAGACAGCTACATGTAAAAGAATGAAATTAGAACACTCCCTAACACCATACACAAAAATAAACTCAAAATGGATTAAAGACCTAAATGTAAGGCCAGACACTATCAAACTCTTAAAGGAAAACATAGGCAGAACACTCTATTACATAAATAACAGCAAAATTCTTTTTGACCCACCTCCTAGAGTAATGGAAATAAAAACAAAAATAAACAAATGGGACCTAATGAAACTTAAAAGCTTTTGCACAGCAAAGGAAACTATAAATAAGATGAAAAGACAACCCTCAGAATGGGAGAAAATATTTGCAAATGAAGGAACTGACAAAGGATTAATCTCCAAAATTTATAATCACCTCATGAAGCTCAATATCAAAAAAACAAACAACCCAATCCAAAAATGGGCAGAAGACCTAAATAGACATTACTCCAAAGGAGATATACAGATTGCCAACAAACACATGAAAGAGTGCTCAACATCACAAATCATTAGATAAATGCAAATCAAAACTACAATGAGGTTTCACCTCACACCAATCAGAATGGCCATCATCAGGCTTCCCTGGTGGCGCAGGCATTGAGAGTCCACCTACCGATGCAGGGGGCACAGGTTCGTGCCCTGGTCCAGGAAGATCCCACATGCCGCAGAGCGGCTAGGCCCGTGAGCCATGGCCGCTGAGCCTGTACATCCGGAGCCTGTGCTCCGCAACGGGAGAGGCCACAACAGTGAAAGGCCCGCGTACCGCAAAAAAAAAAAAAAAAAAAGAACAGCCATCATCAAGAAATCTACCGGGCTTCCCTGGTGGTGCAGTGGTTGAGAGTCTGCCTGCCAATGCAGGGGACACGGGTTCGTGCCCCGGTCCAGTAGGATCCCACATGCCGCAGAGCGGCTGGGCCCATGAGCCATGGCTGCTGAGCCTGTGCGTCAGGAACCTCTGCTCTGCAGCGGGAGAGGCCACAATGGTGAGAGGCCTGCGTACCGAAAAAAAAAAAAAAAAAAAAGAAATCTACCAACAATAAATGCTGGAAAAGGTGTGGAGAAAAGGGAACCCTCTTGCACTGTTAGTGGGAATGTAAATTGACATAGCCACTGTGGAGAACAGGTTCCTTAAAAAACTAAAAATAGAACTACCATACAACTCAGAAATCCCACTCCTGGGCATATACCCTGAGAAAACCATAATTCAAAAAGAGTCATGTACTACAATGTTCATTGCAGCTCTATTTACAATAGCCAGGACATGGAAGCAACCTAAGTGTCCATCGACAGATGAATGGATAAAGAAGATGTGGCACATATATACAATGGAATATTACTCAGCCATAAAAAGAAACAAAATTGACTTATTTGTAGTGAGGTGGATGGACCTACAGTCTGTCGTACAGAGTGAAGTAAGTCAGAAAGACAAAAAACATATCGTATGCTAACAAATATATACAGAATCTACGAAAAAAAATGGTTATGAAGATCTTAGAGGCAGGACAGGAATAAGGATGCAGACGTAGAGAATGGACTTGAGGACATGGGGAGGGGGAAGGGTAAGCTGGTATGAAGTGAGAGAGTGGCATGGATATATATACACTACCAAATGTAAAATAGATAGCTAGTGGGAAGCAGCCACATAGCACAGGGTGATCCTCTTGGTGCTTTGTGACCACCTGCAGGGGTGGGATAGGGAGGGTGGGAGGGAGACGCAAGAGGGAGGAGATATGGGGATATATGTATATGTATAGCTGATTCACTTTGTTATAAAGCAGAAACTAACATACCATTGTAAAGCAATTATACTCCAATAAAGATGTAAAAAAATAAAAAAGTACTGACTGCAACATTTCTGTGTTTTATAAAGCATTTTATCTTACCTAAAAATTCGTAGTTGATAATGTGAATTATATCAGCTGCCTTTGTGGCTGAAGTGTATGGCTTTTGGTAAAGTATAAGAAGAAGACTTTGAGAATTTGCCAACGTGTTCTACTAGAAAAGAAACATGAGCCATGCTATCATTAATCCTTAACAAGAGCTACACGGCCTTGTGAGATCGGCCTTTTATGAAGCAGATTGCGTCTTCCACCTATTTTATGGGTAAGTCCTGGTTATCTCTACAGTGAACACAAGTGCATTCTATCCCTTTTAATGGGTGACTGCAACCCATCCATGAAACATCTCCTTGACTCAATACTGACCCCAAACTTTTGCTCCACCAAAGACACTTCACTAACGTTACTCTCACGAATCACGGTGTTTGTTATGAGCATTTCCTTGCCATGCTACTGACTGAGGTATTGCTTACTGCCTCACTGGTAGCTTGCCAAAGAATGACATAGGTGGCGACCCCATTCTTTCTATTTGTCCCAAATGAGGATCTACATCTTAAAGAGTATACGAAAATGCTGGTGACCTGGCTTCATTCCAGTAAAATCACTGGTGTTCTTGTCGTGCCCCTCAGTGTTCAGGAGAACCTATAGGTGAAACTGTTTGGGACCCTGGATGTCTGTGGCAAACTGGATGTTAGCGCTATCCAGGCTACCTCTACTCTGTCCACTCACACCACACATTTCTATCATTCTTTGCTGACAAATGACGTCAAACAAAGCAAAAGGCAAGAGCACTAAGACATGCCTAGCAGGATTCAGTCACCTCATTTAAGACTCTCTGTAGAAATGAATCATGCCTATAATGGAGGTTCAGGAATGTTCCTGCCTTCTCCACTCTCAGTGTGGTGTTAAACTTGATGCTACGTCAACCCTACACTTAAGCGGCCTCTTGGAAAAATGTATTGGTTGTCTTCAATTGTTTATCACTGAATAGGACACCACTTTGAAATAAAGATCTAGCAATAAGCTTTTAGTTCCAGTGAATAATTTAAATTGTGTATAGTTCTTGCAGTATGGGGCAGGACCTGGGATTTTTTGTTTGTATGTTTTGCTTTTAAAGGCATATTGCCAATCAAATATAAATAAGTCTCAGTAATAGACCAAAATCAACAATAGTACTCCTTGGTACGATCATGATGTAGATTTATTACATAAGCCGATCACTAATTTCAGAAGATTGCTTACACTTTATAACTAGCGAATTGAAACAGTTTCTAAGATTTCAAAACAGCAAACAAAATATTGTAATACCACCTTTGGTCCTGTAATATAAAAAAGAATTTGGGTGGCCATTGTCCCCTGGTTCCTAGGCAGAAGCCTCTAAGCCCTTAGAATTTCCCAAATGATAGATTTGTCTTTATTATTTATGATGGGCCCCTGGAATCAGGCCTGAGTTATGCTAATGAAGTGACTCATGGTGGACCCATAAATAATTTCAGGATGGGGTCAGGCCATGCTGGAAAGACCACTCATGTAATTAATGAGTTGGAGCTTTGAACCACATGAGATCAGCCTGACCTCCTGGAGGTTGACAGGGTCAATGATTCAATCAATCATTACTAAGTAATGAAATCCAATAAAACCTCTGGACATCGAAAGCTTGGGTGAGCTTTCCTGGTTGGTGCTGCACCTTGATGTATTGGGAGGGTGAAGCACCCTGAAGACATGTAAACTTGGTGTTTAGGACCCTCCCTGATCTTGCCCTATGGGTCTCTTCCTTTGGCTAGCCTGATTTATATCCTCTACAGTAAAACATTAAACATATCACTTTCCTGAGTTCTATGAGTCATTCTAGAGAATTATCAAACCTGAGGAGGTAGTAGGAATGCCTGAATTTATTTCCAGTTGGTCAGAAATGCAGGTGGCCTGAGAATCCCCAAGCTTGCAGTTAGTGTCTGAAGTAAGGGCAATCTTGCAGGGGATTGTGCCCTTAATCTGTAAAATCTGAAATAACTCTGGCCAGTCAGCATCAGAATTGCATTGCAGGTCCCTTGTTACATCTTCAAGCACGTAAGTGTGGTAAAGGTTAAGTAAGGCTGGAAATATTATAATAGCCATGGACTGCTTCATTTTAGGCACCCTGATATTGATCTTACATGTTGGAACTGGTGATTGGGATACCATTTTCATACCATTAAAAAGCAGTCGGAGGATATACATGAACTTTTCAATTAAGCCATGGTGGATACCCTAGGCATAACTAGTAGCAGAAAAAATTCTTGCATTTGTTCAAAGTATAGAGTTTTAGATAAAGTTATTATGATCCCCTTCCGATTGACATAAGACAAATACTTGAGGAGGAGCAGGAAGATGGCGGAAGAGTAAGACGCGGAGATCACCTTCCTCCCCACAGATACACCAGAAATACATCTACACGTGGAACAACTCCTACAGAACACCTACTGAACGCTGGCAGAAGACCTCAGACCTCCCAAAAGGCAAGAAACTCCCCACGTACCTGGGTAGGGCAAAAGAAAAAAAAAGAATAAACAGAGACAAAAGGATAGGGACGGCACCTGCACCAGTGGGAGGGAGCTGTGAAGGAGGAAAAGTTTCCACACACCAGGAAGCCCCTTCGCGGGCGGAGACTGCGGGAGGCGGAGGGGGGAGCTTCGAAGCCGCGGAGGAGTGCACAGCAACGGGTGCGGAGGGCAAAGCGGGGAGATTCCCGCACAGAGGATCGGTGCCGACCGGCACTCACCAGCCCGAGAGGCTTGTCTGCTCCCCCGCCGGGGCGGGCGGGGCTGCAAGCTGAGGCTCTGAGGCTCGGGTTTCGGTTTCGGATGGAGCGCAGGGAGAGGACTGGGGTTGGCGGCTTGAACATAGCCTGAAGGGGTTAGTGCACCACAGCTAGCCGGGAGGGAGTCCGGGGAAAAGTCTGCACCTGCCGAAGAGGCAAGAGACTTTTTCTTCCCTCTTTGTTTCCTGGTGCGCGAGGAGAGGGGTTTAAGAACGCTGCTTAAAGGAACTCCAGAGATGGGCGCGAGCCGCGGCTAAAAGCGCGGACCCCAGAGGCGGGCGGGAGACGTTGGGGCTGCTGCTGCCGCCACCAAGGGGCCTGTGTGCGAGCGCAGGTCGTTCTCCACGCCCCTCTTCCGCGGAGCCTGTGCAGCCCGCCACTGCCGGGTTCCCGGGATCCGGGGACGACTTCTCCGGGAGAGCGCACGGCGGGCCTCGGGCTGGTGCAGGGTCACGCCGGACTTTGCCGCCGCAGGCCCGCCCCACATTCCGTGCCCCTCCCTCCCCGCCAGCCTCAGTACGCCAGAACCCCCGAATCAGCGGCTCCTTTAACCCCGTCCTGTCTGAGCAAAAAACAGACACCCTCCAGCGACCTACACGCAGAGGCAGGGCCAAATCCAAAGCTGAGCCCCTGTGAGCTGTGAGAACAAAGAAGAGAAAGGGAAATCTCTCCAGCAGCCTAAGAAGCAGCGGATTAAAGCTCCACAATCAACTTGATGTACCCTGCATCTGTGGAATACATGAATAGACAGCCAATCATCCCAAATTAAGGAGGTGGACTTTGGGAGCAAGATCTATGATTTTTTTCCCTATTCCTCTTTGTGTGAATGTGTATGTGTATGCTTCTGTGTGAGATCTTGTCTGTATAGTCTTGCTTCCACCATTTGTCCTAGGGTTCTATCCGTCCATGGTTTTTTCTTAAAATTTTTTTCTTAATAATCAATTTTAATTTTAAGAACGTTATTATACTTTACCTTCGTCCTTTCTTTCTTTCTTTCTTTCCTTCCTTCCTTCCCTCCTTTAGACAACGAATCATCCCAAATTGAGGAGGTGGTCTCTGAGAGCAAGATTTATGATTTTTCCCCCTTTACCTCTTTTAGTGAGGGTGTATGTGTACGCTTCTGGGTAAGGTTTTGTCTGTATAGCTTTGCTTCCAACATTTATCCTAAGGTTCTATCTGTCCCTTTTTTTTTTTTTTCTTCTTTTTTTTTTTTTTTCTAAATAAGAATTTTTTTAATTCAATAACTTTATTATACTTTATTTTATTTTTACTGTATCTTCTTTCTTTCTGCTTTTCCTTCTTTCCCTCCTTCCTTCCTTCCTCCCTCCCTTCCTCCCTCCTTTCGTTCCTTCCTGCCTTCTTTCCTTCTTTGCTTCTTTCTTTCTTTCTTCCTTCCTTCCTTCCTTCCCTCCTTCCTTCCCTCCTTTCCTTCTTTCTTTCCTCATACTTCCACTAATTCCCTCTACTTTTTCTCCCTTTTATTCTGAGCCGTGTGGATGAAAGGCTCTTGGTGCTCCAGCCAGGAGTCAGGGCTCTGCCTCTGAGGTAGGAGAGCCAACTTCAGGACACTGGTCCACAAGAGACCTCCCAGCTCCACATAATATCAAACGGCGAAAATCTCCCAGAGACCTCCATCTTAACACCAGCACCCAGCTTCACTCAACGACCAGCAAGCCACAGTGCTGGACAACCTGTGCCAAACAACTAGCAAAACAGGAACACAACCCCACCCATTAGCAGAGAGGCTGCCTAAAATCATAATAAGGCCACAGACACCCCAAAACACACCACCAGACGTGAACCTGCCCACTAGAGAGACAATATCCAGGCTCATCCACCACAACACAGGCACTAGTCCCCTCCACCAGGAAGCCTACACAACCCACTGAACCAACCCTAGCCACTGGAGACAGACATCAAAAACAGCGGGAACTACGAACCTGCAGCCTGCAAAAAGGAGACCCCAAACACAGTAAGATAAGCAAAATGAGAAAACAGAAAAACACACAGCAGATAAAGGAACAAGATAAAAATGCACCAGACCTAACAAATGAAGAGGAAATAGGAAGTCTACCTGAAAAAGAATTCAGAATAATGATAGTAAGGTTGATCCGAAATCTTGGAGATAGAATGGGCAATAGAATGGACAAAATGCAAGAATCAGTTAACAAGGACCTAGAAGAACTAAAGATGAAACAAGCAACGATGAACAACACAATAAATGAAATTAAAAATACTCTAGAAGGGATCAATAGCAGAATAAATGAGGCAGAAGAACGGATAAGTGACCTGGAAGATAAAATAGTGGAAATAACTACTGCAGAGCAGAATAAAGAAAAAAGAATGAAAAGAACTGAGGACAGTCTCAGAGACCTCTGGGACAACATTAAACGCACCAACATTCGAATTATAGGGGTTCCAGAAGAAGAAGAGAAAAAGAAAGGGACTGAAAAGATATTTGAAGAGATTATAGTTGAAAACTTCCCTAATATGGGAAAGGAAATAGTTAATCAAGTCCAGGAAGCACAGAGAGTCCCATACAGGATAAATACAAGGAGAAATACGCCAAGACACATATTAATCAAACTGTCAACAATTAAATACAAAGAAAGCATATTAAAAGCAGCAAGGGAAAAACAACAAATAACACATAAGGGAATCCCCATAAGGTTAACAGCTGATCTCTCAGCAGAAACCCTACAAGCCAGAAGGGAGTGGCAGGACATACTGAAAGTGATGAAGGAGAAAAACCTGCAGCCAAGACTACTCTACCCAGCAAGGATCTCATTCAGATTTGATGGAGAAATTAAAACCTTTACAGACAAGCAAAAGCTGAGAGAGTTCAGCACCACCAAACCAGCTTTACGACAAATGCTAAAGGATCTTCTCTAGGCAAGAAACACAAGAGAAGGAAAAGACCTATAATAACGAACCCAAAACAATTTAGAAAATGGGAATAGGAACATACATATCGATAATTACCTTAAATGTAAATGGACTAAATGCTCCCACCAAAAGACACAGATTAGCTGAATGGATACAAAAACAAGACCCTTATATATGCTGTCTACAAGAGACCCACTTCAGACCTAGAGACACATACAGACTGAAAGTAAGGGGATGGAAAAAGGTATTCCATGCAAATGGAAACCAAAAGAAAGCTGGAGTAGCAATTCTCATATCAGACAAAATAGACTTTAAAATAAGGACTATTAAAAGAGACAAAGAAGGACACTACATAATGATCAAGGGAGCGATCCAAGAAGAAGATATAACAATTGTAAATATTTATGCACCCAACATAGGAGCACCTCAATACATAAGGCAAATACGAACAGCCATAAAAGGGGAAATCGACAGTAACACATTCATAGTAGGGGACTTAAACACCCCACTTTCACCCATGGACAGATCATCCAAAATGAAAATAAAGAAGGAAACACAAGCTTTAAATGATACATTAAACAAGATGGACTTAATTGATATTTATAGGACACTCCATCCAAAAACAACAGAATACACATTTTTCTCAAGTGCTCATGGAACATTCTCCAGGATAGATCATATCTTGGGTCACAAATCAAGCCTTGGTAAATTTAAGAAAATTTAAATTGTATCAAGTATCTTTTCTGACCACAATGCCATGAGTCTAGATATCAATTACAGGAAAAGATCTGTAAAAAATACAAACACATGGAGGCTAAACAATACACTACTTAATAATGAAGTGATCACTGAAGATATCAAAGAGGAAATCAAAAAATACCTAGAAACAAATGACAATGGAGACACAACGACCCAAAACCTGTGGGATGCAGGAAAAGCAGTTCTAAGGGGGAAGTTTATAGCAATACAAGCCCACCTTAAGAAGCAGGAAACATCTAGAATAAACAACCTAACCTTGCACCTCAAGCAATTAGAGAAAGAAGAACAAAAAAACCCCAAAGCTAGCAGAAGGAAAGAAATCATAAAAATCAGATCAGAAATAAATGAAAAAGAAATGAAGGAAACAATAGCAAAGATCAATAAAACTAAAAGCTGGTTCTTTGAGAAGATAAACAAAATAGATAAACCACTAGCCAGACTCATCAAGAAAAAAAGGGAGAAGACTCAAATCAATAGAATTAGAAATGAAAAAGGAGAGATAACAACTGACACTGCAGAAATAAAAGAGATCATGAGAGATTACTACAAGCAACTCTATGCCAATAAAATGGACAATCTGGAAGAAATGGACAAATTCTTAGAAATGCACAACCTGCCAAGACTGAATCAGGAAGAAATAGAAAATATGAACAGACCAATCACAAGCACTGAAATTGAAACTGTGATTAAAAATCTTCCAACAAACAAAAGCCCAGGACCAGATGGCTTCACAGGCGAATTCTATCAAACATTTAGAGAAGAGCTAACACCTATCCTTCTGAAACTCTTCCAAAATATAACAGAGGGAGGAACACTCCCAAACTCCTTCTACAAGGCCACCATCACCTTGATACCAAAACCAGGGAAGGATGTCACAAAGAAAGAAAACTACAGACCAATATCACTGATGAACATAGATGCAAAAATCCTCAACAAAATACTAGCAAACAGAATCCAACAGCACATTAAAAGGATCATACACCATGATCAAGTGGGGTTTATTCCAGGAATGCAAGGATTCTTCAATATATGCAAATCTATCAATGTGATAAACCATATTAACAAATTGAAGGAGAAAAACCATATGATCATCTCAATAGATGCAGAGAAAGCTTTTGACAAAATTCAACACCCATTTATGATAAAAACCCTGCAGAAAGTAGGCATAGAGGGAACTTTCCTCAACATAACAAAGGCCATATATGACAAGCCCACAGCAAACATCATCCTCAATGGTGAAAAACTGAAAGCATTCCCACTAAGATCAGGAACAAGACAAGGGTGCCCACTCTCACCACTCTTATTCAACATAGTTTTGGAAGTTTTAGCCACAGCAATCAGAGAAGAGAAGGAAATAAAAGGAATCCAAATCGGAAAAGAAGAAGTAAAGCTGTCACTGTTTGCAGATGACATGATCCTATACATAGAGCATCCTAAAGATGCTACCAGAAAACTACTAGAGCTAATCAATGAATTTGGTAAAGTGGCAGGATACAAAGTTAATGCACAGAAATCTCTGGCATTCCTATATACTAATGATGAAAAATCTGAAAGTGAAATCAAGAAAACACTCCCATTTACCTTTGCAACAAAAAGAATAAAATATCTAGGAATAAACCTACCTAAGGAGACAAAAGACCTGTATGCAGAAAATTATAAGACACTGATGAAAGAAGTTAAAGATGATACAAATAGATGGAGACATATACCATGTTCTTGGATTGGAAGAATCAACATTGTGAAAATGACTCTACTACCCAAAGCAATCTATAGATTCAATGCAATCCCTATCAAACTACCACTGGCATTTTTCACAGAACTAGAACAAAAAATTTCGCAATTTGTATGGAAACACAAAAGACCCCGAATAGCCAAAGCAATCTTGAGAACAAAAAAAGGAACTGGAGGAATCAGGCTCCCTGACTTCAGACTATACTACAAAGCTACAGTTATCAAGACGGTATGGTACTGGCACAAAAACAGAAAGATAGATCAATGGAACAGGATAGAAAGCCCAGAGATAAACCCATGCACATATGGACACCTTATCTTTGATAAAGGTGGCAGGAATGTACAGTGGAGAAAGGACAGCCTCTTCAATAAGTGGTGCTGGGAAAACTGGACAGGTACATGTAAAAGTATGAGATTAGATCACTCCCTAACACCATACACAAAAATAAGCTCAAAATGGATTAAAGACCTAAATATAAGGCCAGAAACTATCAAACTCTTAGAGGAAAACATAGGCAGAACACTCTATGACATAAATCACAGCAAGATTCTTTCTGACCCACCTCCTAGAGTAATGGAAATAAAAACAAAAATAAACAAATGGGACCTAATGAAACTTCAAAGCTTTTGCACAGCAAAGGAAACCACAAACAAGACCAAAAGACAACCCTCAGAATGGGAGAAAATATTTGCAAATGAAGCAACCGACAAAGGATTAATCTCCAAAATTTACAAGCAGCTCATGCAGCTCAATAACAAAAAAACAAACAACCCAATCCAAAAATGGGCAGAAGACCTAAATAGACATTTCTTCAAAGAAGATATACAGACTGCCAACAAACACATGAAAGAATGCTCAACATCATTAATCATTAGAGAAATGCAAATCAAAACTACAATGAGATATCATCTCACACCAGTCAGAATGGCCATCATCAAAAAATCTAGAAACAATAAATGCTGGAGAGGGTGTGGAGAAAAGGGAACCCTCTTGCACTGCTGGTGGGAATGTGAATTGGTTCAGCCACTATGGAGAACAGTATGGAGGTTCCTTAAAAAACTACAAATAGAACTACCATATGACCCAGCAATCCCACTACTGGGCATATACCCTGAGAAAACCGAAATTCAAAAAGAGTCATGTACCAAAATGTTCATTGCAGCTCTATTTACAATAGCCCGGAGATGGAAACAACCTAAGTGCCCATCATCGGATGAATGGATAAAGAAGATGTGGCACATATATACAATGGAATATTACTCAGCCATAAAAAGAAACGAAATTGAGCTATTTGTAATGAGGTGGATAGACCTAGAGTCTGTCATACACAGTGAAGTAAGTCAGAAAGAGAAAGACAAATACTGTATGCTAACACATATATATGGAATTTAAGGAAAAAAAATGTCATGAAGAACCTAGGGGTAAGGCAGGAATAAAGACGCAGACCTACTGGAGAACGGACTTGGGGTTATGGGTAGGGGGAAGGGTGAGCAGTGACGGGGCGAGGGAGAGTCATGGACATGTACACACTAACAAACGTAGTAAGATAGATAGCTAGTGGGAAGCAGCCACAAGGCACAGGGATATTGGCTCGGTGCTTTGTGACAGCCTGGAGGGGTGGGATGGGGAGGGTGGGAGGGAGGGAGACGCAAGAGGGAAGAGATATGGGAACATATGTATATGTATAACTGATTCACTTTGTTACAAAGCAGAAACTAACACACCATTGTAAAGCAATTATACCCCAATAAAGATGTTAAAAAAAAAAAGACAAATACTTTATTATAGAAAAGTATAAAAGGTTAGAATTGGAAAGAACCTTAAAAATCATGTAGCTTAAGTTGTTCATTTCACAGGGAAGAAAATAACTGGGGCCAAGGAGATAAGGAATTTGCCCAATAGATATTTAGTGTCAGAGCTGGGACTAGATCTGCAACATCTCAAATCAAACTGTGATTCCCAAGCTCCTTGTGGCAAAACATATTCAGTTACTGAGGCAGATCTATTTTAGTCTAGTTGTCTTGCCAGTGAGAGAGAGAGCAAAAAATAGCATGCAGGATACAATCACATGTTTTGATCATTAAAGTAGCCCTTTTCATGTCTTCTTTACATTTCTGCTGACTTACCTAACAAAAGAGCTAGCCAATGCAGATATTCACTCATTTCATAAGCATTTATAAAGCATCTATTATAAATCAGTACTAGGTACTTAGAGATATCAAGATTAATTATTAAGCCCCTCTTTTCTAGTGAGAACTTCATCCTTCATTAAAAAATAAACACAGCTGTATAAGTCCTGTGATCAAGGCCTCAGAGAGAGAGCACAGAAAAGAAAGCTGGGGATATCATGGGTGGGTCTTTTCTGGCTGACTAAGGAATTTGGCCATTATTCTGTAGACCTGACAAGCCATTAAAGGGTTTTAACCAAAACAAAACAAAAAACAGAAAAAAAAAAAAAAAAACCTTCCCTAAGGCATGCATGGGACATGACCTTGCCAACTTGCTTGAAGATCTCAATAGAAATGCTTCCTTGTTGCTTTTCTTTCTACATGCCTCAGCAACCACAATGGTTTTGCCAAAACTGTGAAGATGGCCAGATACACTCTAACTTAGTATTGTTCAGTCCCTATTGTAGAAGTCTTATGATAAAGAAGGTATAACCAATTCCTTGTATGAACAGTTAAAACTGAGTTCTGTAATTCCTGGCTCAAGTGAGGGCCACGAAGAAATTTGAGGCAGATAGTAAAGGAATCAGGCACCCACTTGAGCATGTAAGCACATTTGAGATCCCTCACAGACCTCCAGCCCACTGAGTCACTGAGGCACTGTCTGGGAGGAAAAACAAGTAAAATATTTCTGGCTGCAGGAGTCCTTCCAGCATGGAGTTCTCCAGCTCTATAAGAAACAGTGGGAGGCATGTTGCCGCTTATGTAATCCTTGGGTAGCTTCTCAGGATTCCAGGGATGAAAAGTGATACAGTCCATCAAAACAAACACACAAGTATAAATTAATTATACAAAAAAATGAACTCAATCTTTGTTAAGAGAACTAGCAATTAAGACTATCAGTTTACTATCCAGAGACAAAGCCAAATTGAGGGGCATCCTACAAAATAAAGACAAGAATACATCAAAAGTGTCAAGGTCAAAAAAAGACAAGGAAAGACTGAGAAATTGTCACAGAGACTAAGAAGACATGACTAAGGAGTCACAACAATGTAATGCTGGATCTTGGACTGGACCCTGGAACAGAAAAAGGGCATAATAGAAAAACCAGTGATCCAAATAGAGTCTATATTTAAGTTAATTATCTTGTACCAATGTGATTTTCTTAGTTTTGATAATTGTTCTATGGTAAAGCAAGATGTTAACATTAGGGGGAGCTGGGTGAAGGGGATAGATAGATAGATAGATAGATAGATAGATATAAACTCTCCTTAACATCTTTGCAACTATTTAGTAAATCTAAATTAAAAAAAAAAAAAGCTTGTATAGTTTTTTTTGGATTGTTTTTGTTGTTGTTGTTTTAAGGAATATAGGTTTTAGAGTCAGAGTCTTGGGTTTAAAACATAGTTCTATTTCTTACTAGCAATGTAGCCTGGGCAACTTCCTTAATCTCTCTGTGCTTTACTTTCCTCATCAGTAAAATGGGAATAATAAAAGCAAGTTTAGGGCTTCCCTGGTGGCGCAGTGGTTGAGAGTCCACCTGCCAATGCAGGGGACACGGGTTCGTGCCCCAGTCCGGGAAGATCCCACATGCCGCGGAGAGGCTAGGCCCGTGAGCCATGGCCGCTGAGCCTGCGCGTCCAGAGCCTGTGCTCTGCAACGGGAGAGGCCCCAACAGTGAGAGGCCCGTGTACCGCAAAAAAAAAAAAAAAAAAAAACAAGTTTATAAGTGAATAAGGTTAAATAAAATATTTAAACACTTAGTATTACGTCAGGTACATAATAAATTCCTGAAAAGGTACATCTAGTATTTGCTTATGAGCGTTAGCATAATTATTAAAGATGTCATTATTATTGTTGATATTATTAGGATTTTCTGGTTCTGGGTTCAAGAACTAATAAAAATGCAGTAATACTATAGATAGCATGTATTTACTCTCTTCCTCATTCTGTTGGAGTCAGATGGAGTAAACTGGCTCTAATACCTTCTGGGGTAAACTAACTCATCAAGCCTGGGTGTGTGCAGTTGCTGAGTGTGCTGAGTGTGGAGGTTGAAGAGGGCAAGTACAGAGATGGAGAAGGTTTCACCAGCCTCTAACAAGTGCCCTTATCAAGTTATATCATTCTTTTTCAATGAATAGATGATTATACTCAATAAGCTACTACACCAGCTGCCTAAAAGGCACCATCAAGATTAAGGAATCCATACACTGTTTTATGCTATCAATTACAACCAGATCTTTGTGTTCCAAAGAGCTGTTGAGATTTTGTTTCCAGAAATCTGGTATTGATATTTTTGCTGAATTGGAGGCCACTTTTATACATGCTAGGAATACAGTCCCCAAGAGTTAGCAGTGTATCAGTACAACATTCGAATTAATGAGTGACCTGAGTACTTTAAAAATCCTCTGGATCACTTCTTTAAACAACGAACCATAGACAGTCCCTGATTTACAAACTTTTGAAATAGCATTCATTTATCAGTTACTTTTTAGAGCACAGAATACAGCTCACATAACAATGTAGAATCTACTTACTATATAAGCTTGTTTAAAATATTGTGCCATTGACACACAAAAAAATAACTAAAATAAAATTCTGTTGCAATGTTAGTAATCCTCACACACACACACAAAAAGAGTTATTTTCTAAATGGAACTTTATGTCATATCTGAAAGCTATGTAGGGTTCTGACCCCTAGATTGCCAATTTCCTAGGTAGTCCAAAGGTACTTACACTTGTCTTTCACATTCTCCTTTTCCCCAGATGCTATTCTCCAACACAGACTTCTATTTCTGACCACTTCCCCATGAGCTCTGAATTGTACTAATTCTCCTCCTTCCACTGCTTCAAGGTACTGACCACCCTAGGCTCACTCCCTAAATATATTATTCCATAATTTTAAGTTTTTTAAAAAGTAAGTCAGACTTCTGGGAGAAAGGAGAGGGAAATGTACAAACTAGTTCAATCTTTCTGTAGGACAACTTGGCAAAATACCCCATACATCTTCATAAGATATTTCCCCTTGAAACGATCAATTCCATGTCTATGAATTTATTCTAAGGAAGTAAATAGAATTAGTGTGCAAAAATCCACAGGATGCACACCTCAATGTTCTTTATAAAACAGAAAAGCAGAAGCAGCCTCCAATAAGCAGGGATTTGTAAAATAGGTTATAGGATACCTACACAATGGAACAGTTTGTAGCCATTAAAATGATGTTGCCTAAGAATGCTTACAGATAAGATAAAACATTTATATTGTAGTTAAGCAAATAAAGATTACAAAATAGTAGCATTTTAGTTTGATTACTATAATAATTATAATAGCTGAAACTTATTGCATAATTACTACATACCTTCTGAAATAGGTACTACAAATATTCCCATTTTAATTATAAGGAAAAAGAGACAAAGTTAATTAACGTGCCCAAGGTCAAATGGTTAGTAAAGATAATCTGGCTCCCAAAATCACACCCTTAATACAGCCTCTCTAATACCTGTGTATATGCCTTGAGGAAAGCATGGAAGAATATCAACAGTACTTAAGAGAAGTTGGGTATGTACCTGTCGTAAGCAAAATTTTTACAATAGAATGACTCCCTAAAGATGTCCCAACCCAATCCCTGAATACAATGAGATATGTCTCCCGCGATTATATTAAAAGGCACAGTGGACCTTAACACAGTGCAACTATCACAGGTGGACCTAATCTAACCACAGGCGCTCCTCTAAAAGCAGAGAATTTTCTTCAGCAGGTAGCGCGAGAAGCCAGCGAAGATTCCAAGTGTAAGGAGGATTCAGTACACCATTTCTGCTTTGTTGATGGAGTGGACCACATGAGAAGGGAGTTCAGCTGCCTCTAGGACCAGAGAGCAGCCCCCAGCTGACAGCCAGCCAGGAAATGGGGACCTCAGATCTATAGCTACAAGGAACTGGATTCTGACAACAACCTAATCAGTTTTGCAGAGAATTCTTCCCCCAAGCCTCTAGGTTGGAGCCCAACCTCACTCTTACCATGATTTCAATTCCCTGAGCAGAGAACCCAGTTGAACCCACCCAGACTTCTGACCTACAGAACTGTGAGATAATAAAGTGGGCAATTTCACGCTGCTAAGTTTGTAGGACTTTGTTATCTAGCAATAGAAAACTAATACAGTACTTATGAGGGACTTAGAATTAGGAAACTAAAATTTGTGTATTAAAAACCTACAACAGCATTATACTTGATGGAGAAAATATAGATGCATTTTAAGATCTGGAATAAAATAAGAACATCTATTATTATTACCATTGCCTAACTTAGTATTATAATTCCTGGCCAATGCTATTTTAAAAATGAGGTATATAAGAATTAGAAGAAAAGGGATCAACCCTTTGTTGTCTAGAAATGATTAGAGTCAATAAATGATTGAAACCAATAAAAGAGTTCAGCAAGTTGCTGAATACATGACCAACTCAGAAAAATTAAAAACACTTCTCCTCACTAACATTAGCAACCAGAGAATATAAGAAAAAGAAAAAAACATTCAAAATAGCATAGAAATTATAAACTAGGAATTTACTTAATCAAGAAATAAACAAGCCCTTTAAAGGGGCTTACATTTTTCTTTTACTTTTACTTATTTATTTATTTATTTATTTTGCGGTACGCGGGCCTCTCACTGTTGTGGCCTCTCCCGTTGCAGAGCACAGGCTCCGGACGTGCAGGCTCAGCAGCCATGGCTCACAGGCCCAGCCGCTCTGCGACATGTGGGATCTTCCTGGACTGGGGCACGAACCCGTGTCCCCTGCATTGGCAGGCGGACTCTCAACCACTGCGCCACCAGGGATGCCAGGGGCTTACATTTTTCAATTCTCCTTTTTCTGTGTTTTCCAAACCATATTTAATGAACACATATTACTTTGTTAATAAAAATATACCATATCAATGGTGATATTCAAAATGTTTAGAACATTGCTACCAATCAATTAGAATGGCACGGGCAATAAAGAAGTAGTTCAGCCATACAGGTATATGCCAGGTGAAGAAGAGCTTCACGACTTATAATTATTAATTAAGTAATCATTATATTTCTCTCCCTGAATTGGCTGGGAAGAACAAACTTCAGCCTTCCACTTTCTTTGAAGAATTTCTGTCAATTAACTATTTTTTCCTGTACTTACAAAGAAAGGTAAGAGAGTGCAATTAGATCAACAAGGCAAGCTGGCTTACTTAAAAAATGCATGAGACAAAAAACAGAACTGGCATAGAAGGGAGAAAGACATGTCTACAGGGTTGGCGAATGGGAAAGTAAGAAAACAAAACCAGGAAATTCCCTGGCGGTCCAGTGATTAGCACTCAGCACTTTCATTGCGGTGGCCCAGGTTCAATCACTGGTTGGGGAACTGAGATCCCACAAGCTGCACAGCTCAGCCAGAAAACAAAAAAGAAATCAAAACCAACCCATGTGGCCTGCGCGTGACCAGCAAGCTGACCATCCTATCCTGCCTGAGGGGACAGAGTAAAAACGTGTAGCTCAAATTACATCTCCCCACATGAACTCAGTCTTCAGAGAATGCAAATGCTGGGGACCTTGCCATTACCTGCCTTCAAATTATGAAATGACTAGGGTAATAATCCTTGGAGCTTGATTTTCAGACCCCAGGGGCAATCAAAAATAGTAATTAAAGCATGTCAACATACTAAATAAGTACTTTTACAAAATCCACCAGATTGGTAAGTAAATTTAACATAAAAAGCAGCTTAAGAGGTCAAATTGGTGGGGTTTTTTTTTTTTTTTAATCACAATCCTGGTCTTCCCAACAGATAATTTGTTTCTCCTCTTAACATAGAATTGTTTTAGAAATGTCAAGAAATGACTTCTAAAAAATACTATCTCAGAATTTTGCACTTATTCCTTTCCATCTTTGGATAATTTTTGAAATATTATTTGTGCAGCTGTTCACTATCACAACATCAATGGTGCCTAACTAACAATAGTTGGCATTGCACAAAGCCATAAAATATTTAAAACTGAGGAAATGGAAAGATCCACTTTACAAAACAGAAACAGACTCACAGACATAGGGAATGGACTTATGGTTACTTGGGGGTCAGGGTGGGGGGATTGATAGATTGGGAGTTTGGCATTGACATGTACACGCTACTATATTTAAAATAGATGACCAAAGAGGTCAAGTTGTTTTCACTTTATAAACACATTCAAGGAAGGCAATAGAGACACCCTCTGTATACTTTAATCATGATTGATCCCAAACTGAAGGCAGTTTGTTGCCAGATTGCACTAATGATTCATTCATATCACTAAGAAAAGTCTAGTAGGTCTGAAAATGACCATCAAAGGTATCAAGACTGTTCCTCCCTTAGGAGACTCTCAGAAAATGCTCAGGAAATTTCATCCTTGCAGTACTGTCAAACTGGTTCCCATGCCACTCCATTCTTTCCAGTATATAAATTCTCTGTTATTTTTTCCATCAAGCTACCAAGTTTTGTGGCATTATTTGCAATACCAGAAAGCCAAGCCCTTCTTCTGTGGTAATATAGAAGACATTGGATTCCTAAGCTGTTTTGCAAATAATACCACAAAAATGGCCTTGCTTAAAAGAACATGATTTTTCCCAGAAGTAAACAAGAGGAGATAAACATATGTAATCAACAAGAAATTAGGCTTTGCATTCAGGTAAGTGTTTTGATAAAGAAGAGCTGAACTAGCCTCCAGATTTCCCTGGTTGGGTTAACCAGTGAAAGATACAAGATCCAAAACCCTGAATTGCAAAGGTCCAAAATCCCAAAAGATGAAACGATGTCAGGTTGGCATCTTCGAGAAGAATTGACTTTATTAAATACATTCATATTAAGAAACACATCATGAAAAGAAAGGAGGCGGTACAAACCGAAAACGGTGTTTACTACAAGTTTATGGAAAAGAAATCAGTGTAAGGAAAAGATGAGACCATTTAATCCAAGGAAGAAAAGAAAACAGAAAGTTTATAAATCAATGATTGAATCAAAAGACAAGAATTGAACTCTGTCTCATGATTGGTAGTTAAGCGCCTATTTCACTAAACCCAAAGACCACCAGAGACCACATAAGCCTGAAGTCAAGGGGGCTTTGGTCAAGAACTCTCTACCCTCCATTGTTTGGTGTAGACTAAACATAGATGAAGTTTCCAGCAAAGCTGCTCCTTGGAAGGTCATGGGCACTTGCTCACAGGGTTCTCTTGTAACAGAGCCAGTTCTGCTCCTGCCTCCCCAAATAAACTACAAATTCCTTTGAAGTTAGGATCTCATTTTATTCATGTTTATATACCCATGTAGCACATGTGCAAATAAATGCCCATGGAAGGCACTTAGTGAATGTTTTTCAAATTACCACTGAGTTTTACTAGAGTATCATTTGGAATAATGGTTATAATAATAATCAGAACAATCACACAGCACCTTTCGCTGGGTGCTTACCAGATGTCATGTGAAAACTCACAGGTTACTTGATTAAATCAGTATACAGATATAATCAGTACTGTTAACCATATTTTACAGAAGTTAAAATTTAAGCTTACAAAAATCCTTAATAATTTGTCAAAGGAGATGTGGCTAGCATATCCAAACTTGGGTAGTGAGAAATTTCTGCAAAAGAACGTATATATATATATATATATATATATATATAAACTGAATCATTTTGCTGTACAGCAGAAATTAACACAACATTGTAAATCAACTATACTTCAATAAAATTTAAAAATTTTTGAAAAAGAAATTTCTGCACACTACAATAGGCTATGGGAACTCACCTAATTAGTAGTAGAGATTCAAGAATAGGCTACAGAGACTCAGTATAGTCATTATGTTGTGGAGTCAACACTGATGAAGATGCTCATTGATGTAGACAACATAAAAAATCAAGACATCTTTGACTATAGTAGGTGCCTGCTAAATATTTGGTAAGTGAATGCAGAACTAAAGTGGGAAACAACAATTTTTCCAAGTCAAAGAATTGTACTGAGGTCCTAACTATGCCATTCAACAGGGAATGAATACTGATCCTTTCTTCCCAGCAACAGAAGCTAGAGAATAGTTAAGCGCCTTGACTCAGAAAACACAGCCTCTTCTCAAGTCAGAATTAGCTGAGGCTTGTTATGGTGGGGTTTGCTCTCTTTCTCTGCCCTTAAATACTTTAAGGCCCTGTAGAAAAGCTCTGTAAAATAAAAGGATATGCCCCATTCCTGCATTATACAGTTTAAACAATGGGAACTACAGTATTAAAATCAATAGTAAAAAAAAAAAAATGTTTTTAATTCCAGAGTCAAAACCTAAAAACCCCAAACAAGGGATATGTAAACTCCTGGCCCATGGTCCATCTGACATGTAACACACACTCTTCTAGAAATGCATGTACATGTGTTTCCTTCATACTGTTATCATAGACACAATAATGGTTGAACATTTTTCTTTTGTTGTAAAATAATTATTAGGGCATTTCAAAGCTGATTTCTCTACAGCAGCGGTTCCCAACCTTTTGGAACCAGCGACTGGTTTCGTGGAAGACAATTTTTCCATAGATGCGAGGGGGGATGGTTCAGGCAGTAATGCAAGCAATGGGGAGCGCTGCGGAGTGGCAGATGAAGCTTCACTCCTGTGTATGGCCCGGTTCCTAAAATGCCGCGGACTGGTACCGGTCCCCAGCCCAAGGGTTGGGGACCGCTGTTCTAGGGTCAAGAAACAGAAAATCATTTGTAACTAAAGCATGAAGTTATCAAATTTGTGAGTGTGAGTGTGAGTGTGTGTGTGTGTGTGTGTGTGTGTGTAGCTGTGCAAAACCAAAATCAAAAAATATTACAATAATAAAGAGAATTAGGGCTTCCCTGGTGACGCAGTGGTTGAGAGTCCGCCTGCCTATGCAGGGGACACGGGTTCATGCCTCGGTCCGGGAAGATCTCACATGCCGTGGAGCGGCTGGGCGCGTGAGCCATGGCCACTGTGCCTGCGCGTCCGGAGCCTGTGCTCCACAACGGGAGAGGCCACAACGGTGAGAGGCCCGCGTACCGCAAAAAAAAAGAGAGAGAATTAAAAGAGAGCCAAATAACCTCATCTCAAAAGCAAAATAGGATGGATAACTGCATATTTCAACCAAATGAATGTTCATAACAATGCCCTTTGCTAAGGCAGCAAAGAAGATTTACTGAGATTATAAACCAAGTAGAATAGATAAGATGAAACTAAATGTTTCCTTTAAAACTTTTGCCACACAATATAATTGTATTTTAAGCCTTAAGGAGAATTGTTTCGAAAGTGTTTCCTTTGTTACTCACAAGCTAATCTTTATTTAACAGTGATTTATTATTTGCCTTACTTCCCAATATAAGTTCTAGAAAAGCAATGTATACATTACTTATATTTCAAATGAAATTTTTCAAACAACTTTCTGCCATATTCCTGCTCTGCTGTAATCCATTCTCTATGTAGAAACCAAAATGATCTTTTAAAGCCATACGTCAGATCATATCTTTCTCTTGTTAAGAAAGCATTTCAACCTAATTTAATCCAAACTCACAGTGACCTAAAACGTCCTTGAAAATCTGACCCTTGCCTTCCTCTCCATCCTCAAATCCTACCACCCTTACCTGTGGTTAGGTAAACCAAAACAAATGGTTTTGCTTCTCATTACAAGAAGCTTATACCCACCACTGAGTTTTTTGTGCTGGTTGTTCCCTCTACCCGACCACCCTGCCCATATATCTTCCTGTGGCTGACTCCTTTTTGTCATCCAGGGCTAACCTCATCATGAAGCCTTCCCTGACCATCCAATCTAAAAGAGTCCCAGCCCACCCTCTGTCATAGCACATACAGCTATACGAAGTCATTCTGTTAATTTCTTTGTTTACTTCTTCTTCCTCTCTCTCTCTCTCTCTCTCTCTCTCTCTCTCTCTCCCCCCAAATAGTCCCTACCCCTGGCTACCACCACCCTCAGAAGAATGTAACCTCCATAAAAGACGGAATATTGCCTGTCTTATCCAGCACCATGCTCCTAGAACACAGAACAGTCTCTGACACATGAAAGGCTCTAAGAAAAATATTTATTGAATAAATGAACATTTCTAAACATATTATATTTACGGATGCATTTTAGGGTTTTTTTAGAGTGAATTTTCACTAAGGCCATATCTTCAGCTCTCTCTAAAAATCAAGGATGATGGCTTCTTCCAGCTGCAAACATGCCTGGTTATGACTGCAAGACATTTGGAACAAAGAGGCTGTTCACTGAGAGATAAACACATTTTCAGGATAAAAGTTTGTTTTGCTGTAATCAAAATTCTGAAACTGGCTCTTCATGGCACGCTATTCTTGATATTCAATAGCAACTAACAGAGCTGCTATTATCATTTTTGTAATTTACCCAGATAAATTAGGACCCATTTAGCTTGGGGACAGCAGGAAAAGGTAGGAGACTAAGGATATTATCAATAGGAAGAAGAGAAGCAATTTTTTTTTTTCTAATTTATTTAAGGCAGACTTTTTTAGCAAATTTGTTCAAGGACTTACTCCCAGTCAGGCCTATGTCAGAAAAATAGTAGAGTACAAAAATAATCCTCCTTTTAATCCTGTTCATCTTTCTTCACAAATTACAACCATCTCAATGTCTTTGAGCTCTCTTCATGTCAGAGCTCTTCTCTTGACTGAAATCTGAAGATATCTTAATTTTAACTATATAAAATTTGCATTGTAACACATGGCCAGTGATGTTACAACTGCTCATGATGCTAAATGCAAATAATGTCCAGCTAAATGCAAATAATGTCCAAGAATACGATTGTATTCTTTGGGTAAACCTTCTGATCATACAGAATCGTAAATAGTTTCCATGTCTGAAGAAATATACAATTGAAAAGGTAATAGGGATTCAGTGAGTTAACATCTGTAAACTGCTGAGAGCATTGTCTGGCATATGGCAGGAGCTATATAGATGAGGGGTTTTAATTAATTCTCACACTACAAAATGAAATTTCTAGGCAAAAACTTTACGTTTAAAATGATCACCACAGTTATAGTTTCTAGTTACCTTTCAAGAACTTTACTGCTTTTTTCCAAAACTAACATTTAAAAATAAAATCCTTATGTGACACCATATGCATTTAATAACCATCATTATAAGGATGTTGCTTCATTCACTAATTTCTTTTGTAATGAAAGGATTCTAATGGATGAGCTGCATTTTCCTTGAACCTCTCCAAGTAGTGTACCACGCACCACAAGAAATAGAGTAGAAACATATGGCCTTGACTCTGTCATTAGGGGCTCCCTGTCCATTTGAGATATTAGACAGTCACAAGACAAGTAGTGCAAATTTATGACTATATAGAATTTGATGCTATACTTTATCCATAGAAAGAGAGATAAATGTGGGTTAGAATAATCAGAACAGGTTTCATGAAGAAAATCATTAGATATAAATAAAAACAAATCAAGACTTCCAGAATTGTAATTTCTCTAATAAAAAGAAAATCAGATTTGCATCAGTATAACATGCTATAGCGACATATTCTCCTAGAGAGATGATCTTTAGCCACCAGCCGTATATACATTTGACTATACTTCATGCTAAACCATGCAATTTCGGCATTTCATTTATGAAACGTTAGATTTTCTTCAAGAAATTTTGGAAGGAAAAATACTTAAGTTACTTAAGCAACATTCATATATGAGTGTTCTGATTTTAATTATAAAAGCATTATTTAAGGAACTGTATTCACCTGTACTTAAAGTCATGCTAGCACATTAATTCCTCTGTCCCCTCCTCAGGCTAGGTGGTAATCTGTCACCGAATAGGGAGACCAAACTTCTCCCTCTACCTACCACAAAGAAGGCTCCTGTTTCCCACAGATGCCAGTGGCATTCAGTGGACAGGAAAAATGAGCTTAATTCCAGAATACACACCTT
Organism: Pseudorca crassidens; assembly: GCF_039906515.1. Lineage (NCBI taxonomy): Eukaryota > Metazoa > Chordata > Mammalia > Artiodactyla > Delphinidae > Pseudorca > Pseudorca crassidens. Next base: position 68,254,135 of record NC_090297.1, on the reverse strand, counting down.
CATCCTTCAAGCTGAAACGTTTTGGTTTTGTTGTTGGAGAAATGTGGGTAGTGGGGTGGAGGTAACAAAGAAACTCCTCAGGACTCACGAGGCTTTGTTACTCTGCTCAGGACCTGAATATGCTGGGCATCCTTCAGAAATCACTGTGATGCGTGATTTTTAACTGATTGCTTACTTGTCTCATTATCCTGTTTAGCAGATAAATAAGCTCTGAGCAAGTTGAATTGACATGAACTTGAGCTTTCGGCAACCAGGTAAAACAAACCAAGAAGTCCAAGAGAAAGGTGACTCCAATGCTGTGGTTATAGATTAAGTCAATTCATACTCAAAGCAGGTATTCGAGACAAGAACACCAATATAGGTAAAGCTGGTTATTCATTCATCGTAACAGCCAAATATAAAATGGCTTGCCAAATCAAACGTGAAATCCACGTCAATCTAAAACCCTCGAAATAAGCAGGCTAGCTTTTGTATTACTACCATTTATCTTAGATAGACAAACCTAAAGTGCGCAATCAGGAGGTCAATAGCACACAGTGGAAATTACTCTGAGACATACTGTTGTCTTCTCCATCATCCAGGAATGCTTTTAGCAAGCTGGCCCTGGCATCCGTATCCACAGATGAGCCTGATACAAGCTTAGAGAGATGAACTAGAAAGGCAAAGATGTCCTCTAAATGTCATGCATTTAGAACTGCTTAGTATTTGTTTTTCTTGATTGAAAACAGCAATTCTTTATATTCCCTTGAAATAAGAAAGAGTCTGCCTTAGCTGTCTTTGGACTTTCAATGGAAAAAACAATCACCACACACCCTATAATAGCTTCAAAACCACCTCATGCTAGCAAAGATTATAAAGACTATGGAATTTTTTTTTTAGCTCTTTTGTATGTCAGGTCATTTTTTGATTCAGAAATAGTATATGAGAGAAACACTGAAATGGTCAGTCACAAAAATGTCATTATAGAAGCATATAAATATTAAACTGTATCAGAAACTAATTTTCTGTTCACTGCACTGAACACAAGCATAATGAAAGAGATATGTGTTGTTACTTCTGTGTTGCAATTTGGAAATAAGCTTTCATATTAGGAAATGAGGAGAAAGAAGGCATTCACACAGTTTTTTCTTTCTATATGCAATTCTAATCTGGCTTTTCCCCAAAAAGACTGCATTTCTAATTTAAGCCTATCCACGGGATATGCTGGGTTGCAGAAACATTCTCAGAAGTTTCTTCCTAGTGCATAGGTCTTGGGCAATTCCAAACTACAACCTGGAGCAGGGACAGGCCAGTTACAGGTGCTGAGGTCCACTGTGGTCTGTAACAAATTCGTGGGAACAGGTAGAACTGACCTACTTTCTAAACTGGAAATTAGCCATGCTCTTCCCTTCACTGACCCCCCTTCTGATTCAACTTCATGCTTCCCAAATTAGCAGAACTAAAGCACCCACCAGAGTACATACTACAGAATATCAGAAAATTTATTCCCCATGTTGTATTTTCTTCAATGTCAGAATTCTAGAGCTCAACCAAGAGGTATTGGGGGCATGACAGAGAGGGAGAGAAAAGCTCTTCTTGTTCTGCTTGAATGTTATGATGATGCTGTATTCCATTAATAAGAATGGCACAAAAAGATTCTTAGACTATCCCAATAATAGTAAACGCACAAACAAAATGCAAAAAACCCGAAAATTCTATTGCTTTCATTGCACTAATAATGCTCACCTTCAGTATAAGATAAAAAGAATTTAAGGCAAACTGTTTTAAAAGTGAGAGGGAAGGTTGCTTTATGTTTATAAAAGGAATAATTTACAACAAAGATATAAAAGACATGAATTAACCCCGATGACATTATGTTGAAATCTAAATCATCGAAATCCAATGAAAACCATTAGAAATACAAATATAAACTAACAAAACACAAATATAATAAAATTCCAAGTTCTCATACACTTTTTTTTTTTTTTTTTTTTTTTTTTTTTTTGCCATACGCGGGCCTGTCACTGCTGTGGCCTCTCCCGTTGCGGAGCACAGGCTCCAGACGCGCAGGCTCAGCGGCCATGGCTCACGGGCCTAGCCGCTCCGCGGCATGTGGGATCTTCCCAGACCGGGGCATGAACCCATGTCCCCTGCATCGGCAGGCGGACTCTCAACCACTGCGCCACCAGGGAAGCCCTCATACACATTATTTGACAGAACAATTAGAAAGAATAATAAGAAAATAATATTCTATTACCAATAATATTGATTTAATACCTATGTATTGAACTTTGTAGCTTAAAAAAGAGTGTAAATTCTTTTCAAATGCCCATGGGATATTTACAAAATCTGATAATAAGAAGTTAACTAAAAAAGAAAGAAAGAAAGAAAAAAACCAAGAAGTTAACTAACTTGAAAACAGTAAGGTTTGTAAGTTGATGTATGCCATTTTTTTTTTTTTAACATCTTCATTGGAGTATAATTGCTTTACAGTGGTGAAGCAACTGACAAAGGATATAAGGCATTTTTAAACTGTTAAACTAAACAGCCCTCTGGAAAGACTAATTTTAAAAGAAAAATTTCAAATTTTGTGTTATGACAAAACTACAAAATTATTATTCAAAACATGATTATGATCACGAAAGGGGACACTCTATATTGTAACTGATAAACTGAACACAAGTCTAAATAAAATGTGAAGAAAATGGTAATTGTACGTAAAGTTAAATTTAGATCAATAGGATGAAATAAAGAATATAGAAAGATCCAAATAGGGCTTCCCTGGTGGCGCAGTGGTTGAGAGTCTGCCTGCCGATGCAGGGGACATGGGTTCGTGCCCTGGTCCGGGAGGATCCCACATGCCGCGGAGCGGCTAGGCCCGTGAGCCACGGCCGCTGGGCCTGTGCGTCCGGAGCCTGTGCTCCGCAACGGGAGAGGCCACAACAGAGAGAGGCCTGCGTACCGCAAAAAAAAAAAAAAAGAAAGATCCAAACACATTTAAGAATTTCATATGTAATAAAGGTAGGAATTTAGAACAGCTGCAGAAAGACCATTTAATAAATGATTTGGGATAACTAGCTAACCATTCAAAAGAAAATTCATGTTATTAATTTGCAAATTAAACCAACATAAACTATGAATGTATTAAAAACATAAATACAAAAAAATGAAAAAGCAAAAGTGCTAGAAGAAAAAAGAAATGAATACCAATGTCATCTTAGCCTGAAAAAGTATTTCTTAACATGAAACAGAAAGCAGTAACTACAAAAGAAATTATTGATTCATTCACTACTTGTATAATTAAAATACTAAGTTAAAAGGCGAACAATGAATACGGAAAAACAATTGCTTTTATAACAATTGATTTTATAATTATTTTTATATATTAGCATTATCTGGTCTTTGTTATCCAAAAAGTTCTTGAAAATCATTTACAGATACCCACACATTCACAAAAGAAAGGAGATAATGCCCAATAATATAAGAAAAAAAGTTCACTCCGTTAATCAAAGAAATTAAACTAATATGTATTCTGTATCAGATGAGTAAAAGGATGCACCCAGTATGTTAATAGTGTTTATCTCTGGGTAGTCAGATTTGGAAGATTTTTTAAAATTTTAATTTGTAGCTTGATGTACTTTCTTACAATAAAATTTTATAGTTAAAGAAAACATTGCATTATTTCAAAGTAGCTTGAGGGAATATAACACATGAAATTTAATATTCCTTAATAGGGATAAGATGCCCGTGGAAATAAGGCGAGGTCTTTCCTTTCCAGCAGAGTTCCTATAACATGAGAGTGCCTCTCCACCCTCACATCTATATATGCCAGCTTTCTGCTGCCTTCGCTGCTTCATCCCTGCTTCGCTCCCCATCCTGCATTCCGTCTCTCTGTCTGTTGTGTGGTTTTTATTTTCCTTGTTTTCTGGTCCTCTGCCATGAACAAAAATGCGAGAAGCAAAACAGGGGAAGATGTAATCAAAGTAATAGCAACAATGACTGTTGCTGCTGCTGCTACAGCAATGTTATTATTTATTATTTAATACTAATACACCTTTGGACCCAGAGGTTCCTCCACTATTACTAAAGCAATTAACCCTCTACCCTGCTCCCAGGCAAGGTCAAAAAAATACAAATAGTTTTATTTATGTCATACTAAAAGAAGAAAGAAAAGGAAAAGGAGGACGCACATAAGAGAGATTGGAGGAGCGAGCACAAAAGTTGTGGGTAAATTGAAGGAGCTAGAAAATATGATTCCTAGAATTTGGCTCAGGAAAATTTTCCCAGGTCATGTCTCTGTCTCTATGCTTTACTCTCCACCTGGAGAGACACCCAGCCTTTTGTTCAGTAAAAACCTGCTCAAAGAATAAATCAGTGAGTAAATTAACAAGTAGATTAAAGAATAAATGATTTTTTAATTTTCTTCATTTATATTATTAATGTTCATAGCAACTTGTTTTTCTTTACCTTCAGTCCTTGCTAACACTTTCTTAACCTAAATTCTTGGATGGAATGATTGGGTTTTGTGATGTTTCATTTCACCAACATTTATTTCTCTTCTATATCCTGAGTCACTTCCCTTGTCAAAAGATAGTATAAAATATTACTTTGAATTATGAAATTTTTATCATCTGATTTAATTTTTCTACTACTCATATTTCATTACTTAAAAAATCTAGCTTTTAATATTAATTTATTACAACCTGCTGTATTCTAATCTTGTTCAAGCCTGTCCCAAATACTAAAGAGTTTGTTATTCTTACATTTTTATATCTCTAGAAATTATATACATTAGTATCTGTTTTCTCCTTGTTTTACCTTACAATTTACATTACTTGACTTTGGATCACAATTTTTTCCAGTAATATTTCCTTCTAAATGATATGCTATAGATATTTATAAGTTACCAAAAATAATCTTATCCACTACATTCATAACAGTATGCCTGCTACTCTTTTTCTTTTTTTTTTTTTTTGCCATAGCTATTTTATTGTATTTTTTTCAAGCAAAGGCATTTATTTGGTTATCCATTTTAAACATAGCAGAGGGATAGTTGGGGAGTTTGGGATTGACATGTATCTGCTATTTTATTCTAACATAAATTATAATCAAATATCTTCATATTTCAATTTTCTATATATGTCTTCCTTTTTCCTTTTCTATAAACACTGTTAATTAAGGCCATAGATATAGTGACCAATTAAATCACAGAGGTTGTTATTCTGCATCTAGAACACTGCCTGGCACCTGGCAGGTGCTCAATAAACATTTGTCAAACAAGTAGACAAATAATTCCTTGTGGACTACCAAATTGGAAGTAACGGCTTCCTACTATAGCACCCTTATTCACTTAATAACTGATTAAAAAGTGCCTTTGATCAGCTTGTTGAGAGATGATCTTTTGTTGGCTTTTATTGGTCGACAGCATTAATATTTGCCAGTAATAGCAACATAACGATAATAGTATAATAACTGAAGCATATGGTACTATGTCAGGCACTATTTTAACTTACATCTATTCATTTATTTAGTCCTCACAACAACCCAATGAAGAGATACTATTACTCTACCTATTTTACATGTGAAGAAATTGAAGCACAGAGTGGTTAGGGACACACAGGAACCAGAAGAAACAGGACGTGAACCCAGGCTCTTAACTACTACATGACACTGAGCTAATATTTTAGCTCCTCGAGTATATCTTTTACTCCAACTAAGTTGTCAGCTCTTCGAGGAAAAAGCTTTATCTTTTGGGCACAGCCCCAATAGTAGTACTTTATACATAACAGTCTCAATAGTTTTTGCTAATTTTAGCTTGGTTCAACAATGTATAAGTTAATATCTAATACATTATTATAATTATAATACTACATTATTAGATTATTTGAATTCAAATAAGATGTGAAAGATTAGCACAAAAACATCTTTACTTCTGGTGAGACAGTGAAATGAGGCACAATAATCTGAACCTTCGAGGGGCATTGTTCAGGAACGTTTTCTGATCCCAGCGTGACCAAACCTTCTCAAGACAGGAGAAATGGAAAACATCTGGACTAAACACAGATGACTATTTCTAACTGAGATGGCAGGTAGCAATAACGGCAATAGACGCTTGAGGATCTGGGGACTGTGTTGAGCATTTACTGTATGCCAATCACTATGTTATGAGATTGTAAGGAGGACAAATCATATTTTCCAGTGGTACTTTTAAGTAAGATCCATTTTTATAATCAGTTCACGGATGTACAAAATTGGTTTAGAGTAACTCCAGGTCACAGCTAAGAGATGGTGGGGCTGGGACCCTGCCCCACCCCCCGCCTGTGCTTAAATACCTAGAGCATTCTAAAAGAAATGCTTGACTTGGGACTGTGCATTAAAAGCTAAAGGGAATCTTTTACACAATCCAGTTGTCTCTGTCTCCTTTGCCGTCACACCGCAGCCATACTCTGTTTTGGCATTTCACAATCTGAATTTAATTTGGGGATTCAATAGCTTAGAAGGAGTGAAAAAAAACATCTCCCTGTCTGTATAAAGCCACAACTGTACCCACTCCTCTGTGGCATTACCATCCTGACACCCAGGACGGAGGACTGACAGAATGACAAATTTACACAAGCTTTGAAAGGTAATATTTGCAAATATCAAAAGACAAAATTCTCCTATTGAATGAAATCCTCTCTAAATACAGATAAATGGCATTGAAATAACAGTTAAAATCTGGTGTGGCTGTAAATGATTTCCGAAGCAAACATAAATGCAAATGCATTTTATATACCTCCTGTAAGGATGAGACTAAGCAAATAAAGTTAAAACTGGCAACCCAGAGAGATTTGGGGCAAATCAACATCTTGAATTGTTCTTGAAATGTTTGGGGGCTTAATTTAAAACCCCAAAACACATTAAGCCAGAAGAGTTTTAGATTCATGGGGGTATAAATTTAATCCACATGTTTCTGATTCATTTACACTTGAATCATTCAAGTAATGTTTTGTAAGTGCCGTCTCAATGTCTGATATCTTTGGGCGTTTTTATGTCTCTCTCCTTAAAAACAGGAAGCCATATTTTGCCAAGAGTAAATAAACTTAAAATACCTAAGTATTCCAGACAACCGTGCACAACTAAATCAACAGACTTTTGTGTAAATTCTCAACCTAGCAGTGTCTTTTTTTAATTGATTGACTTTTGGTCCAATTTTGCACCATACTTTTCCATGAAGAGAGATCATATACTCAAATGAATTCAATTCCAAAGGCCTATGCATAACTCAATATATTTACCAAATCACACTGTAAACCTATGTGTAATATACTTTATATTTAGATAATGTGTGAACAAATGGACTTCTAGAAAACGGTCCTAAACCGGATACTGCAGGAAGCAGACTTTGAGACAGAGATCTACATGCAGGCATTTTTCTGAGCACAGTGAGGTGATGAGGAAAGCAGGACTTGGCACAGGGAGAAGCAGAGCTGGAATGGAGCTACAAGCTCTGAAGCGCATATGACCCTTCAGAAATGTCCCAAATGAGGCAAGGGGGTAAGTGCTTTGGATCCCCACATCCACCTGTCACTGTACGCAGAATGACCAAAGAGAGGGGGGCACAACCACGGGCAAGGCAGCTCCCTTGACTGAGGGTACTTTCCCCAGGGGCAAAACTCACCACAAAGGGGATCTGCGTGGGGCACCATGTCTACTAAGCAGGTCTGTTGGAGTTCTCTGAGAATTAATCCTCCCTGAATAAAAGACCTACTCAATCTTTTAGTCTGATTAGCAATACAAATTGAGCCATGTAGTCACTCAATCAGCTGGCAAAGGCTTGAGGTAAGCAAGCCTATTTTATAGAGAAATTTCGACAATTACTCTGGAGATTTTATTTATGACAATGTACAACCAGTATCTGCAGGTCTTTACTCAAAGAAAGTTTTTCCTTCTGTCTCCTGAAGTGACCCCCTCAAAGATAAAACACCAATAAAAAATACATACATTTTGGGAGAAAAAATGTGTGCATGTAGAGAAAAAGGTGGCGCTAAAGATAATAATGGGGCAAATATAACTATGAATAAGTTATATCACCTAATTGTTTCCTTTGCCTTCAATACTTTGTATTTAATACTTGGTTCCTTAGTCCATTCATTCAATTAACATTGGTTTATGACCTACTACTTGTAGAAACTAAAACACAAACCAGTAATATAGCTCCTAGCTACCAAGGACCATTGAGACTAACAGAGGAAATTGGCATGTAAACATCATAACAAAATAATATCATTCCTAGTTTATCCATGATGCTGACAAAATTCCTAAATTCCAGCACCAGATGCAAATTGTAGAATGTTCAGGATTCTCCAGGACACCATTTCCAACTAATACTCCTGGGGAACCTCTGAACACACGTTCCCCTCTCGGACTTCTCCAATCCAAATCCCAATTCAAAGTATTGGAAGTATTCCCGAGACCGACCAATTAAGTCCTGACCTCATCAGCAGACTGGGTCCAAAGTGGAAATGAGGGCCATTACCCACTGAGCCCTCCTTTATGGGAGATTCATTTAGCAAATACTTACTGAGCTCAACTCTGTGCCAGGCACTGGTCTCAGAACTGAGGACGCAGCAATAATCGAGGTCCCTTCCTTCAAGGAGCTTACATGCTAGAGGCAGAAGCCAAAACACAAAATAAACAGAGAAATGTACCCCATGTTATCGAATACTGCTAAGTGCTATGAGAGTAAATAAGGCAGAGCAATGGAGGAGAGAAGAGAAAGGGTACTTTTTAAGATAGACTACCTAGACAACATGAGATTTAAGAGAGGAGTCGGGGGAGAGCCACATGGATGTCAGGAGGAGAGTACTCCAGGCAAGAGAACACCAAGGCTTCAGGGACAGGAATATGTTCCCAAATCTCTCAGAACTGCTCCTCTGCCAGCTCCTGTCACTGACCTCACACCACGTACTCCACGTCCACCCAAACACAAGAGCAGCCTGAATTCCCATCATAGAAACTATATTTAATGTATCTCTAAAACATACCTTTTCGTCTGGATGTGAATTTTAAGCTGCATGAGTCTGAGTTGTTTACGAATTTCCTAAAAGTAGAACCTAAGTCTTACCAGTCCTTTCTCCAGACATCATGATTGCTACTTCCACATTCCAAACCGGGGAGCATTCCCACTTCACAGAGGAAACCAGCTAAAACATTTTCTGACAAATCGCCTCTAAGATCAGCAGCAATGCAAGAATAACCAAAAAGATCTGACATAAAACTATATGAGAGTGAGAGTCCATTTTGTTTTTAATTTTAGAATGAAACCCATTCAAAGCCCTTTTTATTTGGTACAATTAGATCCAATGATGGATCTAATTAGTTAAATTTTTAAACTAATTTAAAAATTAGTTAATTTTTTTAGTTTGGGAAATAATTCAAACATGTACACATTATGTATATACATATTTATACATTTTCCGTATTTTTCTTTTCACTTGAAGCATGTAACTATACATCTGTTCACCGTCCTTTCAGTGTAGAGGCAGGTGCACAAGACACATACACAGATTTCCATTACACAGGTCTTACATACAATAATGAGAGCCAGCCTCTCAAAGAAAGCAATCTTCACTAGTAGTCAAAATGTCCTATTCTGTTGTGTTGTTCCATCGTTTGCCACTAGCCCTGTAAGACCTGGTCATTATGATGCCAATACCTTTAGTAATTCAGTAGAATTCAATTAACCATTCATTTTTTGATTTATATCTGACAAACATCTTAGTGACCAAATGTTTAACTATATGACTAGAAATACTAGCAGAAGAGTAACAACCTTAGAAAAATCAAATTCAAACTCTACCTACACAAGAAAACACATTTCTTGGGTAAACTCACCTACATAAGGTATCATTTTCTCTTCATATACTTTATACTTCTTTTCCCAATTCAAAATGAACCTCTACCCTTGAAGAGAAGGTAAACAAACTAAACAGCCTTCCAGAAAAGATCCCTGAAGTTTAATTGTGTCATAACTCGACAGTTGCTGACTTAAGGAACAGATTAAAAATTACCATTTGGTTTCAATATTTGCTTAATTAACGCTCACCTACAGAACTCAGAATCCACATTCTGGTCAATCATTTCCAATCTCTTGACATTCATACTACTTAAGTTACAGTCAAGCAGTCAACAAGTATTTAATGCTCTGCCAAACTAGTGAAATAAGCATAGCAATAATAATAAATTCCTTTTAGGACTACATATTCTAGAAATGGAACATTAAAAAGAATCAGTACCTGTAGAAAGACAGAAGCAAAGACTATTAAGGAAATGTTACTTAGAAGTGCTGTTAAATGTCTTCTTTTTCTCCGTCACTTTAGAAACATCAGAAAAAATCTTCAAGATTTATTTGGAAAAAGTGATTTACCTAGAATGCATGCAAGACAATTTTATAATTGCCATTTGACTCTCAAAGATTTTTGTATTAACTTGTTGCTAAATGGAATTGTAAGCTAATAAGTGCCTATTGTATTTTCCTGGATTTTTCAGTTGGGATTGTAATTAAATGAATTTATATGAGTTAACCATGTTTAAAACTATAAAATTCAGTTATTGAAAATTTTTTTTAAGTCATTAACAAGTTATATTTTAAACTAATATTACAATTGTACTACATTTCTAAATTTCAGTTCCTGAAAATACACACACACACACACACACACACACACACACACACACATTTTCCCCTTTGTGGGAAAAAAACAAACAAACATTAAATTAAGAAAAACAGCTATAGGGGATTTTTAGGGTGGTGAAACTATTCTATATGATACTGCAGTGGTGGACACATGTCAATATACATTTGTCAAAACCCACACACTGTACAACATAAGGAGAACCCTAATGTAAACTACAGACTTTAGTCAATAATAATGTACAAGTATTGGCTCATTGATTGTAACGAATGTACTACATCAGTGCAAGATGTTAATAATAAGGATGACTGTGGGGTGGAGGGGTGGAGACATGAGGAGCTATATGTGAACTCTGTGTTTTCCACTCATTTTTCTGTAAACCTAAAACTACACAAGAAAAATTAAGTCTATTAAAAGAGAAATTTCTAACAAACATCATGATCATCTTACCTTTGTATTAAAGTCAATCATCAAACTTAATAAAGTATCCCCCTTTTCATCAGCTACAAATTTAAAAAGTTTTAGAAATTATGCCACTATTGATGTTTTGATGCAGTAAATCTTGCCAAACCCAGACACCATCATCCGCATTACTCACTTCCTCCTTTTAGTGTATGCACCTGTACCCCATTCCAGTTTGAGGCTTGAAAATGACAGTGAACACAGGTCAAAGAGTGTCTTCAGATGTTCATTCAAATGACAAATCCAACATTTCATCCTCATCAATCATAGAGAGAAGGCACATGGTGTAAAGTAGGCCATTGACATGGAAGATGTCACAACTATAGTGCATCTATGGGAATTTAGAAGCTTGGTTTCAGAGATATTTTTTAAACAAGAAGCTTTTAAAATATAGGGTGGAGAATAATGGCTCAGTCATTAATACCTATGCAGTTCCTCCTGGGCACTTACGTAGTAAAGAAGAAATGGTTCAACAGAGGAATCGGTGTTAGGTGTTATTTTGGCATTCCCAAGCCTGGGTTTTTCACTCAGGTTCCATTTAGAACTGTCTGGTGGTCTTAATGTAATGTGCAAGGCACTTATGTCCAGGCCACAAGTTATAAATCCTTCAGACAGAACTTGCCATGAAGACCCAAGACTCCACAAGAGAAACTGAAAATAATGCTTGAAACAACTTAAAACATCAATCCAGCAGGGGTATCTGTGGTAGACCTACTACACATCTAATGCAGAAATAATTTTCCACACTAAAAAGCATTTTAGAAGTATTGATACATTGGTGTCATAGGTGTAGCAATAATTCACAGTTAAATAGAACGCAGACCTCAGAAAATGTTTCACAAAAATAAAATTATATTCCACTAGGAAATATGTTCAAAATATGAATTAAATTGTAATATCTATTTTAACAGTAAAGAAAACCAAAAATTCAGGAAAAGAAATTAGAGAAAAACATAAATTCAAAATATCCATGGTGAGGATGAAATTTTGTTACTTTCCATTCCCTTACAGTAGTTAACCTATAACTCCTATTTCTCAAAGTCAAAAGCCAGAACTAAGTAGAATTTTAAAGGTGACTCAGAACAAGCAAAAACCAAAACACCAGTGATTAGCCCAGTTGTCCAGATTATCTGTCTCTCATTAAGTTCACTATTTCATGGTTTTCAGGTTTTCTCCAGAGCTAGGACCTTCATTTTTACATTTTCTTTAAATATTTTCAGCTACCTCTTTTCTCCCTTTCTTAGTATTCCCTTTCCAACCCTCAAATTAATTTCGTTTTTGCTCAGACTCACTGTTTATTTTAAAAAGCTACTCTATTTAAAAGTTTAAGAAGAAGAGGAGCATTACTCTAAGGGAATTTCCTTTGTCAAGTAGCATAAATTAAACTCTCTAAGAATGAACACTGAAATGACTCGATGTGTTGATAGAACTCGTCTCTGCTATTCAGATTCAAACAACTGAACTATGAGCTCAGATGAGACCCCTAACTGGGGTCACCCAAGGCCTCCTAAATTGACAATAAGCCAGCCTCAAAACGTTGACTTGCCATTGACAGATGTAGCCTATCCTCTCCTCGGTTGGGCCCCTAGGACAGTTCTGGAACATCACGAAAAAAATATTTAAATGATACAAAAATTCCGGAAGCCAAATTCAAATTGTGAGGAAATAACAGAGATAGAAACAAATTTTTTTTTTTTTTTTTTTTTTTTTTTTTTTTGCAGTACGCGGGCCCCTCACTGCTGTGGCCTCTCCCGTTGCGGAGCACAGTCTCCGGATGCGCAGGCTCAGCGGCCATGGCTCACGGGCCCAGCCGCTCCGCAGCATGTGGGATCCTCCCGGATCGGGGCACGAACCCGCGTCCCCTGCATCGGCAGGCGGACTCTCAACCACTGCACCACCGGGGAAGCCCAAGAAATATTTTAAAAGTAGAAATCTTTTTGCAGAATAAAATCAACTACCATAGGATCTGTCTGCAGCAACAGCTCTCAAAGACTTTTCTGTTCACCAGGACCATCAGGATTGTTTATTAAAACCCTACTGGCAACAGTTCTTGGACAATGGACCTAAGGGGGCCTAGAAGAACTGCATTATTAACAAGCACCTGCATAACACGATGCAAGGTATGACCATGACCTTTGTGTTATGTCTACCTTTGTCTCACCCTTTTGCTTTACCTCTACCTGGGTATCACCTGTATTACTATCTTTGGATACCAATCTGTTTCCCCACTGGTACAAAAAAAGGGATCAAAATAATCTTTACTGCCATCAGGAGCTACATACAGAAGGATGTTTTCTCTTTCGTTGTATGTTATCACTTTTTCCATCATAAAGTAAACTGTTGGAGACAGTTATGGTCATACTTATCAATCATAAGTATTTTGTCTTCTACCTAGAAAGTCATATAAATGATTTATGTTTGTTGCTAATTCTTTAAACTTAGCCGTCATTTCCAAATAAAAATACCAAGATGTTAAATATAGCTGCTGGCTAAATTGAAAAAGAGGAAGGAATGAAATGATAAGAGAAGAATCCCTGGCTCTCCTGCCAATCATACCCTCCCTGCATTACTATCATCCTGGGTTAGTGAACTAGTGATTCTTTATCTACCCATCTAGTTCACCTACACTATCCAACTATCTCAACCCATCACCTCCCTTTGCGAGCTGAGACCTGGTCATTGTGTGCTGAGAAGCAGCCAGTCTATAAATTACAAGTCCATGTGGTTTTCTATCAAGACTTACTGGAGTCCATTCTAATATTGTTTTATAGCCTTTTTTTTCACATTTTAGAAACTAATCATATTCAGTATATTAAAACTATGTTACTTTTGTGAAAATTACTTTATACCACACTGCAACAGGTAACACTATGGTTAGAATTGTTTAGGGAGAGATTTCTTTTAATTCTGGGCTTGTGGGGAAATAACCATCTATGCCATAAATAGCTTAATTCTAAGCCAGAGCTGAGAACTAAAGTAAGTTCTGAGTAGAAGTAAGTTCCAGCATTTAAAAGATGAAACAGCATTGCCCATCAAGACTACCAACTTTGAAAAGACAAGAAACCTTGTATTGAATATCGATTAACTGAACAAAGCAAAAATTGTCAAAACCGTAGGTCCTTACCAGAAACGGACTCCAGCAAACGCAGGAGACACACATTATACCCAGGAGCTGGATGACCATTTCAAAATGATGAGACCTGCCTTGTCTGTGCTGCTGACTTTTAAATTTAACTCTTAAAAGTGAAATTCCTGTGATGGCATTGCAAAAAAATGAAATACCAAGGGCTAGGAGCCCCAGAAATGAAAAAAGTAAAAGATAAAACCTATCTTCCCAGTCTTTGATGTGATCTGTTTTGTAGAAACACCAGGTCTTCGATGCTTGAATTTTATAGTCACGATGCCCAAGGATGGGCAGCAAAGCTACGAAAACAGCAAAAAAGCACACTCCACTCAACATCATTTTAACATGTTTGGATGTAATTTTCGTAGAGTGAAATATTGGTTGGGTGACTCCAATACATCGCTCAATGGCCATCACACTGCCTAGAAAAAGTGGGCACAGACCAGAGAATACCATGCAGATACCAAAAATACTGCAAAGGACGTTTGATTTGTCAAAATGGATCCAGTCTTTATCAGAAGCATATACAAAGACTGCTATAGCTCCATTGATGAGGTGCCCAAAGAAATCTGTGATTACCAGAGCACTAGCTAAAAGCAAAAACGATGACTTGTACTTCTGTCTAAATCTCTGGTATGCCTTCATGAGAATAGCAATAGCAAGGCTGTTTGATAAGATTCCCACTGTCATGAAGGTTATCGAAAAAGATATTGAAAGCTCTTCTTCCATTTGGCAAGTTGTATTTGAAAGGAGCCCGGCTGCAGGAGACACTGGCTGTTTGGAATTGTTCGTGGACATTGTTGTGGAGATAAGAGCTGGCCACTCAAGTCATCTCCCTCTCAAAACAGTGCAGGCTTGCGGTCCAGAGATCTGTAGCATAAAGACAGAGAAATTATGAGCCCTGGATAACTGTTCATCTGACATTGAAGGCCAAAGCTCCCCAGCACCCTGTGGTGGGAATCAGACTTATCTGGCCTGTCATGAGCAAGGTTGCATCATACTGAAAATAGCACACATCTGCCTGCAGTTCCACATTTCATTTTCAAGGTAAAGAAGCTACCAGAATTGAGACCCCTTGGTTAACCTCTATGGCTACTCTGCCACTGGGCACCTCCTAAACTGCCTCCTGACAATTCACTGACACCTTAAAACTCCTAAGGTTTACGGAGTCGCTTAACAAGGCTAGATTTAAACCCAGTTGAGTTTTTAAAGTATAATAGTCTATTTTAATAACTAGGTGACTTTCTAAAGTTTCTGCTTTTTTCTCTGATGAGCTTTGTCCCCAAAGTGCAGATTATTTCTTTGAGACCTATGACTGTCAGGCAGACAAAATCATCTTCTCCAAACTTTGGGAGGGTGCAAAGTGGAGCCACAAGCTCACTGACGCTGCATGGGGCGTCTCTGAATAAGTTCTAAAACTATTTGATTTAGGTCAAATAACAGCAAACCACACACATCAGTGACCCCTGGAAGGCTCAGTGTTGAGTCTCTAGGAAGATTTTCTGGTCCAGCTACCACCTGTGCAGAAATGTTGGCTGATGAGAGCATAGGAGGCAGGCCGCCCTCACTGTGGGCGCATCTGCCTAGATGCTGTTGATCTAAGTTATAGCTTCAGGGTAGCTACATCCCAGGCGAATTATTTATTTGTCGTTCTTTCTCTAGTGAGTTGAGGCCTGAGTCACAGACCCTCTATACCCGCCACTACTGCCACCCCGCCCCGAGCTATTTCCACCGGCGTTTCCCCAGCAGCTTTCTGGGAGGCTAGGAATTCCGGAGCCAGCCTTTCTTGGGACCTGCCCAAGTGGGGCCGCCCGGGACTGCCCGGAGGGCGGCCGCCTCCTCCGGTCTTACTCACAGCTCGACTTTCGATCACTACTACCCCACCGCCCCCAGGCCTCTGCTTGCAACATCCTTCCCAAACCTCTGAACTGCCTGAAACTTTCTGCGATTGCTCAAACGCCAGAGGCCGATTTCCCTCCCACCCCGGGGGGCGCCAAAGGCCTGCGCTGGCCAGGATGCCGGAGTCGAAGTGTCGCGGGCGGGAAAGCAAGGAGAGGGAAGGGGATCTTTTCCTTTATCCGTTTCCCTCCTCGGAGATCCGTTCTACCCGGTCCCCAGGCGCGCACCTCAGGCTCCAGACGGATCAGACATTGCTCTGCGGGTCTCCCCAGCTTGGGGCATCTGGTCCAAACTTGTTGGCCAGCTCAGGCTAAGGTGCCCTCCGGTGCCGCCGGCTGCTGCTGCCGCCGGGCATCCGAGGTGGGGTGGCTAAACCTCAGTCGGGTGGCCAACGCGTGGGAATCCAGCCGCTGAAGGGGTGTTTACCTTGGCATCCCGGGCCGCGGGCAGGGCTCTAGGTGGAGCAGAAGAGCGCGCGGGTCCGTGGGCCATCCCGCGCCCGGCTTCGCTCCGTCGCTGCCGCCGGTTCCTGGGGCTCTGCGCCGCGCTCTCGCTCCAGCTCCGGCCCGGGCTCCGACTCTGTCTCGCCGCGCGTGCTTCTGCGCGCGCTCCCAGCGCGGAACCTGCCGGGTGCGCTGGGCTCCCCCGATCCTTTAGCACCTAGCGGCGCTCACCGCCTGGGCGGGGTGGAGGGCGCGGTTGACCTCCGCCCCTTCCTCTCCGCCCCTTTTGCTTGGAGTCCAGAGCCGGACCCGGAGGGACTTGAGAACCGCACTCGGATGCTACGTCCCCCTCCTCAGCATCAGAGCGGCCCCCTCAGCTGCCCGACCACTTAAGGAAAAGTTTTGTTTTAAACTCATTCTCCAGCTAAAGGCGCCATCTCTACGGCTGTAAAATAGGAACCAGGAGAGCTGAGGAAAGCCTGCAGAAAGCTGTCGTGACAGCGTCTTGAACTGTCAGATTGCAGATTGCAGACACTTCATCCCAAATCCAGCTCAAAAAGGATAAAGAAACCAGGTAGAAGGAAAGAGATGGTGTATTTGGGCTTAGGGACCGACATCCCCAGGAAGTTAAAAACAGGTATTCGGGCCACGTGTTGTCAATGGAAAGTCACTGCCTTAGGATTCACTGTCACTTAGAGGACTGGACTGTTCCTAGCTTTCTAAAGAATGTGAGAAGGGAAAGGGATAAGCAGTATTCTCACAGGACACATGCAGATAAAGCATTAGTAACATTTTAATGATCAAAAAAGCCCAATGGTGAGAGAATTTCTAGTGGTATGTTTACCCAAAGAGATGTGACTCTTAAATTTTGTGGAGATTATTTTTATGATCAAGTAAAGAAAAATCCAATACTTCATTAGGAATTATAATTTGAGCCATTTTAATGCTGTAACCACTTTTTGCTAATATTGTTTTGATCTGTACCTATTAACTATCTCATTTTTATAGCTAATCACTTATGGAAATCTATTACTGACCTTTGCTCTTTTATCAGTAAAATATTGCCACGGCTTTTGTGAAAAACCAATGCCACATGGAAATAAACTCTCTTTTCTCCATTCTAAAATCAGAAAGGGACTCTAAATTCCTAGAAATTGGAAAGGATCATAAAGTGCTACAGTGAGATAAAATAAATTAGCCATTAACTATAGAAAAGAATGATTGCACAGCTTTCCCCTGTGGTAAATATTGAGGGTTTTTTTTAATGATATGATCATAACTTGTAAAATAAACTGTTACTCAGGTATGGTCAGGGAATTGAAAAATTTGGTTAACCAAATATTCTGGTTAGTAGAGAAATATTACATCTGGATGACCAGTGTCCAAAAAACAACTATGTAATAAACCACATGGAAAATGTGCATGACACAGAGAACTATTCTTTCCTTTAGTGATTAACAGCACTTAATCACATTAGATGCAATTACCTATTTACTTATGTCTCTCCCACTGAATTGAATTCCTGCAGAAGTCTCATTCATCTCTCCGTCCTCACCCAGGACTATGCCTGGTCACTTATCCAACGCTGTCTGAATTCATCAATGTTATAACCGACATTTCCAGTATCACACTTCAAAATCTTGAACAGTCCCCATCTCTCACTGGCACATCTCACTAACAACAGCTGCTCAATCTACTGGGTAAAGAAAGAGAAAATTCTCGTTAATGCAATTTCAAGTCATAATATTTATTATGTAATATATTCAAAACATTATTAATTTAGTTTTCAAAGTACTAGATAAATCCTATTAAAAAAAAAAACTTTCCAATACAGAAACAGGAAGAAATAGAAAACAGAAATAGAAACAGAAAATGTAAGTAGACCAATCACAAGCACTGAAGTGGAGACTGTGATTAAAAATCTTCCAGTAGGGCTTCTCTGGTGGCGCAGTGGTTGAGAGGCCGCCTGGCGATGCAGGGGACATGGGTTCGTGCCCCGGTCCGAGAAGATCCCACATGCCGCAGAGCGGCTGGGCCCGTGAGCCATGGCCGCTGAGCCTGCGCGTCCGGAGCCTGTGCTCCGCAACGGAAGAGGCCACAACAATGAGAGGCCCGCAAAAAAAAAGCATCCACTTCACATGTATTCTTGGAGTTACTTTTTTAGAATCCATTCCTTAATCGACACATTTCACCTGAGTCTCAATAAAAGATTCTAAAGCATCTACATCTCTTCTCAAGATAGAAAGAATATATTAGTATCAGTAGAGAAAGCTAATTTATATGGAAGATTAAACAGCTAACTACTCTTAAAAGAAAAAAATATATGTCTGGCCTTATCACACCCAAATCTGATCCCCTATTCCAAGTTCCCAATGGCAGTCTCTGACTGCTTATATAAGGAAGACTAGCTGGCCAATCAGCAGATGAGAGAAACAAACAGATCAAAAATTGTGTGTGGGGGGAGGGGATGGCTGATAAACTTCTGAAAAGTGGTAGTTGGTATTGCTACTGCTAAGTGGACGCACATAAAACTCTTAATTTATACATTCATTCAACAAATTTCTTGAGCACCTACTTTGTGTCAGGCACTGTTTCTAAGAGGCAGAGGTACAGCTGTGTGGACAAAGAATCCAAGCCTCTGCTCTGGTATGGCTTCTAGGCTGGGGGAGGTACTTACTTTTGTGGAGCATGTGTCCAAAACCCTGATGTGATTTGGTGGCTTCCCTTTAATGGAGGCAAAGCTGATGTCAGCCTGTCTGCAAGGAGATAACATACCATGACAGGTGTGTACCTGGCAATCATCTTCATTCAGGATAAGATGCAGATCACTTTGCTCAGAAGAGTGTGCACATTATAATTAAAGTCAGAGAAACTGGGACTCAATAACACTGAGGCTGAAATTAAAACTCCATAAAAATCAAAGGAAGTGTTGGAAGTTGATTTTTATAGTTTTAATAAAACTGTCTAGGAAAACTTTTCTGGAACTTGCCATTGACATTAATACTAGAAACTATGCCCAGTTTGGTAGTAATGAAACTAATAACAACTTCTTTTGTCTTTTTACTTTTATTATGTAACTCTTTGAAACATGAAAAGTAACATACATAATGCATTTGTAAGTTGTGAATTATAAAATAAACACCCATGCACCTACTATCTAATTTAAGGACGGCATTAATTTCCTAGCACTGCTGTTACAAAGTACCACAAACTGAGTGGCTTAAACAACAGAAATGTATTGTCTTATAGTTTGGAGGTTAGAGTCCAAAATCAAGGTGTTGGTTAGTTCCTTCTGAGGGAGAATCTGTTCCATAAACCTGGCCTAGCTTCTGATGAATTTCTGGCAATCTTTATTGTTGCTTATCTTTTAGATGCCTCACTCCAATCTCTGCCCTTCATCTTCACGTGCCATTCTCTCTCTTTGTCCTCACATGATCATCTTCTTATAAGGAGCCCAGTCATATTGGATTTGGGATCCACCCTACTCCAGTACGACCTGATTTTAATTGATTTCATCTGCAACAACCCTATTTCCTAATACAGTCACACTCTGAGATACCCGGGGTTGGGACTTCAACATATTTGAGGGGAGGGCGGGGAGAAATTCCATCCATAACAAGGGCTAGACTAGAACATTACTAATATCGTTACATCTATCTGCATATTTCTGCCTCCATTTCATTCCTCTGTATCCATCCCCCAGAGATAACCCCTATCCTGAACTGTTTGTCATCATTCCCTTGCCTTTTATTGTTTTATCACATAAATAACCAGATGAACCAATATGTAATTTAATTTTCCTTGTTTTGTAACTTAACCTTCTGTAACTTGTTTCTTTAATGCAAGATTTATAAGATTCACACATATTGTATACAGTAATATTCATTTACAAAATTCTATAGTCAATGTTTGTATATCCAAATTTTTAGAATATCATCCTGTTAATAACCATTGGGATTATTTCCAGTTTTTTGTTCTTAGGAAATAATCTATTATGAATAATCTTGTATTTATCATGTTGTGTAGGAGTTTCTCTAGGATATATACCTAGAGTGAAATTACTGGGTCATAGCATATGAAAATGTCTAACTTGCCAAGATAAGGCTGTGCCTAAGAGATTTCCTTTACATTTGTGATAACACTTGCAATTGTCTATCTCTTTAATTATTACCAACCAGATGGTTGTAAAGTGATATCACATTGGGAAACTAAATTATATTTCTCTTTGCATTCCTGTTTCTTCTTCTGTGAAATATCTGTTTGTCTCTTTTGTCCAAATTTTTACTGGGTTATTTATCTTCTTATTAATTCTTTATGTGTTCTAGATACTAATCCTCTATCAGTTGTAGAACAAACATCTTTTTCCAAATCACAGCTTGCCTTTTCATTTTCTTTACTATCATTTCTTTGCTATCATTTTTTTTACAAGCAGTGCTTAATTTAATGGTGTCAAATTTAAATATTTTTAATCGCACATTTTATGCTGTACTCTAACATTTTTTGTGTCACATTTTAAAACGCCTTCCAGAACCTGGATTATAAAGATATTCTACAATATATTTTCTAAATGTTCTAACATTTTTGCCTTCCACATTTGAGTCTTTAATCCTTCAGATAATTATTTTTGAGTATTTGTGAAGTAGGAATCCAGGGTTTTTCTCCATATGGATAACCAACACTGTGGCGCCATTATTAAATGATCCCACTATTATGGGTTGAATTGTGTCCCCCAAAATGCAAATATTGAAGTCCTAACCCCCAGCACCTCAGAAAGTGACCTTATTTGGAGATAAGGTCTTTACAGAGGTAATCAAGTTAAAATGAGGCCATCAGGGTGGGCCCTAATTCAATCTGATTGGTGTCCTTATAAAAAGGGGAAATTTGGAGACAGACACACAAGGAGAACACCATGTGAACATGAAGATGACCCAATTACATGCCATGGAAAGAGGCCTGGAAGAGAATCATAGCCCTCATAACCCTCAGAACGAACCAATGCTGCCAACACCTTGATTTTGGACTTCTAGCCTCCAGAACTGTGAGACAATACATTTCAGTTGTTTAAGTCCCCCAGTTTGTGGTACTTTGTTATGGCAGCCCTATCAAATTTGTACATCCTCCCTTCCCCACTAATCTGAAACATATATCTCTCACGGACCGAGTTTCCATATATGCATGGGGAAATTATTATTCATTGACAGACCTACCATGCTCAGTGGTTCCCACTGGACTCTGGTTCCCCTCGGAAGTACTATTGTCATCCTTAGGATAAACTCTGAATTCTTTAAGGGTGGTTTTCAAGGCTCTTCCTAATCTATCCCCCTACTTCTGCCCCGAGGTTTAACTCTCATTCCTCACTGCTTAAACTCTTTGCCACAGCAACACTGACATCCTCAACTCCTACAAACTGTCCCTTGGCCTTCTGCCACCTCTATCTTTAGCAATCTTCCTCCAACCCCTCACACATTGCCTGATCCCTATTCAGGCTTCAGTGCTCAAAAGTTATTGTGGTTTCTGTACATCGTGCTAACTGCATGTCTATCATTGCCATTGTATTTCCAGCACCTTGCACATGCTGTGGAAGTGCTCATGAATGAGTGAATGAATGAATGAATGAAGTAGACATACTACAGAAGTGGAAACCCAAGCACAAACAAGTAACTTGCCTGATTAGAGTGGCAAGTACATGTGACAAAACCAAGTCTATCTGACCACAAAACCCATACTCTTACCAACTCTTCGTATTGCCTCTGGGTTTAATAAAACATAAAGTGCTGTCCTTTATGCACAGGGTTTGTTGCTGCTAAGCCTACCACAAGAAGGACAAATGCCTGTATTGTTTTTCTTTTGGTGCAAGAAGTTTTTCAATAATCCATCTACATCCTTTCACAAGATCCAAGACCCACAATGCCACTTTTATAGCACTGATGTTTTTGTTAACTCTTCAAGACAGGCAGAATGGAAAGTCTATGAGGTGAAAAGATGGGAAAGGTTGGAAGGAAGCAGAATAGCAAGATAATATTTATTGACTTCCTGCCCTGTGCCCAGCACTGTGACAGGCTCTTTAAATGCACACATCAACACCATCAGATGGTCATTTTATCCTCATTACACAGAGGAGAAAGGAAGAAACCGAAGCCCAAAAAACATAAATTCTTTGTCCAAGATCACAGAGCTATGATGAAAGTGAGATGCAACCCAAACCATGAGGTGCTCAGCAATTTCTGCTTCATTCAGGGACAGGGGGCCATGCAGATCCTCTTAAAACTCCCGTCTATTCCCACACCTCCCCATCAGCCTGGACCCTGTCCCTGGCTAGTCCCTCTGGAGCCCTGGATGCCTATCACCATTCACTATTTATTCTACAAGTTTATTAGACTCAAACTGAGCAAGGTGTTATGCTAAGGACTTTTCAGATGCAGGGATCATGTAGCCCCAGCTTCTGCCTTCAAGAAACTTAAAATCTAGACTAGTATGCTAGTTCTTGTTAATGACCGATTTTTCACTTTTCTTTCCATTTCACCTTCATCCTTTTCCTGGCTCCCATTTGCCCTTTTGATACTTTTCTTCCTGATTTATTTGACTTCAATATTTCATATAGATAGCTAGGATCCAACTAAGAAGCAAATTTAATCCACCCAGTAAACTATCATTTTTAAGTGGCCCTGAGCAGGTGAGACACAAGACATACAGTGTTTGACAAAAGTGAAAGTGGCAAGCAAGAGTTTGCATCAGGGGAGAGAATGGACCAGATGCAGCATCACAGAAATGCCTGAAGGCACTGGGGACCCCACAGGGGCCAAAAAGGAAGACAGTGTTATGCAAAGAAACTTTGTCTCCTTCACTATTTTTTGCATGCTTGCATATGAAAAGATATAGAATTTACATCTGTTGAGAATTGGCTGTGTCTCAATGCTAAACACTTTACATATATATTCAATTAACTTACCCTAGAACTCTATTTAAAAAGGCAAAATCATGATCTTCGTTTTGCACAGAGGCAACTGAGGCACAGAAAGATTAAGGGGTTAAATTGCTTAATGGTAGAGGAGGAACTCAGTACCAGGTCTGTTCAACTCCTTGACCCTAACCCCTGGCCCAACCGCCTCCCTGAAAATGATAAGCTGTCAAGACGCCCCCGCACGCTGTGGTTGGACACGCAGGGTTTTCCCAGTATTGGCAGCTGTCACGGAATGTCCTTTGTGGCTAAGTAGTTATCAGGGGTCATCTTGATTCCTCATCTGCATTCAGTGTTTGTCCAGGGTTTTCACGTGAATGTTCCTTCAGTGAAGTTTCAAAACACCCGCACCCAAATCCAGAGCAAATCTGAAACCACCATGAAAGATGATGAGACCGTCCTTGCTAAAGTCAAGAAAACCTCCCCTTAAAAAAACATTAAAAATGAGTCCCTTGAACTGCAATTTAAGTAAAGAGAGCTTGAAGAAGAAAATAGTGATAGGTTCACTGTTCCTCCAGCTCAGCACAAAAGGGAAACTGCTTTTCTTGAAAGATGGAGCCATCTCACCTGTGGAAACAGTAGCCACAAGCCGAGCTCCAGAGTAGGGCTGCCTTCTTGGGCAGGCAGCCAGTGCGACCTTGAAATCACTTCATCATTTTATCTTTGAACTTGTGTATTTAAGTGAAGTGCAGTGGGACAATGGAGCCTGAACCAAGGGCTTAGACCTCCAACTCCTGTACAATCCCACCTCCCTGGGATGGGCCTCCCTGGGATGGGTTCTTGGCCACTCATTCCCCTGTCCCAGACCTCAGCCAGTCTCCTCTGACACCCCCAGCAGGTGACTGCTGCCACTCTTTACCTGGGAAGGGGTCTGGCCACGAGCTTTGGTAGGGTGGAGATCAGGCACACACTCTGGCATCTCTGGGCCAAACATGGCTGCTGCCATTCCCACTCCGGGTGAGACTTGTCTGGGCCAGGGCAGGACAAGCCTCTCAACCAGGTACTGAGCACATCCTGGCACAGAAGTTTAAGATCTTGAGGGGTCTCCCATCTACCGTGGGGTGGGGCAATGGGCCCGTGGAAACAGGGAGCCACCTGGCTAGACTCCCTTGGCCCAAGTCCCCTACCGGGACACTGCACATGGGTCCCTTGTTTGAGGGGAGGAGGAACCCAGTAGCCATCAGGCCCCAGCAAATGCATACACACCTCAAATCACAGAACGGGACCCTTGGGTATCTGTGAGGGTTTTGCACTGGCCCCTATGCCCCCAGGGCTCCCTCAGCCAGCTCCAGGCTGCAGGATTTTCTCTTCTTCCTTCCAACCTTCCTCATTCAGTCTTGAGTTTGTCTCTGACCAGCTAGAGGAAACCTTGAAGGACAAGCCACAAAATACAAATTGTGTAATTTCGGTGACTCCACCCCAAAGTGAAATGTGATATTTGCATTTGAATTGGTATTGCACCATATAGAGAACAATGAAATTCATGCTAGTAATGTATTATTTTAGTTTCTATTTTCTTAGAACATCAACTAGCAAATAAACAACACCAAGACAAGGCCAGAGACAGACCACAAAGGAAGGAAAAGCTTTATATTTTAGTATCTTTGCCCTTTTTTCTGCTTTTTGCATTTCTTTCTCAGCTTACACACATCGAACACTGGATCCTAATCATCTGGGTACCTCTAGGCTATAACATACAATCAATAAACATTTGGTAAGTGAATGAATAAATTCCTGTAACAACTTTTCCCTTACGGCACTAAAAGCTTTCTACCTGCTAAACTGACAGAGAGGCTGTGTCATCTATATTTTTGTATCTTCCCTTAAACTTAGCACATTTCCTTTGTTGATGATCATTAGAGTGTATTGAATCACCACATACATTTGTGTTTTCCCTTGTCTCAGTAACCATATCTCTCTAGACAATGTGAAGTGGAGATCAAAATTATAGGCTGAGTAAATTAAAACCAAAAAATACTCTCAAGTTATCCAACACACAAGGCAGAAAAAAAAATTGAGAGGAAAAGTCGTTCTCAGACTGAATTGTGCAACTTATTAGCCACGTTCTCCACAACATGTTTCCTACCCAGACAGAGCTGAGGCATCACATCTCATTTTCAAAAAGGCCAGTTAGAACTTATTCTAATGTGGTTGACATTGTTTCTTCTTCTATCGTAAAAAAATTTTTTAATCAAATTGAAGGTTGAAAGCTCTGTACGGTCATGACTTTTTTTTAATTCAAAAAAAATTTGGCTTTCAGAGTGTGACTTTTCTGACTGTAAGAGGCTCTCATCTTGTGAAAATGTCAGCCAGAGGCATTTTTCACTAATCAGAGGGAACAATGCTGCTGTTAGAATGCTGCAGCCTTGACAAATAGAAACTTGGCTCTTTTCACACATGCTGAGAGTTTGTTCTTTCACATCATCATAACTGAGAATAAATCTCTATTCTCAACAGGACAATCATCAGACAGAGATGTCTCCCTTTCCAGAACACCTCTCTTGCACATTGACTACCTTCTGTGTCTCTGCCACAGCTGATGGTTTAAACACAATTGAATGAGGGTCAAACTTTGTCTCAAAATGTGAACATTCTCCTGACATCTCTGTTCCTTTAGACAATCCCAGGTATCCAGCAGGTCAATATAGTAGTCATCTTTGATGCGCCCTCTCTCCCTAACCCACCGATAGCTCAAAATACCAACTCAGTCACTAATTAGCTGATCATCTTGGACAAGTCACTGGACTCCTCTGATCTTCAGACGTCTCATCTACACACTGGAGAACAACAGGCAAGGGAACAGAAAAGAGAAATGACTAGGCTAGAATGCTCTTTAGGATTCTGTATTAGTTCTCCAGAAAAACAGAATCAATAAGGTGTGTGTGTGTGTGTGTGCTTGTGTATGCGTGTGTGTGCATATATACACTACATATATATATTACACATATTATATATATAAATTATATATAAAGTATATATTATATACATATATATGTAATATACTACGTGAGTGTTCAGCCCACAGGCAGAGACCCAGAAGGACCATGCTCCAGTTCCAGTCTAAAGGCAGACCACTGGAGAATTCCCTCTCAGTTGGGGACGCCTGTCTTTTTGCTCTAATCAGATGTTCAGTGTATATACATATACACACACAACTTAGTGGCTCTGTTTCTCTGGAGAACCCTGATACAAAATCCTAATCCTACTGCTTGGCCTCTACATGAAAACGACCCTCCCATACACCATGAGGATGGTCAGGGCACCAGCAGTTAGACAGCATTCCGTACAGAGAACCAGTCACACAAGGAACTAGAGGACAGAATAAAAAACCAAGGGAAAAGCCTGTTTGTAAAGAGTGGGTGAATGAAGTGGAATTAGCGTAAGTCAGCCCACCGGACATGCAAGTGCCTAGGACTCTTCCCACGTACCCCATGGGCAAAGTCCACTCCAGTTCCCCTTTGCTTGTGGTCTGAGTCCACCGACCGCTCCATCAGAACAAGCCCAGGAATTTGCTAGAGAAGATTCTAACAAAGACAGGCACTCCCTGCTAATTCTACCACTGGTTTACTAATTTATTCAACAAATGTTTATGGGTTTAGCTTGAACAAAATTCTGGATACAACGATTCCAGACTTTCTGGAGTAAGTTTGCCATCAAGTTATGCAGCTAAAATTTAAGTGGGCAAGAGGCCTTTGATAGAATTGGCATGGTAGACATCACCCAAATATAACATGTGAAGAAGAAAGAGGAGTTGAGCTCATAATCACACCACATCTACAGGTGATTTTAGAACTTAACCACATCAGGGTGTGGTATGGAAAATACTTTGGGTAAACCAGGCTGCCTCTGAAAGCCTGAAGGTACTTGGAATATGAAATGAACCACTGGGCCAGGATTAGGTTGGCAATCACTGTGTCATTGTGCCTTCAATTTACCAAGATATCTGCTCCAATTGGTCAGTCCAGGCTGTTCGGCCATGAGGGCCTGAGGCTGACCCATCCAATTAAAATGTATTGATAGTTACCCCTGCCTCACATGTGGAATCTGTCCGTTTCAGGTACATTAAATCCAGATATAGACTATACCAAAACTGCACTGTAATCCAAAACCATATGCTAGAAGAAGAAAAAAATTAAGAAGAAATTATTTCGTCAGAATTGTGAAGTTTGACCTTAAAATAATCAATCAAAATGTATAAAATAAAAACAGGCAGTGATATCCGCTGACATTCAGTTTAAGTACAGTCCTTATGTATTTACACTCAAAAGCAGTGGAAAACTATTGTCTCACACACATCATCAGTTAATTGATTTCACTCTTCCAAACTGGTGTTTCGAAACTAATTTAGAAGATGTCTCTGGGTCTAGGGTTATCCCCTAGTTTACCCTATCAATAATTTTTTTCAATTGAAGCCTATTTAACTTAACTGACCAGATATTTATCATCTTCTAGAAAATACCTTCCAGCAAATCTGTAAAATGGTTTCATTTTCCTAACAGTAGACTTTACGGTGGCTTACGCGATCAGCTTGCAACTACCTCTCTAATCATCCTTCTCTACCTCATCATCTTAATCACCCTGGCTTTTTTTCCTACCTTAGGGCATGTGTACTGTTGTTCTCTCCGACTGGAATAATTTTCCCACAGATATCCGCTTAGCCAACTCCTTTACCAACTTCATGTCTTTGTTGAAATCTCCCCTTCTCAATGAGTTCTATTCCTAGTTATACTGTAAACTGTTCCCCCCATACCTCACCAGCACCCCTGCATGGATCAGACCCTCTCCATCCCTCTTACCATGCACTACGTTTCCTCTTTTCCATAGTACTTATTAACTTCTAACATAATATATGATTTCTTTCTTTATTGCAATTATTATTTGCTCTCTCCCCCTCTAGGATGACATCTCCGTGAATGCCTTAGTATCCCATGGCTGCAATAACAAACTACTTCAGACTCGGTGGCTTAAACAACATAAATGTGTTCTCTTATGGTTCTGGAGCTCAGAAGTCCAAAGCCAGTTTCACTGGGCTAACACCAAGGTATCAGCAGGGAGGCTCTGATGAGAGGATCCATCTCTTTCTCTTTTTCAACTTTTAGAAGCCACCCTCATTTCGCGGCTTGTGGGCCCTTCCTATACCTTCGTAGCACATCACTCCAATCTCCACCTTCTCCTCTCCTGAAGGAAAATCTCTCTCTGCCTCCCTCTTGTAAAGACACTTGTAATCACATTTAGGGCTCACAGGGATAATCCTGTGAGGCTAACCTCTCATCTCAAGGTCCTTAACCTAATCCTACCAGCAAAGTCCCTTTGCCACAGAAATTAACATATTCACAGCTTCCTGGGACTATGTCAACTTCTTTGGTGGGCATTTCTCAGCCTATCCCAACGAGGATAGGAATTCTGTCTGTTTTGTTCCCTCAGGTTATCTCAACCCAAACCTGGAACACGGTAAGGACTCAATAAATACCAGTTGCATTAATAAAGTTAAACTGTATAAAGTGAAATCATACAAGTAGTTTAAAATATTTAGTTGAGAATTTGACTGTATCATATGTGATCTTGAGAAGCATTCATAGAGAATTTCACAATGTGGTAAAGGCATCCAAAGAAGCCGTACTGCCTAGCGTTATTCACACAATTACTTTACCTCTGCCACATCTTAGAACATTTCTTTCTGTGAAAGAAATGAAGTCTCTATTGAATTGAATCACCCCTGAATGATTAGATTGAAATATGACCCCCTTTTGTTTCCTTTCCTTAAAATTATTCCACCTTTTCGTTTTGTCTATATGCTGTACAATCTCTGTGAAGGACTACTTCTCGGGGTACATACATTCAGAGTTACTAATTCAGAATGTTTAACTAACCAGTCAACAGTTATTGAATGACATATTAGTCTTGGCATGCTTTTAAAATGTTTATTACCTCACAGAATTCCAACTCCAGATAATAACCCACACTATTGACTCTCAAAAATGTATATTTTACAGGTGATTATTTGAGATTCATAAACCTTGTGGAAACAACCAGGAGCAGTGGTCACTCTCAGTTAATAACTATTGTATCTTTAATCCACCCTGTTAAGCAATTTATCAAGCTATGGATATAGGCTTTATTTATTTATTCATTCATCTTGCTCCACAAAAGATCTGACTGTAGCCTAAAGGGGGTTGTTTTAATAAACAGATGGCTAATAAAAAGGCAAGTTTATTTTTTAACTTATTTTTTATTGAAGTATAGTTGATGTACAATATTAAATAAGTTACAGGGGCACAATATAGTGATTCACAATTTTTAAAGATTATATTCTATTTACAGTTATTATAAAATATTGGCTATATTCCCCGAGTTGTACAATGTATCCTTGTAGTTTATTTTATATCTAATAGTTTGTTAAATAAAAAATGCAAGCTTATAGTGGAAAGCAGCCGCATAGCACAGGGAGATCAGCTCGGTACTTAGTGACCACCTGGAGGGGTGGGATAGGGAGTGTGGGAGGGAGGCTCAAGAGGGAGGGGATATGGGGATGTATGTATACATATAGCTGATTCACTTTGTTATGCAGCAGAAACTAACACAACCTTGTAAAGCAATTATACTCCAATAAAGATCTAAAAAAAAAAAAAAGACAAGCTTAGGATTAAAAATCAGGGGTGGGCAAAATACAAATAAGAGAGTAGGATAGCAGGGAAACTTATCAGCATTATAATGTAATTTGTCAGCATTATAGAGTTACTGTATTTGAGTCTCATATTTGGATCTAAGCTTCTTAATAGGTCTCTTGTAAAGGAAGAAATAGTCATATAGTTGTTTCAGACAAAGAAGGAAGGGAGAAATGCCAGTTCTTTAAGGTGGGGGGCGAGGACTGTTCCTAGCACGTGAATGAGAGATACCATGATGGGAGATGTATAACATGATGTGACATGTAATGTGCAAAGGTGAATAAGCACACTAGAGTCATAAAGATCTGGGTTTGAATACTGGCCCCACTACTTAACCTCTGTAAGCCTCAGTTTTCTCACCTGTTGACAGAGGTTTTTTTTAAAGTCCCTACCTAAGAGTATTATTGTAAAGAGTAAATTATGTCTTACATGCAAAGCAATTGAACATGGATAGCAATATCTACCTTAAAGGATTGCTGTACAGACTAAGTGATGCAAGTGTGTCAGGCACGCAATAGACACTGCACCAAAAGATTCAAGCAATCTTGGCTATTATTAACATCCACTAGCATTTTATGTCTAAGATAAATGTCCTACCTGGGAATCTAACTGGAAGCTTAAAGTTAAATGTGAGGTTCTAGTGTACTGTTTTATATTAAAAACAATGGGCTGAAATTAATTTGACAATTTCTAAATATATTGCCAACTTTGCTATAAATAACGGTAATATCTAATATTATCGAGTGTCTGCCATACAGCCAGACATTGTTCCCAGTAATTCACACATACCATATCATTGAATCCTCACTACAACCCTATAAGGAAAATACTATTCTGTTCCTCATTGTACAGTTAAAGAAACTGAAGTTCGAGAAGTCTAAATAGCTTGCCTAACCAAGCCCAGCAAGGAAGTAACTGATAACTCTAGTTCTCTCCAAATTTGATTGAACAAATTGTCACAACCTTATAATAATAGCAGACTGGAAAGTTCAATGAGAGAACATCTAACGTAACTCCTCATTTTAAAGATGGAGAAAGAAGTCCTAGAAGACACTGGGGACTTGTCCAAGATCCTCAGGTAATTATGGCAAAACTAACATAAGAAGATCTTCACTCTGTGGGGGAGAGTGTGTGAGTGGGGAGGTAGCCAATAACTCTCCATGGCTGGGAGAGTTGTGGCTGGTGGGTGCATTCAAATGTATGAGGAGAATGGCTCCAGTACTCCTCTGCTGCAGCATACACTTGACCTTCAAAAACAATTCAGTGAAAAGAATTAATTAATTAATTAAACTTAATGTTTGACTAAATATGATGCTTCTATTCTAGTGGCTCATTTGATCTCCACATTAAGCAGAGCCATTGTCTTATTATCCGCACGAACTTAGTAATGAAGCACAGCCTTAACCTTCAGGAGCATGGTAAGCCGGGCCCCCTGTTTTGCCACTTTGTCTTGATCTCCTGCTCTGCGATTAACAAGATGGCTAGATCTCATTCAATTAGAGCAGTCTCTTTATTTCTCTCAGTCATTCATCAGACATCTAATAATGGTTCTCATCGAGTATTGCACACTTTGCAAATTCTTAACATTGCCTGTTTTCATAAGTAAACTTTAGGTGGTCCTCTGCCTGCTTGGACTTTCAGAAGTAATCAACATTTTTTATCCTTTTCTATGGTCCCAAGAACTTTCTTAAGTACTTTACTTATATTAACTCGCTAACATATTTTATTCTCAGGACTGTACTATGAGGCAAGTGCTATTATTATCCTAATTTTGCAGATGAGGAAATTACCAAGAGGATAAGTAATGTGTCCAGGGTATCAAAGTTGGTAGGTGGTGGATTGAGAGACAAATTCAGGCAGTAATATCCAGAGCTTGCGTTCTGAATCAAATTCTGCTAACTAACCCCACAGCAAATATGCCAAAAGAAACTGGAATATATTATTACTGTCATTTTGTTCTAACAAAACTGAAGTGATCAAAAGAGAAAAAGGCAATATGTAAGAATGGAATTCTTCTCACTGAAGAATTTGTACTTTGTGCCCTGAAAGGTTAGCTCATCTGCCTCTGTGTTCATCCCAAATTTTCAAACATTGGTACTTGGAACTAATATTTATAGAGCACCCACCAGCTAGGCGCTGTGCTAGACATGGAACATGATAATGTCCTCTCGTAACTAATGAGTCCACAAGCTAGGACACTGCTTGGTGCTCACTCAGAGCTTAACCTCACATACAGCAGCTGCGCTCTCATTCTCTCTAAAAAATCCAACATGGGATCAAGGATGAAACAATATATGGTCAAGAGGAGTAAGAATTAAAAGATCTAGCAAAACTTAGAGCACAATCACTACATGTTGTTACCCATTTTATGATATACAACACTTTACGAATTCATAATATTTCCTCACATTAAAATTTTAATGATGTAATGTATATTATTTATATTTAAAATATTTTATATATTCATAACATTTCTCACATTAAAATTTCATTGAAAACTTTAATAACCTTTTCTCACTTCTTTTTTTTTACATCTTTATTGGAGTATAATAGTTTTACAATGTGTGTTACTTTCTGTTTTATAACAAAATGAATCAGTTATACATATACATATGTTCCCATATCTCTTCCCTCTTGCATCTCCCTCCCTCCAACCCTCCCTATCCCACCCATCTAGGTGGTCACAAAGCACCGAGCTGATCTCCCTGTGCTATGCAGCTGCTTCCCACTATCTATTTTACGTTTGGTCGTGTATATATGGCCATACCACTCTCTCACTTTGTCACAGCTTACCCTTCGCCCTCCCCGTATCCTCAAGTCCATTCTCTAGTAGGTCTATGTCTTTCTTACCATCTTGCCCTTAGTTTCTTCATGACCTTTTTTTTTTCTTCTTAGATTCCATATATATGTGTCAGCATACGGTATTTGTTTTTCTCTTTCTGACTTACTTCACTCTGTATGACAGACTCTAGGTCCATCCACCTCACTACAAATCACTCAATTTCGTTTATTTTTATGGCTGAGTAATATTCCATTGTATATATGTTCCACATCTTCTTTATCCATTCATCTGTCAATGGACACATAGATTGCTTCCATGTTCTGGCTATTGTAAATAGAGCTGCAATGAATATTTTGGTACATGACTATTTTTGAATTATGGTTTTCTCAGAGTATATGCCCAGTAGTGGGATTGCTGGGTTGCATGGTAGTTCTATTTGTAGTTTTTGAAGGAAACTCCATACTGTTCTCCGTAGTGGCTGTATCAATTTACATTCCCACCAACAGTACAAGAGGGTTCCCTTTTCTCCACACCCTCTCCAGCATTTATTGTTTGTAGATTTTTTGATGATGGCCATTCTGTCTGGTGTGAGATGATATCTCATTGTAGTTTTGATTTGCATTTCTCTAATGATTAATGATGTTGAGCATTCTTTCATGTGTTTCTTGACAATCTGTATATCTCCTTTGGAGTAATGTCTATTTAGGTCTTCTTACCATTTTTGGATTGGGTTTTTGTTTTTTTGATATTGAGCTTCATGAGGTGATTATAAATTTTGGAGATTAATCCTTTGTCAGTTGCTGCATTTGCAAATATTCTTTCCCATTCTGAAAGTTGTCTTTTCGTGTTATTTATGGTTTCCTTTGCCGTGCAAAAGCTTTTAAGTTTCATTAGGTCCCATTTGTTTATTTTTGTTTTTATTTCCATTTCTCTAGGAGGTGGGTCAAAAAGGATCTTGCTGTGATTTATGTCATAGAGTATTCTGCCTAGGTTTTCCTCTAAGAGTTTCATAGTGTCTGGCCTTACATTTAGGTCTTTAATCCATTTTGAGTTTATTTTTGTGTACGGTGTTAGGGAGTGTTCTAATTTCATACTTTTACATGTACCTGTCCAGATTTCCCAGCACCACTTATTGAAGAGGCTATCATTTCTCCACTGTAGATTCCTGCCTCCTTTATCAAAGATAAGGTGACCATATGTGTGTGGGTTTATCTCTGGGCTTTCTATCCTGTTCCATTGATTTATCTTTCTATTTTTGTGCCAGTACCATACTGTCTTGATTACTGTAGCTTTGTAGTATAGTCTGAAGTCAGGGAGCCTGATTCCTCCAGCTCCGTTTTTCTTTCTCAAGATTGCTTTTGTTATTCGGGATCTTTTTTGTTTCCATACAAATTGTGAAATTTTTTGTTCTGGTTCTGTGAAAAGTGCCAGTGGTAGTTTGATAGGGATTGCATAGTCATTTTCACAATGTTGGTTTTTCCAATCCAAGAACATGGTATATCTCTCCATATCTTTGTATCATATTTAATTTTTTTCATCAGTGTCTTATAATTTTCTGCATACAGGTCTTTTGTCTCCTTAGGTAGGTTTATTCCTAGATATTTTATTCTTTTTGTTGCAGTGGTAAATGGGAGTGTTTTCTTACTTTCACTTTCAGATTTTTCATCATTAGTTTATAGGAATGCTAGAGATTTCTGTGCATTAATTTTGTATCCTGCTACTTTACCAAATTCATTGATTAGCTCTAGTAGTTTTCTGGTAGCATCTTTAGGATACTCTATGTATAGCATCATGTCATCTGCAAAGAGTGACAGCTTTACTTCTTCTTTTCTGACTTGGATTCCTTTTATTTCTCTTTCTTCTCTGATTGCTGTGGCTAAAACTTCCAAAAGTATGTTGAATAATAGTGGTGAGAGTGGGCAACCTTGTTGTGTTCCTGATCTTAGTGGAAATGCTTTCAGTTTTTCACCATTGAGGATGATATTGACTGTGGGTTTGTCACGTATGACCTTTATTATGTTGAGAAAAGTTCCCTCTATGCCTACCTTCTGCTGGGTTTTTATCATAAATGGCTGTTGAATTTTGTCGAAAGCTTTCTCTGCATTGATTGAGATGATCATATGGTTTTTCTCCTTCAATTTGTTAATATGATGTATCACATTGATTGATTTGCGTATATCGAAGAATCCTTGCATTCCTAGGATAAAACCCCGCTTGATCATGGTGTATGATCCTTTTAATGTGCTGTTGGATTCTGTTTGCTAGTATTTTGTTGAGAATTTTTGCATCTATGTTCACCAGTGATATTGGCCTATAGTTTTCTTTCTTTGTGACATCTTTGTCTGGGTTTGGTATCAGGGTGATGGTGTCCTCGTAGAATGAGTTTGGGAGTATTCCTCCCTCTGCTATATTTTGGAAGAGTTTGAGAAGGATAGGTCTTAGTTCTTCTCTACATGTTTGATAGAATTCACTTGTGAAGCCATCTGGTCCTGGGCTTCTCTTTTTTGGAAGTTTTTTTTTGTGTGTGTGTGTGTGGTACGCAGGCCTCTCACCATTGTGGCCTCTCCCGTTGCAGAGCACAGGCTCCGGATGCACAGGCTCAATGGCCATGGCTCACTGGCCCAGCTGCTCCGCAGCATGCAGGATCTTCCCGGACCGAGGCATG